>NC_058131.1:376422866-376511066 GCF_016433145.1 Gracilinanus agilis | reverse complement strand
CTCCTCTTCTCTTCTCTTCTCTTCTCTTCTCTCTCTCTCTCTCTCTCTCTCTCTCTCTCTCTCTCTCTCTCTCTCTCTCTCTATCATACACACACACACACAGGCACACACTTATAAGAATTCTAAAGCTTTCTTCAGAAATTTCCAACTTTTGTAAAGGAAAAGAAGACATTCTGTAAGTCATCTGCTCCAAGTTTCAATGCAATGCAGGAATCTTTTCTATACTGTCTTTGAAAAACAGTCCTCTATTCATTTTTTGAAACTGTTCAGTGGTAAGAAGTTCACTACTTCATAAAATAAAAAATTAAGGTACTTATAATTGGTAATGAGTCCTAAACACATATTAAACTAAAATCTGCTGTCTCTTCCACTCAAATGATTCTAGATTCTACTATTTGCAATAAGATAGAAATAAGAGTCCCCGTTCCTATATGATATTCCTTCAAATAATTGGAGATGACTTTAAGATAGCAATCCATCTGTCTTCTCATTGATATTGGTAATCCTCACAACACTGAAAATAGAAATTTATTTCTTTTTTTAAATTTTGTCTGTTTGTCCCCATTTTTCTACAATACTTTCTTTTTAGACAATTGTAGACTAAATAGATATATTTTAACTGATTCTTTTTAATTTTCTTTGTCAATTTCCCCTATGGTACATTTGAAGAGCTTTACTGTGAGAGTGGGGAGGGGGGAGTCATGCAGTTTCTGAGCTCCTTTAATATGATACAGCAATATTATAGCTTATACTAGCTTCTTCATTTCCATTTTTTGTAAATCCACTGTATTTCCACAATTCTCTGCAATTTACATTATTTTCAGAAGACATCTTACCCAAAGAAGTGCCGAGAGCTTTCCTATGTCTGCCTTAAACATTAGATGAGTATCAGTTCAGTATTTGGACTTTCCATCTGTTATCACTTATACTACATGACTAGCCAAAATCTCTTCCTAGTCAAATCTCTTGGAAAGTTAGTGCCCACGGATAATCACACCCATTAGAGATTTGGAGCTACAGTGACCGAGAGGCCCTGGAAGATTTTTACCAAAGGTAACATATCCGCTGAAGATGCTAAACTTACCTGATGTATTCAGCCTCATGAAAAGCAAGGATTTAGTGAAAACTGGTACTCAGAAAGCTAGTGCAAGCATAAACTTTATCACTGTGCAGAGCAGAAAGCAGACAGGAAACAAAAGTAACACACACATACCCAAATAGACTCACAATATGGCAATAAAGACAGACAGGTTTTTCCATGCATTGTTACTCACATGAAGGAGGCACGTACAGTAACAAGATCTTGGGGCAGGGATAACAAACAGAGTGGGATCTGAATATAAGAAGTATTACACCTTATAGTTGAGTGTGGTTTGACAGCAATCAGAACCAGATATAAGTGAGGGATTTGTAACTGGACCCACATATGGGTCCAATAATGGGAGGAGGGATGAAAGCATCTGTTAAGAACCATGATTTTATCAGGGACTGCAGAGAAATCAATAAGATTGAGTCCATGGCAGTCATTTTCATTTTTTTAGTGATCTTAAAAGGAGAAAGAAAAGGGAGGGGTGGTGAGGAAGGATACAATGGGAAGCAATTGGGAATAATGAAGAGGAGTTTATTTTCTCAGAAGATTGGGGTTTGCAAGTAGAAATCTATACAGATGAAGAAAGGGGAGAAATTGCCCAGATTTGCCTATCAATAGCTGACTTGTGTGGAATTTTCTAATAGACAAGAGATTGGATGAGGATCTGAGTTAGTAAGTGGAGATACCAGAAATGAATGTTAGCCCATGGTCTCTGAAGTTGGCTGGGAGCCTGATCCAACCAGTCACTGAGATTGTTTAAATGTTTACACAGCATATCAGAATGAGTCAGGGCAGTGCTTATCTGTTTATGGTCATTAGGAACACTTATTCTAAGTGAATCTATATTAGATTTTTGTCTCTGATAACTACAACATATTAAAGATTACATATACGTCCTGATCATATCTCTGGAAGAATGACTAAACAAACAAACAAACCCCCTACCTTCAGAGGAGGGAAAAAAAAAGAGACAGAGAGCTATTGTGGCAGAATATACAGGACACAAATTAGAAGCAAAAATAATTCCAAAATGCCCATTTTTAAAAACCACAAAGAGGGTGCAGCTGGGTAGGTCAGTGGATTGAGAGCCAGGTCTAGAGATGGGAGGTCCTAGGTTCAAATCTGGCTTCAGACACTTCTTAGCTGTGTGACCCTGGGCAAGTCACTTGACCCCCATTGCCTAGCCTTTACATTCTTCTGCCTGGGAACCAATACATAGCATTGATTCTAAGGTAGAAAGTGAGGGTTTTTAAAAAATAAATTAAAAAACACAAAGAAAGGCATACTTTGACCGCCGATTAGTTGAAATTCCTAGAAGAATTTTTTAAAATAAGTTTAAAATGGAACTACAAATGAAATGAGGGCCAGAGAGGAAAGAGTTGAGGGGAAATGAGTTATGGAAAAGAGATTGGGTAAAAAAGTATTAACAAGCTTAGCATAATAAGTACAAAACCTTACCTACATGACAGAATCCTTAAAAACTAGAATACTAGAAATATTAGAATAGTATTGAAAACTAGAATAAAAGCTAGACCCAATGGAAGTTAAAGCTCTATGAGAAAATAAGAAATATCTTAACAAGGTCAAAAGTCATAAATAGAAAAAAAAATTTAAATATTTCATATCAAAAACAACTGACTTGGAAACAGATCAAGGATGGATAATTTATTGTACTACTTTAAAATTATTAACTACCACCATGTCCCCCCCAAAAAGTCAGGTATTATATTTCAAGAAATTATAAACAAAAACTGCTTAGATCTCTTGGAACCATAAGGCAAAGTTTAAAAAATAGAAAGAATCCTCAAGTCATCTTTTGAGAGAAACCTCAAAAGGAATGACCTAGGAATATCATAGAGAAATTCCAAATTTGCCAAGTCAAATAAATAATGTTTTGGGGCAGCTGGGTAGCTCAGTGGATTGAGAGTCAGGCCTAGAGACAGGAGGTCCTAGGTTCAAATCTGGCCTCAGACACTTCCCAGCTGTGTGACCCTGGACAAGTCACTTGACCCCCATTGCCCACCCTTACCACTCTTTCACCTATGAGACAATACACAGAAGTTAAGGGTTCAAAAATAAATAAATAAATGATGTTTTAAGCAACCAAAAAAACAAAGTTCAAATTCTGAGGAAGCATAATCAATATCACACAAAATTTAACCACTACTAATGATGTGGAAGAAACACACCCAACTTTGCAGCAGCATCTTGCCCCAAGAATGGGCGACTCAAACTCCATTCAACCCAGAAGTAAGAAAAAAAATTTATTTGAAGTAGAAGTTGTGCTAATAGCAGGTGGAATAGTCTTTGGAGCTGATAGTTTGGAGTAGCAGCTTTTCTGTAGAGTGAATGCTTCCTCCAAGAAACAGAGCTCCCACTGTAGAATGGCAGCTTCCACCATGGAGTGGCAGCTTCCACACCCTGTGGATCAAGGTTGGCATATTTATTAGTCTGGTCGCTTAACATCTTCCTTTCCAAACTCAGGTGGAGGCATATTTGGGGGTTTGTTGCCATAGGGAAAATGAAGCTTTTTGTAAGATTGGGAGAGTCTTCTGAAATGACAGTCTCTAGTGTGCTGGTTCCATGTTCCTCCATTGACCACTTTGTCATCATTTGTCAACATGTGAAAGGTCTTACTGTCCTTCTAGAGTGGAAAAATGGCTGGGGGGGAAGCAGTACATTGCAGAACCACTATAGGTAATTAATTATTTCTAAGAACACAAAGCTGAAGCCTATTATAGGATGTTACAGATTGAGTACACAGAGTGGATAATTGAACGATCTACAATTTATGCTTGAATATTGCTGAAACTAAAGATTTTGCAGTTAATGTTTAACCAGTGCTACGTAGTGAGTAATGCAAGACTTCAGAGTATGAGGGTCCCATTACTATTACTATTCTTTACTGTCAGCCCATATCACTAATGCAAAGAAGAAAAGAGCATGGAACTGTTCTAAAAACCATAAATTATAGACTTACAATGAAAAAGAGCTCATCCGGATACACTAATTATTTTCCTCTAAATTATTCTTTAGGAAAATAGAGAACTTTCTAAATATTCTAGATGAATAGATGAGAGTTGAGTAGAAATTTTGAAGCATGAAATGTAACAAGAAACAAAAATAGTAAATACTGGTAAAAATCATAAAAAATATTTATTCGGAAATATTTATGTTCTAATGATTGAAAGGATAAAAGCCTTCCTCAAGACTTATAATTTCATCAGGGGTGGTAGACTGAATGCCTGGGAGTGAAATTTTTATCTTTAAAGGAGAAATAAAAGGGAAAGCATCGGAAAAGAATTCACTAGGAAAGAACATAGGAATAATGAGGGAGATGATTTATTATTCAGATAATAAAAGTTTGAAAGTAGAAATTTGTACAGATGGAGAAGGTTGAAAGAATGAACCTTACTTTGAACTGCTAGCAGAGTGAGATGATCAGAACCTGGAGAAGAATTTATCATATAAACAAAATTATAAAAGCAAATAATTGTGAAAGACTTCAGCCACAATAAAGAAGAGCTATGATATAGCATATTGTCCATGACTTAGGATGACAGAAATGTGATGGAAAATATGTCCAAGAGTGAGATACATGTTCCTTATACCTGGCCAACCTACATATGTTTGGCTTGACTATTCATGTTTCTTTCAGAAATGTTTTCCTCCTTTCCATTCCCAGGGCAGAGGGGTGAGAGTGAAAAGTAGAGATGTTTGTTAAATGAAAAAAACAAACACTTTAAAAAGGAATATTCAGTGGCTCTATTGTCTAAAATATAAAATACAAATACCATAGTTTAGTACAATGATGGCAAACCTCTGACATGCATGTCAGCACTGACACATGTAGCCATTTTCAATGGCATGCGGCTGCATGTGGTCACATACAGAGAGTTATGGGGCCACATGCTGAGGATGAAACATTTGCTGTAGTGTAGTATAGATACTCTGTGTGTTATAGATGACAATTCTACCTATATTAATCTACCTATCTTGGTTTATTAAATACATTTATATATTACAATTATACATTTTTGTTATTTAAACTATAAATATTGTGAAATTATGTTTTTTTTCTCGAAGTGGCACACCACCCGAGTTATGCTCAGTTTTTTGGCAAATTTTGACACACCAAGCCCGAAAGTTTGCCCATCACTGGTTTAGGGTTTCAGGCCCTCCATAGTCTGGCTCTGATATACCTTTCTAGATTTCATACTATTCCCCTTCACAAACTCTCTGTGGGATTTAGTCTGAACTACTGACCAGTAGATTCCTTAGTCTCCAGTGTCCTGGTAGTCCCTCAAGGAAGTCCTCATTTTTTCATTACATTCCCTCTTAATCTCATCTCAAGGCTTCACTCGGGTGCTAATACTTTCGAGAAATCTTCTCTAATCCTTCTATTTGTTAGTGTTCTTTCCCCCTCGGTTATTTTTTTTTAATTTAATAATTTTTATTTTTTAGAAAAGTTATCCATGGTTACATGATTCATGTTCTTACTTTCCCCTTCACACCCCCCACCTTGCCCCCAACCATAGCCGATGTGCATCTCCACTGGTTTTAACATTTGTCATTGATCAAGACTTATTTCCAAATTGTTGATCATTGCATTGGTGTGGTAGTTTCGAGTCTACATCCCCAATCATGTCCACCCCAAACCATGTGTTCAAGCAGTTGTTTTTCTTCTATGTTTCTTTTCCTGCAGTTTTTCCTCTGAATGTGGGTAGTGTTCTTTACCATACAGTCCCTCAGAACTGTCCTGGGTCATTGCATTGCTGCTGGTACAGAAGTTCATTACATTCGATTTTACCACAGTGTATCAGTCTCTGTGTACAATGTTCTTCTGGCTCTGCTCCTTTCACTCTGCATCAATTCCTGGAGGTCTTTCCAGTTCACATGGAATTCCTCCAGTTTATTATTCCTTTGAGCACAATAGTATCCCATCACCAGCATATACCACAATTTGTTCAGCCATTCCCCATTAGAAGGACATACCCTTCTTTTCCAGTTTTTTGCCACAACAAAAAGCGCGGCTATAAATATTTCTGTACAAGTCTGTTTATTTATGATCTCTTTGGGGTACAAACCCAACAATGGTATGGCTGGATCAAAGGGCAGGCATTCTTTTATAGCCCTTTGAGCATAGCTCCAAATTGCCATCCAGAATGGTTGGATCAGTTCACAACTCCACCAGCAATGCATTAATGTCCCAATTTTGCCACATCCCCTCCAACATTCATTACTCTACCCTGCTATCATTTTAGCCAATCTGCTAGATGTGAGGTGATACCTCAGCATTGTTTTGATTTGCATTTCTCTAATTATTAGAGATTTAGAACACTTTCTCATGTGCTTATTGATAGTTTTGATTTCTTTATTTGAAAATTGCCTATTCATGTCTCTTGCCCATTTATCAATTGGAGAATGGCTTGATTTTTTATACACTTGATTTAACTGCTTGTATGTTTGAGTAGTTAGACCTCTGTCAAAGTTTTTTGTTATAAAGATTTTTTCCCCAATTTGTTGTTTCCCTTCTGATTTTGGTTTCAATAACCCTCTCGGTTATTCTTGAACTCTACTTATTCAAGTTTTATCTCTCATGGTTGGAGGCTAGATTCTTGAAGTCAAGAACTATTTTATTTCTTTCTTTGTATTTCAAACATAAAGTACAGTACCTTGCACATGGCTAACAAATAATTTTTTAATTAAATGTTGAGTGGTATCTTTTATGGCACATTTTCCTTGAAATTAATATATTCCCACCATTCTTCTCTTTCTTTTGTGTGACTCACAATTTGGATTCTTTAAAGATGTGGTACTCTGCCTTTTGTAGTTATATATCACTGAAAAAACACTGGAGTTAAAATATTTTTGTTTCAAGGAGAAGCTTGAAGTCATTAAATATGCTGTGTTTTTCTCAAATACAAGTCACAATTGCTTTATCCTTCCTATTCAATCCTGACCCCAGGTCATGATCTACCTGAAATGTCTGTATAAGTTGTATGTGCCAGTTAGCTAGTTTTAGAAGTTTTTATCAAACTGAATTCCATAATATTAGCAATAGACTTTCTTCATTCACTTTTTTTGTCTCATGTGGATAATTAGAACAAACTCATTTGAGTGATTACATATATTATATGGCAAACTCTATGTTCCAGGGCTTAATGCAATTAGCATAATGTTATCCATAAACAGAAGCACCTTTAGAATCTCATCATTTGCAAGGAATATTTTAATTTTCACTCTCTTATGGAATGACAGTTTAAAAAGTATGGTAAAGAAATATAAAAAAAGTTAGAGTAAGCATTTCTCTCTATGTAGCATTCTTTACTTGACATTAGTCATCAAAGGACCATCAGAAAAACATTTCTATTGTAGTACCTATGAAGGAATAGTATGGAATCTAAACATATACATGGAAGACTCCTTGATGGAGAAGAATTTTAAAGCTATATCTTGTTCAATGGTCTTTATATAGTCAACAAAACATAATTGCAATGGAATCTTGAATTCTATGTGCCTTTCAATAAATGTATCACTGCAGTGATGTGGGTTGTTTTCAGTAAGTATGTCACTACCAATATTTAGGTTACTGTAGAATATTTTTTAAATTCTGCCTATTTATTTCCATTCAAACATAAGGTCCTAGGTTCTAGGCACCGTTTGCATGGTTTCTTTGCACTCTTAGTGGTTAACAAAGCGCCTGTAAGTATTATCTTATTTTATTCTCATAACAATCCTGGGAGCTAATATTATCCACATTTTACAGATGAAGGAACTCGGGCAGAAATTGGTTAAGTGACTGGCCAAGGTCACATAGCCAGTTGGTATCTCAGGCTGGAGTTGACCTTAGGTTTTCGTGGCTACAAGTCCACCTTTAGCATGGAATATGTGTTGATACAAACTGTCAGACTGGCTGAGAGGGGGTCCGACCTGAGGCAAATGAGATAGAGAATAAAGTAACCCAACAAATTTATATCATGGGAAAAGAAGGGTGGGAAGTGGTGAGGAAAGGAGAGCAAGGGAGGAACCTGCAAACAGTAGATTGCTAGGGGTCTCGGCCTGGGTGGAGAAGGGGGCAGTCTTTTATTGGGTGGTGGTCTGGGATGAAGTAACTTGGGTTGTCTCTCTTGGGCAAAGTTAGGGTAGTTGTGGGGTAGATGATTGGATATCCCTCAGGGGATTGGGAACCTCCTTCTCTGGGGGTGGGAAGTTCTCAGGCCTGATGGTCAGTGATGTGAGAGGTCATTTGTCTAGGGAAATCTTGTTATTCTGCCAGGTTTTACTGAGACTGGAAGGTGCTGTGGGAACTGGGAAAAAGGAGGGAGCTTAGGTCCCAGCAGCGATTCCAGAAAGGGGACTTTGGTCCATAATCTATCATAAACTTGAACTGATCCACCTGTTTTTTTCACAGTTTGTATTTTATGGGTCTAATTTTAGGTCCTTATAAATGACATGAGGAAATGTGATGTTCATTAGATTCCAAATGTGGTTGTCCCCTGGTCATTTTTAAATGTTATTCTTATATAAATATTATTTATATAATAAATTTCCATCTGCTTTCAACCTATTTTTATCCCTTTTATTTCATGTTGGATTGGTGTGGGTTAATTGGAGTTCATGTCAAGCAAACTGGCTTTTATTTTTATTACTTCTTAGAGTTTTATGAGCTGATAATCATATTCTTCCACTATTTTCCTGGAATACATATTGGAATTTAAATTATATTGTAAATGTTAGCTGACTGAGATGGATTCTAGGCTTATTTGGCCTCCTTCATATGATAGTTATTTTATATTAATTAATCTCCTGGAAATACTAATAGTTCTTTTCAAAATCTGTCTCTTCATTTATTTCTGAAGTGTGGTTTTCTATCATTATTTCATTTTTTTACATCCCCAGTTCTGTATAGTGTTTTATATATAATAAGTAATAAATACTTATTTTAGCTGATTTAATTAGAAGAGGAAAGTAGTCTAACTGCACACTATATCGCCTTATCCTTGTCCCTTCTTCTAATTCTATATTAACTTTTATTTTTGTTTCATTATGTTGATGTTTTAACTGTACAAAATCAGCTGATTTAGAAATATCATCCATTCTGATAACCAATTATTTCATATGTTAAGATGCTACAATATTTTTTAATCATTGAATTTACTAGGTCTAGGATTTCCCACTTGGAAACAACTAAACTAGAGGATATTTATTCTCTAAGTGCCTTTCTTTTCTCCAAATAAATCAACTGGTGATCCCTGTATGTTTTTATGATTCTTTGAATTCCTCAGAATTTTCCTATCTGCCTCTAATTTTATTTCTTTTTATATATTTAGAGATACTTGCAACTAACTATTGGTTCAAAAAAGAAGCCAATTGAAAAGCATTACCTACTTGATGACTTGAGACTTTCCTTCAGATTGTTTGCTGAATAAGAAAACTATTAGTTCTTCTTAATCAACTTTCCAAGTAGGAAAAATGAAAACCATGCTTACAGAATGAGAAGTTATATAAACTTATTTTTAAAATACCATCCCTTGGGTCTTAATTTTACTTATTATCCATGAAGTATAGTATAAGTAATTACCTATTTTCTAGGTCACATAAAACATGTATATCAAAGAAAAACAATCCTATTCATTCCTAAATGAAACCAAGAAAAAATTTCCATGGATAACCTGAAAACCAGGGACCCTTGAAATAACTAAAGCATTTGGCACCTATCAGTCTATTATCATCTTGGAAATATTAGAGATTTTTTTAAACCTCATTTTTATAGAGATCATTTCCATTCTTTCATCAGTTTGCTTGTATTTTTATCCCACAATGCTTTGGTTGATATAGCTTAAAAGGAGCTTATGCCCAGTTTTCTACAAACTTGTTTCTCAATATTGTATGATCTGATACTCTTCATAATCTTCTCTAAGGTGATAGAAATGAATTTACATCCTAAAGCAGCCCTTACTTTGGTTTCTATCTCTCTTAGGGCACTGGACATAAAACAACACTTAAATGTGATTGACAATTAACTATTCTGGGACATACTTGGAGGAAATTTCATCAATCACCAAGACCAGACATGGTATCAATCACTGATATATTGTATATATGGATAGTACTAGATGAAATAGCAGTAAACCATCCCAAACTATCAAGGTCTGGTTATATTAGTAGTATAGATATTTCAGTCAAAGAATAGTCTTGATCTATATCATAATCTCTTATAAGACATATCTTTATCTACTCATCTATGAATAAATGAGTAAATGCCACCAATTGAATTTAGATGTTGTAGTTCTAGGCTTCCCTCAGTCTCAGATACTTCACAAACACAAAGTTATCTGAGTAAGAAATTTATTCCCAGAATATAAATAGCTGCTATTTAACCACTTATGTAGATTTTTTAAAAAGATTTTCAAAGTGTTTTCTTCATAATAACAATGTGAAGTAGATAATACAAGTATTATCTCCATTTTTTCAGATCATCAAACTGAGGCTCATTGAGGTAAAATTTTCTCTTTGTTACCCAAATAGGATAATTGATTTAGAATCAAAAGGGTGCCTAGAATTCCAGTTCAACCTCCTCATTTTACCGATAAGGAAACAAAGATATTAAGCAATTTCTTCAGAGTCCAGACAGAATTTGAACCTAGACCTTTCAGAGTCTAAGTCCAATGCCTTAGCCTCTATAGCAGGGGTTTGCAACCTTTTTGGCCATTAGAACCATAAATGCCACATTTTTTAAAATGTAGTTTTGTGAGAGCCTCACAGTGCTCACAGTTCGAGCTCCTGTAACAGCGCCTGAAAAAAAAAATGGACTTTATGAGTCCTGCAGAAAGAGCCATATCTGGCCCTCAAAAGAGCCAGATATGGCTCGAGTGCCATACATTGTTGACCCCTGCTCTATAGCATACTTCCTTTCAAACTGACGTGATGGAAATGAGATCCAAATTCTTATCTTCTAAGTACCAACTCTATTGTTCTTTCAACTGTATCCTGCTGTCTTTCTATAGAAAATCATGTCAGGCATTTGGCACAGATTCTATCAGTATCTAGATATTGTTGAATGCATTCTACAAACTGAAAGTGGTTTGTGCAAGGTGAGCTCAATTATTCAATTGAAAAATTTATTTAAAGTCTAATATGTGCAGGCAATTATACAAGACACTGAAGGAATATAGAAAATGAAAAGAAAAGAAAAGAAAGGAAAGAAAAGAAAAGAAAAGAAAAGGAAAGAAAAGGAAAGAAAAGAAAAGAAAAAAGAAAGGAAAGGAAAGGAAAGAAAAGAAAAGAAAGGAAAGGAAAGGAAAGGAAAAAAAGAGAAGAGAGTAGAGGAGAGAAGAGAAAAGACAAAGGGATGATCCATGCCCTCCAGGAGAGAGTTCAGAAGGGAGCAGAGAAGGAAATGTCACATTAACTGCAGCAATCAGAGTAAAAAAAGACATGATGATGCTATTCTCTCTGTCTCTGACTGCCCCCCCCCCCCCCCCCCCGTCTCTCTGTCTCTCTCTCACACACACAAACACATATTCACAAAAAACAAGAAAAATATATGTAGTGAACGCTATTCCAAAGATAAGGGCAATTAAGGATATTCCATTGTCATAGTATCAGTCGTTACTGTGCATATGAAATAATTTCACAGAGATCAAGAGGGAATTCCCTTTTTAACCTCCAAATAATAAACTCTTCCTTACTAATTGAACAATGCTTAAAACTCCAACATTAGAGCTTCATTCTTATAGATTAGGGCTCTGCTCCTTTAAAAATACCAATGTCTTGGAGGACTAGTTAGAATACTTATTTATACCTGACTATGAATAAGAAAAAGAAAGCAGAGAGTCTTAAGTATCTAAAGGGGTTGAAGATGGGGCACCACCAAGTGGACAAAAAAGCACATGACATGCCAAGCTAACAGCAATTTATAGTACTCCGGAAAAGACTTTTGGGGGTACTCTGTTATAATTATAGGCAAGGGAGAAGCAGCAGCTGGCACATAGAGAAATGTATCACTATAGCATGTGCTATTAAATAAGTACCATTTCCCACAGATACTTGTGAAGATAACATGTACTCATACTGAGATCAGAAGGGGTCAAAATACTGGATTTGAGGAAAATTTTTTTGAGGAAAGGCAGGAACATTCTAATATACTAGTCTGTCCTTGGCCTTTGATGAAGGAAGGTAAAACATAGGGATTCGATGTGATTTTTTGTTTATCCCTAAAATGAAGGCTTATTCTCAAATTTCTCATCTCAGGAAAGGCAAAAGACAGTAACCCCTTATCTTTCCTACAATATAGAAGAGAAGTCGAAAACCTCAAATATAAATTTTTCTTACTTTGTGATTTACCCAGAATAACCTTACATTCCTACAATTCTGCTCCTCATATTCTACAAAGCACAGTGGCGGTGGTTTAGTGAAAGCAGTCTTTTTAACAGCTGAATATTCAGTAGACACCACCAGTGGGAATTACATTCACCACAGACAGATGTCACACAGTAGAAGGGGGAAGGGATAGAAGCAAAATAAAACTAGGATAAGTGAAACCACCTCTGAACAGTTCTGGCCTCTAGTTTTCCTTGTCTATGATTTAACCTCCCCAGGTAGCTTTTTCCTTTTTAACATTGAAAAGATCTGAGGAGTACACACAGTTGGTGCTCTAAATTTTGTATCCAGGTGTTTTCAGAAGTAAAATAAAAAGGTAAAAAACCTTTCATGCAGAGTGTTTGACTGCTGTTACTCGTCCCAAGGGACCTTCAAGTTAGAAAGTGTTTTTTCATACCAATGTGTAGGACATCTACTGAAAGGGAGAAAAACATGGCTATAGTTTGTACTTCACTAGATTAGAGTGTGGAGCATCATGACTACAAAATTCAGTACAACACATTATGAATTTCCAAATAATTGTCCTCCCCCCTACATGGAAAGCAGTGAGAGAAAAAGAGAAAGAAAGGAGAGAGACAGAGACAAAAGACAGAGAGAAAGGGAGAAGGAAAGGGAGACAGAGAGAGACAGAAAGAGAGAAAAAATCATAGCTCTAGAAGCAGAAACCCATCAGAGGTCATCTAATCCAACCACCTCATTTTTGAATTGAAAAAACTGATTTATAGGGTAGCTAACCGATTTGCCCAAGGTTACTCAGTTACTGTCAGAAGCCATATTCAAGCTTCTCACTCCAAAGCAGGTTCTATCTATATGCTGTCTTCCCTGATAGAATGTGAGCTCTTTAGAGGCAGGAGCAGTTTCTATATTGTCTTATATCATCAGTGCTAAGCATAGTGTCTGAAACATAGAAAACACTTAATAAATGTTTGCAACCTTGGACAAGTCACTTTTACTTTTCAGGGCCTATTTCTTCATTTGTAAAATGAGGAAGCTAGACTTTTAACTCCCTTCAACAGCTTAACAAAGTTATTCTCTAAGATGAAAGGAAAATATCTCATTTGCCTACTTAGACAGCTAAAGAGATGGGCAAGAACTGAAAATGAACTTGACAAATTGCAAATGAAATTTGAGCCAAGTTCAGGCTACTCACCTCATAGTTTAGGTTAGATAATAGAACAAAATGAGACAATTACAGGTGATTAAACAATTAATAAAAATATTTACTTAATCACAACAAAGGGATATTCAGCAGTTAAATGGCACAGCAGACTTAGAGTCAGGAAAAATGTGAGTTTGAATCCTATTTCGTTGGATTACCTTGTGTTGTCACAGTATTTCTATGCCTCATTTTCCCTATCTAAAAAAAATGGGGGTAATATAACTATATCATAGAATTGTGAAGATGAATGAGTTAACATATGTTAATATGTACTTTGGAAATATTAAAGCACTGTATAAAATGTTAGATATTATTAAACATAAGCACTGAAGACACTTTGAGTTGAATCATCTAAGCTAAGTCCTCTCAGAGGTTCTTTGTATTCAGAAGATAAAGAAGTGATATTAACAGTTCAGTCTTTAATCCTCTGAACCAATCAAATCCTAAAGAAAGACTCAATGTCTTTTTTTTTTGTTTTGTTTTTGTTTTTTTTTTAACCCTTAACTTCTGTGTATTGGTTCCTTGGTGAAAGAGTGGTTAGGGTGGGCAATGGGGGTCAAGTGACTTGCCCAGGGTCACACAGCTGGGAAGTGTCTGAGGCCGAATTTGAACCTAGGACCTCCCGTCTCTAGGCTTAGCTCTCAATCCACTGAGCTACCCAGCTGCCCCCTAAATAACATAAGACTCAATGTCTTTTAAGGAAACTCTAGTTTGAGTTGAATGAGAGAAGGGGTTAGGATATTGTTCCAACAAAAACATTATAAATAGGGACCACTAAAAAAATAAATATTATCAACTCATGTAAATGAAATCCAAATGTAAATACAATTTTAACTAATTGTTAGTAACTTATAAAACAAAATAATTTCAAACATACTAGTTTGAGGAAACATTTAGAATGCAGTTTCATGAAATTAATTCTTTAGTATGTTTTTTGTCTTTCTTTTGAATGCAGCTTTTTATATCTTTAGTATGACTTGATAAAAGTCTTTTCTGAATGTTTCATGGTGGCATAGTGGTAACTCTAGAACCTCTAACTATATCAGTGTAGCTCAGGCTTAAATAGCTCCTAGAACCATACCAGAAAGGCTAGAATTGTATGCTGTATACCTGATCTTGTAACTTTCCCATTAAATAAACTCCAGTGGTTCCCTTTTATGTGCAGGATCAAATATAAAATACTATTTTTAGTATTCAAATACTTTAGATCCTGTGCCCCTCCAACTTTCTAGTCATCTTATATCTTAAATATCATGCTCTCACCATATACTCTTTAACCCTGTGGTTCTCAAACTTTTTTGGCCTTCCGCCCCCTTTCCAGAAAAAATATTACTTAACGCCCCCTGAAAATTATGAAACTATTTATTGAACTCAGAATAGAATGTAATATTAAAAAAGTGTGGCCATCGCCACCTCCCTGGATCGCTGCAGCACCCACCAGGGGGCAATAGCGCCCACTTTGGGAATCACTGCTTTAAGCCAATGATATTGTCCTCCTTACTATTCTCAATCAAGATACTTCATCTCCCTCATCTGATTATTTTTACTGGCTTTCCCTCATGCCTGAAATATTCTTCCTTATTTCTTCTTCCTGGCTAGAAGATGATAGCCTTAAAGAAAAACGTAAGTTTATTATTTTTTCTTTTATGGAACTCATGAATAACATCCACTTAAAACATAGAAGGTGATTTATGTATTAGTGAATGGTGTTGAAATCATATCAGATAATCATAAGTCTTAGAGCATAGATATCAGGAGTCATCTAGCCCAGGAGTGCCTAACCTCTCGTAGCTTTGGTAGTCTGGTAAAATATATATACTTTCTCAGAAAAAATATTTTTAAATGCTAAAAATAAAATTCATAGGAAGTACAATGAAACAAAATTTTATTTTATAGGATAGGAAACAAACTTAAATACAAAGAAATAAATTATATTGAAATATAGTTGTCAAAGTATTAAGAAAACAAGTTTGTGTACTTCAGGTTAGGAATTATTGATAGTCCAGTCTCACCATTTTAAGAATGAAAGAAATGAAACTGATAGAGAATAAATATCCAAGGTTATATAGTAGCAATTGGAAGAGCTAAACTAAAAATCATGTTCTCTGATTATGGATGGGTGGTTTGAAAAAAGACCCTTTAAAGAGGCTCCTCTTTGCCAGGCATGGTCTTAAGCACTGGAAATACAAATACAAAAGTGATATATTCCCTGCTTTCAAGGAGTTCATATTTTAATAAGGGATGGAGCAAATATAGGATAGTGGTAACATGTGAAAGGTTTATTGGTCCCAAAATCATAAGGATCTTGAGTGGGGCCATAGGGCAAGTAAATGCCATTCATATGCTAGAAGCAGTAGCATTATTTGTTTATATTTTTTCTTTAGATTCTTAAATATGTAATTATTATCTCTCCTGATAGAATGTAAATTCTTTGAGAGAAAGAACTGTTTCATTCTCTGTATTGTATCCCCAGAATCTATCAAAGTTCTTGGTATATACTAAGCAGTTAGTAATTGCTTGTTGAATTGGAAGTATTGGTTTATTATTCCCAAAGCAAGAGGTAGAAAGTTGGAGGGGAGGGAGGAGAATCTTAAACAAACAGGTTCAGGGTAGATAAGATTCCCTAGCTTGTTGGTTGGATAGATGGGCTAGGAATAAGCCAGATACAATGGATTAGCTAAATGTTTGCTCACTCATCAATAAGGAAAACAATCTGATCCTCAGCTAAAGTTCCAATAACATTATGAATCCTTAAAATATTAAATTGTTTTTAAAATAAGGTCTATGATCTGATCAATGACCCACAATAATAATTAGTGACTTTGAAAAAGTCCTTTATGAAGTTCTCTTTTCCCAACATTCTTGTGAGGTAGACATGAATTATTATTTTTTATTATAATCATTTTATTATATGTAAACATTTATTATTACAAACATTTTATTCAAAAGGGAACAAAAGTCTCAGAGTGTAAATAATTTATCTTCTTCCTGGACACTAACAAGTCAAATACAATAGGTTTAGGGTTTGGTCTCTTACACTGTATAGTCACATATATTTGTTTAATGTTTTATTCAAATTACATAAAAGGGAGATAGAAAATTGAGATCCTAAGCAGCTATTTTTCTAGTTATGATTTGGGAAATTTTCACAGCCTCTGACAACTAATGAACACTCCCAGTATTTCACTTAGTAGTCCTTGAAGTCACTACAATGCCCAAGTTTACAAGAAAGAAACATACTTCAACAAATATAATACTTGCATGAAAAATGTTTCCCTGGCATCCCCAAAAAAAGGAGTGAAGGAAATAGGAATTGTAATCATTGTAACTGCCCTGTGGCCACACTTTCAGAAATTTGCTGCTGTGATAAATTAGAGGAATTCAGTATATAGTCTGTTACATTACACAAAGATTAAAAAAAAAAAAGAAACCTTTGGTAAGGATCCCATGAAAAACAAATATAAATGGTTGAAGGAAAGAGCCACATAAAAAGAACTGAAAACAATCTACACTGCAATATGTAATCATTTTGAAGAGACATGCTTGTGGGTATGTGAACTAAGAAGTCTTCAGAGAACAATAGGCAAATTGAGAGCCCTGAAGGGAAGAATGGTTTAGAAGTCAATGTTAGACAGCTGCCAAAGTCCAGGAGTGTTTCAAATAAGGAACACGCTATCCATGGAGATCTCTGCAATCAATTATAACTGTCATTTACAAAACAGAAATTGTTGAAGTGGGATATTTCTTAGATAACTTGAAAGTCATAAAACAGACTTCATTTAAAGTGAATTTTTAAAACTATGTACTTTTCCCCCCCATCACAATGAATAAGAGAATTGTTTTTTTTAAATGCAAAGTGAATTTTGTAACAAAATCTCAAAAAACTAAACCTTATTTTTTGTATTTTCAACATTTAAGACCCTTTATATGATTTTAGGTTGAAAGTAAAAGTGACCTTAGATGTCATCTAGCCCAATCTCTTCATTTGATACATGAGGAGACTGAGGCCCAAAGAGGAAAAATTACTTCCCCAGGGTCACACAGGGAGAAAGGAGAAAAATGATTATTTGAACCTAAGTCCTTATACTACAGAATGAGCACTCCTACCATTGTCTCACATGGCCACCCTTATAGGACAGAAAGGATATTTTATTTCCTGAATGGCACTTAGATGGGAGCTCTAGCAAATAATAAGGCAAAAACATACCCTAACTGGGAGAATTTGGGTCATTTAAGTAATGGTACCAACAGATGGTAAATGTAGAGATATGGAAGTTAATGCCAAAATAATTACTTTTCAGACCAGGAGCCAAGTAAACAAGTGTGTTTTCTAATAAACAATCATGTAACCTGAAGCACAGGGAGGAAAAAGGAGATAAGGTCTCTTTTTTCTCCTTTTCAGGAGGATAAAAAGCACCATAACCATTGGTCAGAACAAAATGGCAAGGTGAACACAAAGGATGCATAGTCTAGAGATAAAAGCTGTATCTTTGTGAATTTGCTCATATTACAGGTCTAATACAAAGTATACATTATGATCATAAGAAAATAGAGAGCACCAGTGAATCTAAGGATCTTAAGAGCAGAGAATATTTCCTTTTATCTTTGTCTACCAAACACCAACACAATATGATGCATACATGTATTTAATAAAGTTTCCTTCAGTTGGCATCTAAATCTCTTAATGATTTGGCCCAATCAATACATTTTTATTAAGTGCCTACTATGTTCCAAGCAGAACTTATAATCAAATGATGGAAACAATATACAAACACATATACTCAAAGCAAACTATATAAAGGATAAATAGGAAATAATTAACAGGGCAAGGTACTAGAACTAGGAGGAGTTGTGGAAGGTAGCACTTAAAAGAAATCAGGAAATAGCTGGAGTTAGTAGTTGGAGCACAGGGGAAAGTGTATTCCAGGCATGAAGAACAGTCAGAGAAAATCCCAGGATCCTAGAGATGTAGTGTTTTGTTTGTAGAATGGTGAGAAGACAAATGTCATTATATAAAAGAGTGGGTGACAAGGAATAAGATATAAGAAGAATGGAAAAATAGAAGAGAGCTAAGTTATAAAGGTCTTTCTATGCCAAGCAGAACATTTTATATTTTATTCTAGAAACAATGGGGAGCCAATGAAATTTTTTAAGTAGGGGGAATGACATGATCAGATCTGTGCTTTAGGAAAATCACTTCAGTGGCTAAATAGAGAATGGATTAGAATAAGGAGAGACTTGAGGCAGGCAGACTCAGCAGTAAACTATTGCAATAGTCTAGGCATGAGGTGATGAAAGCTTACACTAGTACTGTGGCCATGTCAGATGAGAGAAGAGAGCATATTCATGAGAATTTTCAAAGATAAAATCAACAAATCTTGTCAACAATTGGATTTAGTCAGGGGGGGATATTAAGAAGTCTAGGATAATTCCTAAGGTATGAACTGGAGGGACAAGGAGGATGATGTTGCAATCTACAGAAAAAGGGAAGTTAGTGGGAATGTTTTAGGGGTAAAGATAATGAGCTCCATTTTGGACATACCGAGTATGAGATGCCTGAAAGGCAGTTGGAGATGCAAGATTAAAAGTCGGTAGAGAGTTTGGGATAGGTCAGGCAGATGTAAGAATCTTCAGCATAGAAATGTCAATTAAATTCATGGGAGCTGATAACATCACCAATTGAAACAGTACAGAGAGAGAGAAAAGGAAAAAGCATAGGACATTATGAGTGGAATCCTATGGTTAGAAGGCATGATCTAAATCCAGGAAAATCACTGAAACAGAGTGGTTAGATGGATAGGAGATGAATGGCATCCCAAAAACATAGAAAGAAGAGAGTATCAAGGAGGAGAGATTGAGCAATGGTGATGAAGTTTGCAAAGGGAAAAGGGAAAATGATGATTAAGAAAAAGTCACTGGTTTTGGCAAGAGAGAAGTTATTGGTAACTTTGAGAGAGTAGTTTTAATGGAATAATTTAAGATACCATAGTTTAAGAGGTTAAGAAGAGGAAGAGAAGAGAAAAAGTGGAAGCATTCATGGTAGGTGTCCTTTTTGAGGGCAGAAGAAATTTAGGATTATAATTATCAGGAATAGAAGGGTCAAGTGAGGGTTTTTCAGGATGGAAGGAATCTGGTCTTGTTCATACCTATTTTATAATGAGTGATAAGCAGGTATAACAGAGGGAACAATCTGTCAAAAGACATGGAATAGAATAGCATCACTTTAACAAAAAAATTACTTGTGGCAATGAGTAAGATCACTTCATGTGAGATTTTGGTGAAGAAAGAGATAGTGGCAAAAGACATTTGAGTGATAGGAAAAAAGGAAGATGAGAGAAGAGGGAACTCACAGAGACTGGTCTTGGTTTTCATCTAAAATATGAAGTAAGATTCTCAGATAAGAGAATGGTATATATATACCATTCTCTTATCTTATCTATATCTATATATCTATATCTATCTATCTATATCTATCTATATCTATATATCTATATATCTATATCTATATCTATATCTATATCTATATCTATATCTATATATATATATATATATATATATAGAGAGAGAGAGAGAGAGAGAGAGAGAGAGAGAGAGAGAGGAAGCCATAGGAGACTTGAGGAAGGATATAAAAGTTGGAAGAGTCATTGGAGACTGGGGTAATGAGTCGATAGCTGTAAAATGAGGGTAATAATAATATGTGCCCCCTAAATTTAAAAACTTTGATTATTCCCCAATATAATATCATTGGTCTATCATTATATATATATAAAACCAATTCATTTCAATAGTAATGTCTCATATTTCTGTGAATCTTTTATGCTATCCAAAGTGATTTCATAGGCATTATCTTATATAATGTTCAATATAGAGTGAATCTTAAGGGATGAATGGGACTTTAAATATAATATGCCTTTATTACTTCATTTAAAGTTTAGGAAACTGGAATCTAGTAGGGAATTATGTCCAAAGTTAGAAACTCTGAATGAAATCAATTTCCCCAATATCCCAATTCATTATAACTTATAGTAGAAATAGCTTAAAGAAGCAATTCCCTTTGGTGGAATTGATTTGAATATGGAAAACTACAAGAGGACAATTTAGGATCATAAATAGAGAAACTTAAGGAAGATATATTACCTACTTCAACTCCTTAACTTTACAGATGAAGTGACAACCAAGGAGAGGAAATGGCTTGACCAAAGTCATACAGAAATTATGTAACAGATTCACCAATGACAATTAAGCCTCTTTGACATTATATTCAATGCCCTATTCACTATATCACATTAGATAGTCATTAAGAAAGGACGGGGAGAGGTAGTAGTATTTCTCTTTTTGTATTACCTTATTTGGAAAGACATTTAATTTAGGAGAATATGAAATTCAATCTTTCTGAGAATTAAGAGCTTCCATTGGTTATTAGGTGAGGAGTTTAGGTTTCCTAGGCTACCAACATTAAGGAAGAAGAAAAAACATGAAAATGATGCCAACTCAGAATAAATTATAACTTTGAACTTTAAAATAATTTGCAATGTTAAGAAGTTACTGTGATTTTCTAACTCACATTCTAGTTAGTTTTCTCCATTTTTATTCTAATATGCATCCTATAAACTTGCAAATTTGCAATTATCTAAAACAAACCCTTCATTTAATAACTTCGGAATTGTCCTTTGGGATTGAAAATGTAACCACAAGGTATTAAAATACTAAAATACAAACAAGAATTTTTTGAAACACTTTTTTCTTTAACATTTTTATATATAATGATTTGTTTCAAAACCATAAAATAAATAGCTAGGTACAAAAAAACAGATTAAAAATATGTATAATGAAAAGACACTTATTTAGCAATGTGTCAACTACCATATATATGAATAAGAAGATATATTTTTTTAGTTTTTATGCTTAAAAACACTAGGTAGAGTCAAGAGAAAATAACAATAGTTTATGGCAATAAGTACATTTTATATTACATTCATGCTTCAAAAATTAAAGAACCAAAACATTTTCATCATTTCTTTTTTTGCCCCTTCCTTCTTAATGTTGGTAACCTAGGAAACCTAACCTCCTCACCCAACAATCAGGGGAAATCTTATTTCTTAGCAAAGTTTATGCTTATTCTCTGGGGAATTCACTTTCTTGTCAATCTAGATAACATACAAAAAGAATGTGTTCTAAAAAAAATCTACATATAACACACCATAGCAAATGATTAATCCTATGTAATCATCCATCAAAACATCAGGGGATCTTGGTTAGCCAACATAGGCATCTTGCCAAATACCCTACATAATCATACCATTTACTCCCTTCTCCCTGTTTTCTCTGTTTTGATTAGGGAACAATAATCAAATCAATCTCAAAAATGTTCCTGGAAAAGATGTGACCATCTACTGGCCTCTGGATCCCATCACAATCCCTATAATTGTCTCTTATCAAACTTTCTTCCCTAGTTATTACTCTGCAGTATATGTGACATTCTATTAGTAGAATTTGAACTTCCTAAGGATAGGAACTAGCTAAATTTTATATTAGCATCACCAACACTTAGAATATTTTATACCAAATAGTGGATACTTAAAAATGCTTTCCCTCCTCATCTCTGTCTCCTGGCTTTTCTGACTTAATTTCAAGTTCTAGTTATCTTTTTCTAGTCTTTTGTTTTAGTACTTTCCTCTTTATTTACTATTTATCATATATTTAGCTTATTTGCACAAAGTTGTTTGCATGTTGTCTCCTGATTAGAATATGACCATGTTGGCAAACCTATAGCACACCTGTGGGATCATGCTGTAGAGAGCTGTTCCCTTCCCTCTCTCCATTGGCAAGCAGCTGAGGACATTTCTCATATGACCCACCTCTATGCCCAGCAGCCCAATGGGAGTGCTTCCTCCCTCCCTTGTCTGGGGTAAAATGGAGAGCTCATATGCTGTTTGAGTATTTGGGTACTCAGTCTAAGGTCTCTAAAAGGTTTGCCATCACTAGAATATGAGGACCCTGAGAGTAGGCATTGTCTTTTTCAATTCTTTCTATTCCCAGTACTTAGCATAGTTTCTGAAGCACAGTAGGCATCTAATATTTATTGAATGACTGACTAAATAATGATTATTGATTATTTGATTAACTAGAGTATCCAAAGATTATAACTCTAAATATTATCTATCCCAAATCCCTCTTATCTAAAAACTCAAATATCATCCCTAAATTTGGCAGTCTCTTTAACAATGTGGAACACCATTATCTATACCTGTTCTTTCTGTGATATTCTTATCTAAGCTTTCTCATAATTACACAAGAGGGAATACTCCATTATTTTTGTTTGTTTTTTCTTAACATGGAAATGGTTCCAGCATTTTGGCTGTCTCCATTTCATCATTAATTTGACCAACTTATATCCCTGTCCTATGATACATTTTGTTATTGATATCTTTACTCCTATTTTTCAAAATTACACTTTAGTCATAAACTATTGCTCACAACTCCTTTACCTCTAGAGTGTTTTTCTTTGTAATATTCATTTTCAATTCTTATGAAACAACTTTATTCCATGTTTTACTGCCATATAGCTTTGCTGGGAAATGTTAGTATTAAAAAAGATAGACCTTTGTTTCCAAGGACAGCTTTGGGTCATAAAAAAAAGCTAGAAGCTTTGCAATTGCCTCCAGGTAATTTAGCTAGCCCAGGTTCTTCCTTCTGCTCAAGCACAGGCCCAAAATCTGTGTTATCTGCTTCAGATACACAGTATTGATGAACAAATTCTATACTAATTCAAGTCATGATCTAGATGATAAACATTCTTTATCTCTTAGATCTTTTCCAAATGAATTGTCCAAATCAAATACTTTTAAGTAGTCATTTATCTTTTCCATAAATCTCTGTAATATTCCAGTACTTAAAAGAACCAATATAATGTAATTCAAAAACTCTTCAGCCCCACAGATTTTCCTATCATTTCTACTTCAGCAATCACCTCCTCCATAGTGATAAGAATCAGATCCAAAATTACAGTTGCCTTAATTGCTCCCACCATCTGTGAAAGGATGAAGTTGCTATTGAGGTAAGCTAAAAAATTAATGATTGTTATTCCTTGGATAGAAAAGTGTTTAGTAGATGTCCAGGTAACTGAAATCTCTGATGCTAAGTTTGTCATGTCTCTATTCAAGGCTTGTGATATTTTTCATTGATCTCTTTTTTCTGTGTAAGAAATTTATATTTATATTCCTATGTAAACACTACCTCAGTTTCTAATTGCTTCTGTAGATTTTTTACCCATGTTTTCATTTAGCTTGTCCTATAGAGTTCCTCAGATAAGTTTTTATATCTTAACATATACATTACTATTATATTTCTTTTACCTGATTCTGCTGAATAAGCTTAACTCCATTACTATCATTTATTACTGTCATGAGTTCTTTGATACTTTTGAAGTCAAAATCTCCTTCTTACTTTTCATGAATAGAAATCTATAGTCATGAGGTTTGTTTGTTTTTAAATTTCTTTCTAAGATTTAGTCTCCTATGAATTTATATCTATCTCTCATAGCATTCATTCTCCTTATACTCTAACTTTCTCATACCTAAGTTGGTGAATATACATACATAAGCAGGTTCCCCCTTCCTCATCCTTTCTTACTAGTTTAAAGCACATTTGTTTACCTTTGAAAGATTCTACAAAATTATATTTTACTCTTCCTTGTTAGTATTTTATCTCTGGATAGAATCCCATGTTAGGTTCTTGTACACAGTCCAGAAATCCAAAACCCTTTCTTAGACAGCATCTTCTTAATCACTGTTATTATTCTAAACTCATTATTTTCTTCAGGACAAATCAAACTTCACCTAACCTTCTAGATTCCTTCTCATGCTTATTTGTACTCATTTGAATCACCACAAACATGGAGTAGTCATGAGATTTATCAAGTATAGCTATGTTCTTTATTATTTCTATTAAATTTAATTATGCAAATCAGGCAATTGTGAAGTATCTACTAGTTCCAAAGCAAAATACATACCCTGAAAAAAAAACAGGATTCTTTCGCTATTGATATCAAATCAACAATTAGTTGTCTTTTTTGTCCCCCAAATTGAATTCATTCACTCACACTCATTGCAGCTATTTAAGTGAATTCTGAAATGTTTTAAAATGAAGAAATTTGATCCAGTTCTCTTACCTGCTTTATTTCCTATATTCATCAGTAAATGCCTCTTTAAATAAGGAATTACATGGTAACCGAGGATCTACAATGGTTGAATAAGATAAAAATATAAATCCTGTTTGTTTTTTCGAAATAAATGTATTAGAAAACATTCTTCCCTATACCAAATACCAAATACCAAAATAAATTCAAAATGAGTAAATAACTTAGAGGGAATGAAATCATGAATAAATTAGATGAACATAGAATAGTATATCTGTCAGATCTGTGGAAAAGAAAGGAATTTAAGACCAAGTAAGAGATAGAGAACATTACAAAGTATAAAATGAATTATTTTGATTACATCAAATTAAAAAGGTTTTGTGTAAACAAAACCAATGTAATCAAAATTAGAAGGAAAGCAACAAACTGGGGGAAAATCTTCATAACAAAACTCTCTGACAAAGGTTTAATATCCCAAATATATAAGGAACTGAGTCAAATTTACAAAAAAATCTAGCCATTTCCCAATCAACAAATGATCAAGGGATATAAACAGACAGTCCTCAGATGAAGAAATCTAAACTATCAATAAGCACATGAAAAAGTGTTCTAAATCCCTCCTGATTAGAGAAATACAAATTAAAACAACTCTGAGGTACCATTTTACACCTAGCAGATTGACCAATATGGCAGCAAAGGAAAGTGATAAATGTTGGAGGGGATATGGAAAAATTGGGACACTAATACACTGCTGGTGGAGTTGTGAATTAATCCAACCATTCTGGAGGGCAATTTGGAATTATATCCAAAGGACTTTAAAAGAATGCTTGCCCTTTGATCCAGCATGTCACTTCTGTGTTTGTACCCTAAAGAGATAATAAGAAAAAATACTTATAGCCATGCTTTGTGGTGTCAAAAAAATGGAAAATGAAGGGATGTCCATCAATTGGGAAGTGGCTGAAGAAATTATGGTATCTGATGGTGATGGAATACTCTTGTGCTGAAAGAAATGATGAACTGGAGGATTTCTATGTAAACTGGAAAGACATCCAGAAATTGATGCAGAGTGAAAGGAGCAGAACCAGGAGAGCACTGTACACAGAGATTGATACACTATGGCACAATCGAATGTAATGGATTTTTCTACTTGTAGCTATACAGTAAATCAGGACAATCCAGAGGAACTTATGAGAAAGAATGCTATTCACATCCAAAGAAAGAACTGTAGGAGCAGAAACACAGAAGAAAAACATATGATCCATCATGTGGTTCGATGGAAATATGATTGGGGTATTGGCATTAAAAGATCACTCTATTTCAAATATGAATAACATGAAATAAGTTTTGAACAAAGATACATGTATAACCCAGTGGAATTGCTTGTCAGCTCTGGCAGGGGGAGGGAAGAGGGATGGGAAAAATCATGAATCATGTAACCATGGAAAAATATTCTAAATAAATAAAATTTAAAAATATTCTCACAAAAAACTGAGGGGAAAAGAGAGATATTACAATATTCTAAAGCTATTTCCAAATTGAAGTGATGTGATGGTGAATAAGCTTCTCCACAAAAATGGCATCACAATTTCTCCTTTTATACAATGGAAGCTCCACCTTTATTATGTATTAAGACTTTCTGTTATTTGGGGAAGTTCCATATTTTTGTTTCTCTAAATCAATTATGTTCTAGGAATCCAAAGAGTAGATTTGGAAACATGTAGCTGTTAATATTGTTTCCTTCTAATCATTATCCTAGAAACTCCCAAAATGAATTCAGGTTTGCCCTTAAACACTTTCTAGCTGTGGAAGTTTGGGCAAGTAACTTAACCCTAATTGCCTACCCTTAACCTCTCTTTTGTCTTAGAATTGATACAAAGACAGAAGATAATGGTCTAGAAAAATAAGAGAATAAAATAAAAAAGAGAGATGTACATTATGGAAGGAGAGAATAAGAAGAAATTAAGGAGTATATCATGTGCTCGCTATGTGCTCATAGAAGACTATACAAACAAGATGAAGGGTTGATGAAAGCAGCTAACAATCAAACATCACTCTCATCTTAACTGGAGGAACTCAACTCAACTTAAAAGAGGATACAATAAATATACATACACACATATAACTAATAATAGCAAAGGAAGGAGGAATTAACACACAAACACAGACTTGGATGCAGAAATACATTTTTCTCAATAGGATATAAGAAGGGAAAATGATAAAAGGGTAATCATGGGGAGGGTAGATAAACAGAGGGATTGCTTGTTCTTAGCAAAATAAATTTTAACTGAAGATGGCATATATGTGATAAGGTTTAAAAAAAAAAGAAAGAAGGGCTAACAGCCTAGCTGGATTTATGAAGAAAAGAGAAGAGAGACAGTAGAACAGAAGAAGATTGCATAAAACCTTGACCACTACTGCTGGGAACATCCCTTCTTCTTCACCACCCCCTTCTTTGTAAAGAAGGATAGGAGGAAAAAAGAAGAACAGTGTAAGAGAAAGGGATAGAGGAGGAAATACAATCAACCAAAACCACTGTGAATGTCAATGGGATCAACTCACTGATGAAATAGAAGAGGAAGGAAAATGATTTGGAAAGAAGACTAAAACATTATGTTGTTAACAAGTAACATACTTGAAACATAAAGTTTCAAATAGAGTTAGAGGTTGGAGAAAAATTCAATATGCTTCAACTGAAGTAAAAGCAGGCAGGAATAGTGATCATGATATCAGACAAGCCAACAGCAAAAATAAACGTAATTAAAAGAGATAGATTGAGAAAATACTTTCATGGTCAGATACCAAAGACAATGATTTAATATCAGTGCTGACTATGTGCACCATATGACATAGTATCTAAATTAAAAACTACATTAGTTACAAGGAAAAGTAGACAGTAAAATCACAATAATTAGGAACTTCAACTTACTGCATTTCAAATCAGGATAATTCTAAATGAAAAAGAAAAGAGTTAATGGTCTAAATATAATTTTAGAAAACTTAGATATGGTAGAAATTATTGATTGGGAATAGAAAAGAAAAAATGAACACACATTCATATATATAAAATGTAGCAATATAAAACATCTTGTATAGATCACAATGCAATAAATATTATACTTATTAAAGTGCCACTGATGGAGGCAATGAGGTGCCTCAGCAGATTGAAAGTTGGGTCCAAATATGGGAGGTCCTGGGCTTAAATTTGGCCCGTGACAATTTCTAACTGTGTAACCCTGATCAAGCAGTTTAATTTTTATTGTCTAGTCTTTACCATTCTTCTGCTTTGTAACCAAAACACGTGTAAGAAATAAAAATTAGGGGTTTTGACTAAATTCGAGAATTTTAAAGTAATATTGTAGTCTCCAATTTAAAAATATTAAAGCTCAAGTCAAAATGACTTTTAGTAGCTTTTATTTACAAAGAGGTAGAAAGAGTAAAAGTAAAGAAATGTAAGAAGAGGGTAGAGAAAATGTCTAGCCTATCACATTAAATGTTGCCCTGGTGTCCAGCTCAGCCCTGGCAGGGACCCAGTGGTGTCTTATGCAAGGGTTCCACCAATGCAGCCTCCTCCAGGAAAGAAAGACCTCTCTAGAATTAATCTATCCAGAAGCCAGTAAAGGAAGGCCAGCTACTCACTCACCCAGGACAAAATCCAAAGGAGAAGATCCAGGAGCAGTCCTCCAAGAAGCAGTCCAAGAGCCAAAGTCAAGGTCCAAGCCAAAGTTCAAGTTCAAAGTCACCTCCAAAAGCCAAATCACCAGCCAAAAATCCCCAGACAGGAAATTCAGGACTTTTTATAGTCCTTTATCCACATCACTTCCTGTCCCTTCCTTTACTTTACAGGAACCAATTTCAGTCTTTCAATTTGCTTAGAGCTGCCCATGGGGTGGTCAGTGGCCTCTGGATTTGTCACCTACTCTAGTAAGTGGCTTGCAGACTCCCTTACTTAGTGTTAAGTAGGGATGTTTAAGTTTTTGGTTGATTAATTTAAAAATTGCTGATTGATAGACAAAGAAAGTTTGATTCACTCTTCACACACAAAGTATTAAGATGAAATGGTAAAGGTTATTTGTTTAAAAAAAGAGTAACTGCTAAGATAAATAAAATTATTTGAAGACTAAATAACCCTATTAAAATAAGAGAAATTTTCTTTAAAGTTAGTGATAATGACATGACGTTATTAAATGTCTGAAATTCGTCTGAAGTAGTCCATAAAAAGTTTTATATCTTTAATATTTTAATTAATTTTTAAAAATAAGAAATAGCAGATCAATGAATTGAGAATTCAACTAAGGATAATGTTAAAAAACTAATTAAGAGCACCTGATTAAACATCAAAATGTTTTCTAAAAAATACTGAAAATCAAGGGAGAGATGAACAAAATTAAAAGCAAAAAAAAGCAAAAAATAAAAGTAAGTGCTGTTTTTGGAAGGAGGAAAAAATAGAAAACTATTAAGTAATTCATTTTTAAAAAAGAAAGCAGGAAATCAAACTACCAGTTTTAAAAAGGAAAAAGATGAATTCATAAAAATATTCTTAAAAACTCTTTTATGGAATTCTATGTTAATAAAATTGTCCATATAAAATTAATATCAACAAACATTAATCATTAATCATTGTCTATTATAATTATCACAGGATTGTGTTTTGTGTAATTAATGATTAACAATTAATATTAATGTATAATAATTTAACAATGCAAATAATCCAGTATCAGAAAAAATTATAAAAGCTATAAATATTATTTCAAAAAGGAAAAAAAAGCAGGACCAGATAGACTTACCAATGAATTTTTTCACACTTTTGAAATGTGATAATGCTAATACTACAAAAGCTTTCTGAAAAAAAAAATAGGAAAAAGAGAGACCCCACATTTAAAACAGAATAATAAAAGTATAAACTCTAAGCCAATATATCTCATGAATATCAATGGAAAAAATCTTTTAGATATAAGATAGTAGCTGGTTCATATAGATATGAGTATTTTCAAGTAGTTCAGCCTTTTAAATTAAATAGCTATTGTTAGGAAAATGTTTTTGAGTTATTTTCTCAGTGTGGGAACCAAAAGCCTTATGGAAAACTTAATCATTCTTTCCCTTAAGATTTTATGAGTACCAATTTAAATTATATAAGGAAAGTAAAATAAACTTCTGATACAAAAAGTTACTAATAAGGAGAAAAGTCTTAATTATTTATATAGTTATGCATTGTGTGTAGATACATGTCATTCCTAGGAAGAATAATCAATTCATTTATATTCCATAGAATGAGGAAGGATTACGCTTGAATTCACAGAATATACTCAACAAGCTAGATGTGAATATATATTATACATATAATAAGAAAGATAATTAAAACCACAAACCAGACACTATGACATGAATCAGAGTTGTCATTGTCTAAGGAGTTCAACCATAGCCAGTAAACAAGCCTTTATTAAGTTCTTACTAAGTGACAGGCACTGTTTTCAGAGAAGCAAACAAAAGTCCTTGACATCAAGGAGCTCAGTAGGGGAGTCAACATGCAAATAACTATGACTATATAAGATTTATTCAGTGTAAATGGAAGCTAAATTCAGAGGAAAGACAGCTGTGAAAGAAGTATGAAAGGCTTCCTTCAAAGGATGAAATCTGAGCTGTGTTGATGGAAACCAGGAAAATTAAAAGGTTGAAGTGAGGGAAGAAAGCCTTCTAGGCATGAAAGATAGCCAGTAAAAATATGTAGAAAAAAGAGGTGAAGTGTCATTTGTGAAAAGGAACTTAACAATTCAGTAGAAGTGCTCCTTCAATCCTCTTCTGGCCCTTACTAGATGCTTCCTTACCTGACAATACCTATGCATTGACATAGTCATTCTTTGGAAGAGAAATAATTGCTTCTTTTTTTAGATGTGACTCATGGTAACATATTCCTTCTTTATGAGATGTGGCTTGTATTTATTACTTAACTACAAGATTTCAGCAGTCCTTTCCCTTCACCTCTGCATAACATTCTCCCATCCTCTAACCTCTTAACACAGATCAGAATTCTCTTCTGCCTCTTCAGGTCCTTGCTCTTTATCTTCACATTAAAAACTTTTTTTCTTTAAAGTAGAGTATCAAAATATATGGAGCAAAAATGAAGAAGCTATCAAATGATCAGATAAAGGATATCCTTCTCCACTTGAAGCATTTCCCTTTTCTGAAGGAATTCACACCTTGGTACAACTCAATTGTCAGTCCTACCAAATGTTAGTCTGAATGTCTCACATAGGGCTACTTACCTTAGAGTGAGATTCACAGTGACTCTCCTGGTGACTCCAGGCCATCTGCAGTAGGGTATAAAAGAAAACAGCTTCTTCCTCTGGGTCATATTCCTACTCACAAAGAACCTTTTTCCTGCTTTAAAGTGTTCCCAAATTGGTTCCTATACAAGTATCACCAGCTACCAAACTCAATTTGTTCATTCAACTTACTTTAAGAATTTCTTTGAGAGGAATTAAGTAGCAGTAGTAAAGGAGAAGGCCAAGTTGATTTTTCAAAAGGATAAGGACTGAACTTGTGATTTCACTAATATGGAGAATTCCTGAGTAATAAGACTCCTGCACCTTAACCTGGGCTCTTTGAATTTAAAAATAAGAAGCTTTTTCAATATAATTGCTTTCTTCTATAATTCTATATATTTTTTTGTATTTAAAAATATGCTTTTGAAAAGGGCTTTATAACTTCATCAGACTGCTGAAATGGTTCATGAAACAAAAAATTTAAGAATCTTCATTATAGATGTCTCTAGGGCAGAGATGTCAATGACCCTCTGTCTGCATATAGCTCACAGTACTCCCCACCAAATTAAAACATAATTTGTAAATATTTAACAAATAAATAAAAATATAATAAAACACAGGAAATACTAATAGGTGTTTTTTCTGTTTCTATTTGAGTTTGTCACCAGAGGCCCAAGCACTGAAAGGTTAAATGACTTGCCTAGACTCACATAGAATGTGTTAGATCAAGAGTCAAACCTCTACATAATACTGACTCTTACTTTTATTAATTCAATATGAAATGCTATTTAGTCTATTTTCAATGTTTTCTTTCTTTCTTTCCTTTCTATCTCTATCTTTTCTGTCTCTCTGTCTCTCTGTTTCTCTTTCTCTCTCAGGTTTGCTACCCTATGAATTGTTATACTCTAGAATAACAAGTCATAAAGATTATCTCAAGATGAAGAATATATTTATTCACAACTATGAAATTATGTCTCCTCATTGAACAAGTAAAATAATAATTGCTTACATTTATATGGTGATTTGAATGTATAATATTCTTTCAGTAAGAATAATTAAGTATTCACATTCATAGAGCACTTGAAGGTTTGCAAAGAACTTTGTGTAAATTAATTATTTCATTTACTCCTCACAATAACCCAGTGAGGTGGGTGCTACTGATATCCCTGTACTACTAGGGGTCCTCCTTGTCTTAGGACTGAGACCTGGAACCACATATGGACAATGCAACAGAGCCCAGCTCCCATTGTCAGGAAAGGGTCTTTTTTAATCTCTGACTAGTTGCCCAACCTCCTTACATCTGTAAGTTAAGAGTTCTGTAAGTTAGTACTTTTAGTGTCCCTTTTGTGTGTGTGTGTGTCCCTCCATCATGACTGCTTCTGCCTTACCATTGCTTAGCCTACACTATACTGTGCTCTATGTCACTACACTGAGACTGACCTTTGCTGCAGGTCTTCAAAGATTTCTTGGTATGGAAAATTGTTTCACTCCATCCTTTTGTTGGTTCTGTTACATCAGAATTCATTTTGTAGTATAATTTTTTTAAACCCATAACTTCTGTATGTTGGCTTCTAGGTGGAAGAGTGGTAAGGGTGGGCAATGGGAGTCAAGTGACTTGCCCAAGGGTCACACAGCTGAGAAGTGTCTGAGGCCGGATTTGAACCTAGGACTTCCAGTCTCTAGGCCTGACTCTCAATCCACTGAGCTACCCAGCTGCCCTGCAGTATAATTTTAATGTTATTTGGAGAGGAATTTGGGATAGCTCAGATGAGTTCCTGATTTTACTCTTCCTTTTTTTTTCACTTCTGCACCCTTATTATTTTAAAACATTGTTGCTTGTGTTTATACTATATACTTAGATGCTTTGGAATTACCCAAATCTAACTTATCTTTGCAAGGAACTTCAAAGAGTTCCACCATAGAAGGAAATGTAACCTAAAATCCAAAGATCATTGATATGGAACTTTCTCCTCATTGGTGAAGATAACATCCAATAATTCTTTAGTTTCTTCAGGTAGTTGCTTTAATTACTTCTAGTTTTTCAGCTATAATAGAAAATAGAGACAATGTCAAACCCAAGAAGCCAACATGAGAGGGGTTAGTAGCCTCCATTATGTCAATATTCCCAGCTTGCTACACTAAAGACTCTGCGTTAACTTCCCCTTGGTCAAGACCTAGTATTCTTTTTTTTAATTGTTATCTCACTCAAAATGAAAGACCTCCTTGACTCTGTGTTGTCTTGTATATATTATTCTATGTACACTTTCTCTGATTTCTGTTTTGCTATCCATTAGGATAAATGTCTTTCTTACTAAAAATAAATAAATAAATTTCCAAAAGAATAAGTAATTGAAAAGGTTATCAGGTGTACAGATGACCTGTCAGCCAACAAATGGCTAATTGATCTTTAATTCCATAAAACTAATAAAGGAGCTTAAAAAGATGAAGGTTAATCCTTTCTTGCCTTTTCATTTACATGTTGTGAATAGGCCACTTCATAAATTTAGCATAAGTCACTAAAGACTTCAAACATCTTTCAAAAGGCAACATGATAAATATAATATCTGAAAAGGATGTTTTCACCTTATATAAGATAATCTGACCTCAACACTTCATTGTTTCTGTTACTTTATCCTTTTACTCTATCATTTTATCAAATGGACCAAGGATAACTGAAAGGGGTGTGGAGCCTCTTTGATTTGCATTCTTTAATATTATTGTAGGATTATGGGTTTATTGATGCTAGGAACCTTAAAGAACATAAAATTTGATCCCCCTCATTTTAATATCTTAGCTGAGGTACAAAGGGGTTAAATCATTTGCCCAGTCATGTAATTTGTAATTGTCATAGGTTGGAATTGAGGCTACGTTTTCAGTTTGTTTCAGATATTTAGGCAGGAGGTAGAGGAAATGAACCAGTCTTTTCTCTGACTTCTCTGGACACAGTGAACAACTCATTGGAAAATGTATCTAAAAATCTAGGAATAATTAAAAGAAAATTCGCTGAAAAAAACTTATTAATGGAAACATCAACTAAGTGTAATTACCCTATAATATTCAACACAGATGAAAAATACCATTAATTCAGATAAGCTGGAAACAAAGGCCTTTGTGGATTAAGGGAAAATCTAAACTGCAAAATTTTTCTTTAAGAAATTTGTGATTAGAAATTTACATGCAAACAATGATGGTAAATTAAGCTAACAAACTGCTGCCTCATTGCCAGTCTATTTCAAAATCAATAAGTATGATTTACAATCAGTAATTTCTTCTATCATTATGATTACTACTGAAATGAACAAGGGCTAGTGATACTTGGAAGGATTATTTTGAAGTTTTTCATTTTTATTTTTTAATATATATTTTAAATATTGCCTCCATAAACTTTATTGTCCCAAGAATGAAGCACTTATTAAAGGTAAACTCTGCCCTGGTCTAGCCCCTGTCCCAATTACCCTAAATCCCAAATCTATGAAATTTTAATTTATACAGTCTGACTTCTCAGCTACACTAATCTCATGAAGAAGCAGAAATCCAGGACAAAGTACAGGGTTAAAGCCAGGAAGATTTGATTTAAATCGTCTTTTGTAATAAGTGCTAACTGTGAGATGCCAGGAAAATCACCTAACATTTATGTCTAAGGACCTTCCCAGGATTTACCAATGAAGTCAGACACTAGATTATCAGTGGAGGGGTTTCTCAATAACAAAATCTTAGACCTTGCTTTTCTCCTACTTAAGCAAAGGAGACTGACCTAAAAAGAACAAATAAGTTAATCAACAATGGTTGATCAGGAAATGTTTTAAATTGTATACTGAGTAAGGACCATAGGTAGTAATAGCAATGATAACAGTAACAGCAGCAGCAGCAACAGTAAATGATACCTAGTATTTTCATTGTTTCAAGGATAAGAGGAATGTGCTTTAAAATATATATGTATGTATGTATGTATATATATATATACATAAATAAATAAAATTTTACCCTCATAACAAGCAATGGGTGATATCATCATCATCATCATCTCTATTTTATATAGTTGAAGAAACTGAAGCAGAGGAGTTAAGAGACCTCCCCAGAGTCATACAACTAATTATTATCTGAGGACATATTTTAATTCAGATCTACCTGACTCCAGGTCCAACATTCTATCTGCTCAGCTGTCCAGCCATGGCTTTAGCCTTTATTCTAGTCCAAATTACAAGCAAGTTTGAACAACAAAGAATAACAATATGAATGTCATTTACTCTATCTTATCGCTTACAATCACATAGAACATGGGAATTTTGCTAACACCTGCACACCTCTCTAAGATTTAAAAGTTGATTTAATTTTCAGCACCTTTGAAAATACTAAAGAAAGTATTGGTGCACAGCTGTTAAAAATGAGTAGGAGGGGGAGATCAAATCAGGAAGTAAGTTCATATTATGAACACATGACTAAAGATAAGCTAAATAATAAAGTGTTTAAAATCAGCCATTAGAAATACTTCCATTCTGTCACAACACATAATCACTTTATCCATTTTTTATTTCCAAGATACATTTGCCCATCCAGTTCTTAATCTCATTAGAACAGCTCATTAGCAGCAAATCTTGAAGAGGGAATATCAGCCATGAAGAGCCAAAGCCCATCAGATGGTGACAGATTAAATCTCCCTCAGCAGGACCAAGTAGACTTTGTTGAAATTGAAAGGAGCGCAGGAATCAAACCCAAAGAAGATTCTTAAAAAAACTTCTCAATTAGTATTTTAAATCAAGTTCCTAAAGGAAATCCTTCTGACGTATGTTGGAGTCTGAGAAACATCAAAACACTAACTGGGGGGGGGGGGGCAGCTGGGTAGCTCAGTGGAGTGAGAGCCAGGCCTAGAGACAGGAGGTACTAGGTTCAAATCCAGGCTCAGACACTTCCCAGCTGTGTGGCCCTGGGCAAGTCACTTGACCCCCATTGCCTACCCTTACCAATCTTCCACCAAGGAACTAATACACAGAAGTTAAGGGTTTAAAAAAAAAAACAAAAAAAACACTAACTGGACATTTAACTGAGGAGAGTAACACAACTGATGGTTGTATTTGGAGTATTTGGAGTCAGAGGACCTGAGTTCATATAAGTTCTGCTACTTACTCCCCAGATAGCCTTTGGCAAGGAACTTCACTTTTGTAAATTTCTTTTTCCCTAATGGTAAAATGAAGAGATTGGACTAGAAAACTGCTATAGACTCTCTTGATTCTAAATCCAAGAACTTATGATTCTGAACTTACCAATACCTTCCCACTCAACCCTACAAAAAATTTTTTTTCAGAAAAAAAATTTGGAACCATAATGGTCGCCAAACTGGTCTCTAGCAAAGTTGGGTAAGGCTCCTTAGACTAAAAACTACATAATAAATTTTCAATGCAACAGATTCTGGACCTTCTCAGAAATAGATTATCTGCACCAGCAAAGCTCATAAACTATAATCAAGGACACGATTTTCAAAATTCCTGTCCAAGGAAGGACAGGTTTAATTAGATGAACTTTGAATTCTCTTCTAGTTTTGACATTCTATGGTTTTGAAAAGATATGGACTGTAAGATAAGGGTGAAATAGCCAAGATTTTGACACTCAGAGATAAATTCAAACTCCCTATCCAAATGAGAACCATAAGTCTGAGGAACTGTAACTGAAAACATGAAAGACTTTATGGTTACAGAGAAGTTAACAACACAAAACCTGGCACCTCTTCAGAGTGCTCCATTAGTATAAGGGTGAGAATCCGGCCACCAGAAGTGACAGTCTTGCAGTTTAAAAATGCTCTTTGTCTTAGACAGTCTATCAGGACATTTTCATTTTGTTGTCTTGTGAAATATATATATATGGACAACAAGAAAAACCTCTTCACATCAACAAGCCTTCTCTAGAAGACTCTAGAGGTTAAGTTTCTCTGAAGATACTTTCTCATTATATCCCCAGTAGTATTCACTGATGGCATAGACCCAAGTGATTTATTCAATTCAGTATGTGTTCATCCTAGTATAAATCTTGTAAATAACACCTGCCACTTAAGATTTTTCTTCCTTTCTAAAGACAGGTTACCCTAGAGAGTGTAGCTTGGACAAGAAAGGTGAGTCAGTGAGGAAATATTCCTTAAAAGGCTAAATAGGGGGCAGCTGGGTAGCTCAGTGGATTGAGAGCCAGGCCTAGAGATGGGAGGTCCTAGGTTCAAATCCGGCCTCAGACACTTCCCAGCTGTGTGACCCTGGGCAAGTCACTTGACCCCCATTGCCTACCCTTACCAATCTTCCACCTATAAGTCAATACACAGAAGTTAAGGGTTTAAAAAATTTAAAAAAAATTTAAAAAAAAAAAAGGCTAAATAACCTAGAGGCTGTTTGACTACTTTACTTTTATAGACAAAAGAAGTAAAATGAGGCAGACAAAGAAGCCCATTCCCTTCATTTAGGCTCATAATATTATAAACTATGGAGACAGGAAGAATTTCAGAGTTTTTCCACTTTATCTCCCTTACTTTATTCATGAGAAAAATCAAGAAACTAGAAAAAAGTATCTTTATTTGAAAAGAAGTGCTGGGGAAATAGGAAAATAGTTTAGAAGAAATTAGGTTTAGACAACATTTTAAAACATATAACAAGGGGCAACTGGGTGGCTCAGTGGATTCAGAGCCAGGCCTAGAGATGGGAGGTCCTAGGTTTGAAGCTGGCCTCAGACACTTCCCAGCTGTGTGACCCTGAGCAAGTTACTTACCCCATTGCCTAGCCCTTACTCCTCTTCTGTGTATTGGCTCCAAGACAGAAGGTAAGAGTTTAAATATATAAATAAAATAAAATAATACATATAACAAAATAAGTTTAAAAGGAAGAAGCAAATTTAACCAAAAATGTCATGACATTAAAGACAAAAGCATTAGAACAGAAGTGATAAAACTTAGAAAAGATCAGGATGTAAATCTAAGTTTTGACTAAAATAGTATAACTAGGGGCAATTAGATGGCTCCGTCAATTGAGAGCTAGGCCCAGAGACAGGAGGTCCCAGGTTCAAATTTGACCTCAGATACTTCCTAGCTGGGTAACCCTGGGCAAGTTGCCTAACCCCCATTGCTTAGACCTTACAACTCTTCTGCCTTAGAATCGATACATGGTATTCATGTTGGAATTCAAAATGGAAGGCAAAAGTTAAAAATAAAATAAAACAATTTAAAAAAAAGGCTAGAGGGAATCACAAAAGACAAAAGATTACTTTCCCTATATAAAATCACAATAACTTTTGCACAAGGAAAACCAATATACCTAAAATCATAAGAAACCATCATTTAGAAAACAATTCATATCAACTACCTAGAATAAATGTTATGTTAAATGCTAAACCTATCATTACTGGTTTCTATGCTTAAATGGTAATAAAACAAGTCATATAGTCAGTCATTATCACTGACTCTCATCCATTTTTTAGCCTGGCTATTGTTCTCTGAGTTGTGACTTTCTTTCCAGGCACTCTCTTGGCACCTACCCCTTCTTTATCATAGTGGCCTTCCTCTCAAAATTGGCCCATGAAAATGTGGGAAAGATTTAAAAAGCTCCATAGTGCTCTCACAGCCAAAAAGGTTGCCAACCATTGCTTTACTTTATACCAGTGATTCCCAAAGTGGGCGCCACCACCCCCTAGTGGGTGCTACAGCAATCCAGGGGAGCGTTGATGGCCACAGGTGCATTTATCTTTCCTATTAATTTCTATTAAAATTTTTTTAAAAATTAATTTTTGGGGGGAGGAGGTCAGGGGGTGAAGGGGAAAGTAAGAAATGGATCATGTAACCATGATAACTTTTCTAAAACATAAAAATTATTTTTAGAAATTTAATTTTCAGGGGGCTAAGTAATATTTTTCTGGAAAGGGGGTGGTAGGCCAAAAAAGTTTGGGAACCACTGCTTTATACTCAGAAAATTGGCAATAATAAAAAGAATGAAATACTACATGTTGCAAGAGCTAGGAGAATATAGGCACATTAATACACTATTCATGATAATATGATCTAATAGAATACAGTATTTATATTACAATCATGTTGTGTTATGTGTCACATTATATAATAGAATATGTTATAATATAAAAATGACAAATATGAAAAATTCAGAGAAATCAGAGTAGACTGATATGACTTGAGCAATGACCACAACAATGTAAAGAAAAACAAAACGTAAAAGACAAAGAACTCAAATTAATTCAAGGAATCATCCTGAATCTGAAGGACTAATTCAGCAAAGAGGTGAGGGACAACAGTTTCCAAATAAAGCATACACTGAATATTCAATGCATCTTCCCTATTTCAGCTATCAGTGGGCTGCAGAGAATTAAAAAAAAATAATAATACTTTATTAAGAATCAGTCTTGATGTAATAAACTGGCATTTACCATATTAATCCATGAACCTCTGGAGAGTTTCTAACCTTTCTAAGTTATTTTAACCCTTACTCAAAATCTTGATTTCTACCTAACACCCCTTCATCTTATTCACCAACTTAATTATTTACATCAGTAATGTTCCCAATATCCGGTATTTACAATTACAAGACCTACTGAATTCCAGTGTCATTTACATTCACACAACTTCAATAATCCACATCATGATTTTCATGTAGAAAAATTCTAAACCTGACTTACAACTCTGAAATTTCTTCTCTCAAACCAGGCTCCTTCAGTCATTTATGCAATTAACTCTTACTTACTGAAGCTATTCTTTACCTTCTTCTAGACTTCATTTTCTGAATCCTCCTTACTCTAGGTTGTTCTAACATATATGCCAACCTAAATCCTGTCAGTCTTCCAACATCAAATTCAAATGTCACCTTCTTCATGATCTTATCAGATAGAACTTACAGATAACATAACAGATAGAATCTTATGAATTTATGCAGCATTTTGACAGGACCACTCATGCAACTCATAGCTCCTGGAATGCAGGGACTATATCTTATTCATCTCACCTTATTCCGTCAGTACTTTAGTATGATGATCTGCACAAAGAAGATATTCAATAGATGTATATTGATCTTAATTGAATTATTTTAAATGACCAGTTTTAGAGAACACATAGCAATTTTCACATTCTTTAATTTTGCAGTCTTCCAGTGATCATTTCGTTTTTTTTACCAGAGGCAATTTTCATCCAGACACAAACACAGAAATCAGTCTCATATTTTAAGGGCTGGGATAGAATTTGACACAGCATGGACTATTACAGTCAAACAACTCAACAATGCTCTTAAGTAGCTCTTTTCAGCCTCTAAATTCTTCTTTAAGTAACTAATTACTTAGCAGGCTGAAATGGTAAATAAAGTTAAGTCTAAAGAAGATATAGTGAATTAAGAAAAATGTAGACTAGGGAAAATCAAACAGCTGCTTGTTTTCAGGTCAATAGTTAAAGAGATGAAAAACCTCTTCTTCCAAAGGGTTTTCTACAAAGATATTGCAGTTAAGAACAAAATTCCACAGTATGTATCCTGGGGCTTTAACCATCTTTTATATGCACAGAAAAGCAATTGATCTCAAGGATGCCCTCACTACATACCAACTAGAGAAAGATCAGCTAAATGCTACATTACACCATTGGGAGTAGTGCAGAAAATTGGCCTAAAAGGCTGCTAAATCTAAAAATCTATTTCTTCCTAAATTTCCTCGGAATCATCTTCACTAGTCCTTTATTAAAAGCTATTTTCTCTCTAATAGTCGTTGTTGGTTTTTTTAGTTCAAATAAAGGACAAGGGAAAACTAAAGGAAGTTCATGGCCCTATTCAAGTAAAGTGAATAAAATATGTTTATTGTGTCTTCTGCATTAGAGTTGCATAAGCATCACTTTTTCTTAAGACTGAACAAGAAAATACAACCAAGGTAGTTAGCTCTTAGGATCATATCCTAAAAAATACATTTCTAGAGAAACAAACATGAAGATCAAATTAGATTATCCCCTAATTCAGTTATTGCTTACTTTGGGACTGGTCAACATCACTGAATAAAAGGGAGATGGGAAAGTTATCACCTTTACTCATGAGGTGCTATTAGTAAATTGTTAAAAATTGTAATTATTAGTTTTTCATCATTAATTAATTCTATTGTGTACATATATACAAGCCCTAAGTATGTACTCAAACTCTCTGATCTCACATAATCTTTGCTTAAATGCCTTATACATTTAGCATTCAGTAATTTGTACGAGAGTGATTTGTGTAATAATCCCTCCACTAAAAAGGGTTCATTGTGAGGGAGGAAAGAAAAATCAACAAAAGCAACCAAAACAACTTTTGAATATATATTCCTATACCAAATACTCATAATATTTAAACTACAAGGAATCAAAAGTTTGCAAAATATAGAAACCTAACAGAAGAAATCAAAACTATATGGGAACAGGATGAGGGCCATATCATCCCTATGGTCCTTTCTGTTACTAGATCTATCCTAAAAATATATGTGTGCCTAGAGAATACAAACTTACATTCCAAAACTTATAACTACAAAAAGCAGTCAATTTATCTACATATAAAATGGTCAGAATGTTAAATATCAAAGAATAAGCAAAAAAAGACATGTCTTAAATCTTTTTTATAAATTGTTATAAGGACTTTTTGGGACAAAATGGAAATCATCTTGAGTGATAGGATCATCAGCTGAAGACCTCAGAATGTACCCAGGTGGCGTGAGCCAAGGCCAAAAGGCAGTTGGAACCAACCTTATAAATACCCATCATGCACAGCACAGAGCAGCTCATTCTGGAGCATCCTTGGGTGGAGGGAGGTTTAAGAGGGTGGGTAGGCCTTTGTACCTGCAATCTAGTTTCCTTGCCTAAGAGACCTAGAGAGCTGTCATACCTGTTGTCAATAGAGCTGAGAGAGAACAATATTACAACCATCTAAGAAGAACATCAATAGTCTTCCCTATCCTTTGGTTTGGCTCCAGCCAAATCAAGCTAGGGTTATTGAGAGGGTGAAGAAGCTTCAGCCTATCATTGTTCTAGCAGCATCTACAATTTCTGATCAATTACTTTAAATTAGCTTAGATTTAGCATCCCTAAAACCTCTCACCTCATTCCTTGTTCCTGACTCCTTTTTAAGTGAGAAATAAACCTTGTTACTAAATTCAACTAAAGATTGGAGAACATTCCTCATTTAGTGAACATCCAAAGCTACTAGGAAGGGGAAACCTTATTTTATGCAGTCATATTTTCAGCATTATCCATCTAGCATTAATACCAGCCTGTACCAGCAACAAACCCAGCCCCAAATCAAGAGGCTAGAGGAGTTGCCAACACACTCCCAACTCCTTCTTGGCTACTTGGCTTGGGCAGCTGTTAAAGGAGGCAGCTTGGCAGGCTCAATCCAGCAGAGCCTGTCAGGCTGAGGAGGACACAGCCCTCTTCTATTATCCAGTACCACAAAGCTTCTGTCTTTGTGCTCCCCTGTTTCCTTTTGTGTTTTTTAACAGACTGTATTGAAAAAGGTGAAAACAATGAGATCACAATCATGAAAAATAGTAAGTAAAATGCATGTGACTTTTTAAGATCTATAAAACACTTATATATTATCTCATTTGATTCGTACAATGATCCACTGAATTAAATGCTGATTTCCCCATTTTACAGATGAAGAAAGTGATGCTAAGAGTGGTTAACTGATCTACCTACTTTTTCCCAGCTAAAAACTATCTGTGACAGAACTCAAATTCAGGTCTTAACTCTAAGTACAATATTTCAAAGTTTGGTAGACAAGAAGTATTTTGTCTGGATCCCGTAAGAGGCAACTTTTTATTCTCAACTTTGACTTCTTAAAAAGACTTTTGCTCCCAGCCAGAGGACAGCTTCTCTGAATCACGTGAGACATTGCTGAATGTTGCTTTCATAATTAAGGTTCCATTGACCAGGGACACATAGGTGGCACAATTGATGAAGTGCATGGCCTACAATCAGGAATACTCATGTTCAAGACCTCAAATCTGGCCTCAGAAACTTTCAACCTGGACAAGTCACTTATCCCTATTTGGCTTAGTTTCTTCATAGACAAATGAGAAGAGGAAGAAATGGCAAACCACTCTGTTATCTTTATCAAGAAAACCCCAAATAAGGTCATGAAGAAATTGATGCAACTGAAATGACTGAACAACAACAAAATTCTATCCAACACTTTCAATCTCTTGAAGGCATGTGTTATTACTCTAATTGCCCTTCTAATATAGCCTCTCACCATGTACTCAACAACCACTCAAAACGGGGAACAAAACTAACCTGAGGAGGCAAGAAAAAGCATTGAATTTTGAGTCAAGGAACCTAGGTTCAAACACTAGCTCAGTAACATATGAGACATGTTATCAGTTAACCCAATAGCCACAATTTCTTCTATAAAATAAGGAAATTGGCTGGATAACTTGTGTAATCCCTCACAACACCGAGTCTATGACCTATATAAAAGTGATTCTTTAAAATAATGTGTACCTAATAAGTGCTAAATTCTGCATTGGATAGAAGGGAAGCAAAGGGAGGTAAATTATTGACTGTCTACTCTTGGCAAAGAGAAAACCCAAACTGACATTCTAGCAACTATTGCTCAAAAACAGATTTTTCTCTTCAAGTTAAAATGTGCTGACCACACAGTGTTCCCCTGAAGCCTTCAATTTCATCATTCTTTTCAGATCTCGAGATTTTATTTTTAACCCTGTTCCTCAGTTTCAAAATAAGTGTTTGCTTCAGTCAGCATTAGCAGTGTCTGCTGTGTTGATTTCAGAACAGTGAATAAATAGAAACTTTAGTCTTTCATTTCCCCAAATATCAGTTATTCTGGCTATACCTGAAGGAGCACACTAATGGCCATGTTTATACTATGCATTTCGATTGTAAGCCTAGAACCTAAAAGTCTGGAGTTTGGAAGGGATTTCAAGATATGACCTTGTCTAGTCTTATTCCCTTAAGGCAAAGAAATGTTTAGATGCACTGAAAATCTAGATGTCTATTTCCAATCTTGAAATTTTCCAGGAATGGAATATTAGTTCTATAATTAATAGTCCAATCCACATTACGATGACTTCTGAAGTCCCCTCCAACCCTAATATTCTGTACTTCTTAGCAGTTTCAAGTTGTAGAGCCAGGATTCACATCTAGCTCTTAAATTCTCCACCAATATTATTTCTACATCACTATCTTGTATTTCTGTTGAGTAGTTTTGCAATACTTTGATTTTGTAAAACCTTTTGCATCATTAAATTGTTAATAATGACCATGTTGGAAAATTCCTTAACCACAGATTACCTTTTTTTGTTCTTTGTTTCCATAGGTTACTAGTAAAAACTATTTCTAGGTTACTACGCTTTCTAGTTTGGGATTTTTTTTAACCTGGGAATTGAAAAACAAAATTAAAAATTCCAAACTTGTGATGTTTGAAGACAGATTTCCAAGGAGAATGACTAAAGAATAGCTGATGTAGGGCAAGAATGGAAGCAAGGGGGTGCGTTTATTATCTCAAAAATAGACTTTTACCATGAAAGAAATCTATTTGTATTCATTTCTTCTTCAAGGTACAGTTCCTAGGCTGGACACAAAATAGACTAACCAGAAATACAAAGCTATGAGGCTCTTTCTAGTAATTCAAAGGGCACTTGCATAGTTCTATTAAAGAATAATGAAATTTTTGGTTTTCTGTAATACTTGTCAAGGAGGAAATGTCTTAAAAATCAATAATTCTGAGAATAAAACATGGTCAGAGCAGGAAAATGTGCATGAATTTTATCATGAAGTCCATACCAATGAAACTGGAATCGATTTTTGAATATTAAGAACAAAAATTTGAATGTTGAGAAAGCAAGAGATTAAATGGATAAAAATAGCATAAACACACAAATGAATACTTCAAATAGACTTCCAAAGGCCTTCCTGTCACTGTAATTTTACATTACTCTGAAGCTTCATTAAAAGATATCAAATGTTATAAAGATTTTTTCCCAATTTGTTGTTTCCCTTCTGATTTTGGCTACATTGTTTTTGTTTGTACAAAAGCTTTTTAATTTGATATAATGAAAATCATTTATTTTACATTTTGTAATTTTCTCTAACTCTTGCTTGGTTTTAAAATCTTTTTAAAAAAACTTTGACAGGGGTCTAATTACTCAAATATACAAGGAGTTAAACTAATTGTATAAAAAAATCAAGCCATTCCCCAATTGATAAATGGGCAATTTTCAGATAAAGAAATCAAAAGTATCAATAAGCACATGAGAAAGTGTTCTAAATCTCTAATAATTAGAGAAATACAAATCAAAACAACTCTGAGGTATCACCTCACACCTAGCAGATTGGCTAAAATGAAAGAAAGGGTGAGTAATGAATGCTGGAGGGAATGTGGCAAAACTGGGACATTAATACGTTGTTGGTGGAGTTGTGAACTGATCCAACCATTCTGGCTGGCAATTTGGAATTATGCTCAAAGGGCTATAAAAGAATGCCTGCCCTTTGATCCAGCCATACCTTTGTTGGGTTTGTACCCCAAAGAGATCATAGATAAGTAGACTTGTACAGAAATATTTATAGCCATGCTTTTTGTGGTGGCAAAAAACTGGAAAATGAGGGTATGCCCTTCAATTGGGGAATGGCTGAACAAATTGTGGTATATGCTGGTGATGGAATACTATTGTGCTCAAAGGAATAATAAACTGGAGGAATTCCATGTGAACTGGAAAGACCTCCAGGAATTGATGCAGAGTGAAAGGAGCAGAGCCAGAAGAACATTGTATGCAGAGACCAATACACTGTGGTAAAATAGAATGTAATGGACTTCTGTACTAGCAGCAATGCAATGACCCAGGACAATTCTGAGGGATTTATGGAAAAGAATGCTACCCACATTCAGAGGAAGAACTACAGGAGTGGAAACAGAAGAAAAAAAAAACTGCTTGAACACATGGTTTGAGGCGGACATGATTGGGGATGTAGACTCAAAACTACCACACCAATGCAACTATCAACAATTTGGAAAAAGGTCTTGATCAATGACACAGGTTAAAATCAGTGGAAATACACATCTGCCATCGCAGGGAGGGGGAAGTGGGGGTGGGGGAAGGGATACGTAAGAACATGAATTATGTAACCATGTTAACTTTTCAAAAAAAATATTAATAAATGTTTAAAAAGGATATCAAATGTATTGGTAATGCTTTCAAGGTGTAGCATAATTCACTATAAATTGTGTATCAAAATTTTCCATCTCCATTCACTTCACCGCTGATGATACACAGGGAAGTTACAATTTGATAATAGCTAAAATTTATTTAAGTAACTTATAATTATCTAAGCCATTACCTATATTTTATTCATAATATGAATGAATTATTATGGACCATTAAATTGAGAGTTTTACTCAAGCTAGACTAAATTTTTTGTTATAGTTAAAATATTTTTCTACTTGTAGTTAACTCTTTAAAAAAGTTATCAAAGCATGTATATACCCTTTAGTTCCAGGTTTTATGTGATTTAACTTAGAATGCAAACAAATCATATTTGAATTATTTTATTTCACCTTAGAAGGAAGAACTATGAGCAAAGGTGAGAGTTGCCAAGATATGGATTTCAATTTGACAGAAAGAAAAACAAAATAAAGCCTTCTTAATCATAAGATTTATCCAAAAATGGAATGGACTGTTACAGGAAACAATGGATTCCCCAACACTGATAGACTTCCAATAGAGTCTGGATAACCATTGAGAAAGGAACAAGCATTTATTAAATGACTACTACATACATACTGTAAATACACACACACACACACACACACACACACACACACACATATATATATATATATATATATATATATACTACATGCTAAGTACTTTATCAATATTATCTTATTTGATCCTCACATCTGCTCTGGGAGAAATGTGTTATTATCCCCATTTTAGAGATGAGGAATCTGAGCCAGATTTTTCAGGGCCACCTGTCTAGTAAATATTGACAGTCATATTTGAACTCAGGACCTCCTGGCTATAGGTCCAGCACTCTCTCCCTGGGACTCCTAGCTTCCTGGTCAGGATTGTTTCACCGGAGATTCTTGTCTTAGTGCATATTAAGTGGCATGATCTCCTCCAAACCTGATATTCTATGTCTCTTGGCAATTCCAAGTTGTAGAGCCAAGGTTCACATCCCAATCTTTAACTCCTCACCAATACTGTTTCTATTTTATCTTATATTTCTGTTGAATATTTTTGTATCACTTTGATTTTGTAAAAACCCATGCATCATTGAATTATTAATAATGGCCATGTTAGAACAGCCTGCATTTCCAACTTGTGTCAGAAAATCAATGAAAATGTCTAGGTAAAAATAAAAAATAATCCACAGAAACTGTGATTGATTGAAAGATGTTTTTATCTACTGTTAAGTTAGTTGCAAATAGTTAAGTCTTTTTAAATAGTTTAAATTTAAGACTTTGCAGCCACCCTTGGCAAAAATTAGTTTGTGACACTCCCATATCCTTTATGCAGATGATCCTTTATAAATCCATGGATGTTCTCATGGTTCCTTGTGGCAACTCAGAATAGGATTCTACTCATGCTCTTCCAGGACAATGCCATTGTACCTACATACATGCCTTTGAACAAAGAGATAGAGAAAAGCATGAAACTGCACTGATAGGGTATACTATGAATTTGTTGCTTAATCTCAATTGATCCCACTGTAGCAAGGCATCATCTTATTCCTCCCTAATTGATTAATGATTCCACTCACCACAGTGACTTTGCAGATTTTTTCAACCTTCTTCGAATTTTCCATGGCTCTCCCTTCCTCCACCTTTTCAACTAAAAACCTTGCCTTATTGTTCACATGATTTGGGATGTAGACTCTAAACAACCACCCTAGTACAATTATCAATAATATGGAAATAGGTCTTGATTGATGACACATGAAGAAACCAGTGGAAATGCACATCGGCTATGTCAGGTTTGGGGGTGGTTTGGGAGGGAGAGAGTAAGAACATGAATCATGTAACCATGGAAAAAAATGTTTTCTAAAATATAAAATTAAAAAAAAAGTTGAAGATATTTGCTAAGGAGTTCCTGTTTCTCTCCTCTTCCTCATATGACATAATTTAGATGCCTTCCATTACTACTATTTCTTCCTTCACTCCTATCTTACATGACAAGGTAGTCCTCCTAAAGTAAGTTCCTGATCATTCACATCTCCTGTAAAAGATTACACCTCAACAACCCCTCTTTCTCATTTATCTTCAATCTCTTCCTATCTACTATTTGCTTATTATCTGCCTCTCATCCATATCCCTCTCATCAAAAATATCCTTAATTTTTCATCTGTTCCTAATAGCTTTAATCTTTTATCTCTCCTTCATTTTGGGACTAAACTCCTAGAGAAGACCACCTACAACTGGTGCTTCCACTTTTTTACCCCATTTCCTTCTTAACTCTTCATCTCACATTCATCACTCTCACTGTCCCTCACTATATCCCATCTATTCCAAGTACTTTTGTTGTGTTTACCTCTGTCGCATCTTTCTTATTGGCCCCCTTCTTTCCTCAGACTGTCTGGCTTCCAAAGTATTTTTCAACTAAAACTGTACTTCCCAAAGTTACCAATGACCACCTAATTACAAAATCTAATGGTCTTTTCTCAGTTATCATCCTCACTGCAGCCTTTGATGTTGTTGATCAGGCTCTTTTCGATATTTACTTCTTTTTAGGTTTTAGTGGCACTGAATATTCCTAATTCTTCATCTACATTCTTGACCACTCCTCCGCTGTCTCTTTTCCTGAATTGTCACTAGGTCTCACATAAGTCTATGACCTGGACCCTTGCCTCTTCTCCCCCCTACAATATTTCCCTTGTTGATCTCATTAGTTCCCATGGATTCAATAATCATTTCTTTATAATTGATTCTCAGATCTATCTGATCAACCCAAACCCCTCATCTGACTTTCGGTCTCACCTCTCGAAGTATCTATACGACACTTCAAACTGGATATGTCATAGAGTACCTTCAATTCAGTTTTTACAGAGTTGGAATTATCTCTCCACAAAACTCTCTCCTTTTCCAAATTCCCTAATGATGCCAAAGGCATCACTATCCTCCCAGAAGTCCAGACTGACAAGCTAGATGTCAACTTAGACTCATCACATTCACTACCCCTTCCTATATCTCATCTATTCCATATCATTTCATCATTGTTTTAACCTAACATCTTTCTTTTAGGGCACCTTCTTTCCTCTGACATTTTCAACACCTCATAAGCTCACATTTAGACTTTGCAATTTCATTCTGGTCTCAGGTCTTTCTCCATTCAGCTGCCAAATTTCTCTTCTAAAAGTTAAGGTCTGATTATGTTAGCCCCTCTACTTCAATAAACACCAGCAGCTCTCTATCACCTCTAGTATCAAATAGCAAATCATTTCTCTGGCCTGCAAAGCCCTTCATTTCCTGTCCTCACCTTACATGTTGAGTCTTTTTGTACCTTACTCTCTCCACATCCTTTGAGATCCAGTATCACCAGTCATTTTAACATTCCTCCTTTCTCCCTTCATCCTTCTACCCCCACATTTCTCTAGTTTTTCTTAAATCTAAGTTACATTCTTATCTGCAAGAAGCCTTTCCCTTTTCTCCTTAATCTTAGTGAGTTCTCTCTGAAATTATCTCCAGTTTTTCAAGTATGTTTTGCTTATACATTGTTGTATGCATGTTGTTTCCTCTTCTAAACCATAAACTCCTTTAGAGCAGGGCATGTTTTATTTTGCTTGGAGCTTTTTGGTCTTTCTTTGTATCCCCAAAGCTTGGCACAGTGCTTAATACATGCTTTTTGACTGATCATAGTTTATTGCCTTTAATTACTAGGTGATTGTCTAAAAATATATGATGTCAATTCAAGTTAAGGTACCAAAGTACCCTTTTCCTATAATATAAGTTATGATTTAAATTCTCTTGAGACTGCATATTAATTTATATGTATTTATTAGTAAAGGTGAGAGAGAGAGAGAAAAAAAGAGATTGCATAATCACCTGGCAGCCTTAATTACTAGTTATTTTACACATTGCATTGGCACATCCCACAAGTGGCTCCTCTGCAAGTGGCTGCATGCCAAGAGTTAAAAGCTCCAAAGAAGGGAAAGAAAGCAACAAGTGTCCAGCAAAAGAGAGTGTACTTCCTACCCCCCTTCTCTTTTAAAGCCAGTTTTTATCACTCCTTATGGGTTTCTCTGGTTGGACAGGCTTAACCTCAATCCAGGTACAGATCCTGCCTATTTAACATACTACCAATCACATGGGGACTTCTGCCAAGCCCTTCCATTGGCCAAGACACCATGTCAGGTGGTAAAAGAGTGGGATTGATACCAACCAAAAATGGATTTTCAAATGGAATAAGGGGGTACAATTTATATTAAATTCATACACATATTTGCATTTGAACAGAGGAATTTAATGGAGGAATTTCAAGTACTGTGGTAGACTAAATTTAGTACTGGAAGACTCTTTTGGTTCCTCTCAGTCGACATCACACATGAGTCTGTCACACAAAATATACTCCCAACAAAGCCAACTCTGGTTTTGAATAATCAAAAGAATGCATTTGTATTCTATCTGTGCCAACTCTATTCTGGAACCTATGACAAGAAACAAGTTTTATATTTATCATACAGTGAGTGATGCTAGATGGAAAAGAAGAAAAGAGGCCCAAGAGGTAGGAGTCCTATAATATATAAACTCCTTGAAAGCAGGGACATTTCATTTTTGTATACTCAGTAACTAGCACAATTCCTTGGGCATAGGGGGTGCTTAATCAATGCTTACTAAATTAAATTAAATTGAATTAATTTGGGTTATAGCCTCAGGTCAGCCACTTCCCAGGTAAGTTCAGCTCACCCCTCTAGAGGAGGCAATGTGCAAGGAAAAGAATTACATTTGGAGTCAGAGGTCTTTGGTTCATCATTCTCATATCAATTAGTTACCATCTGTGTGACCCTGAATAAGTCACTTCATCTTTTAAGCCTCAATTATCTCAAGTGTTGATGGAGGAGGATGAAGGACTCTCTGGCCTTCCAGGTCCCACACAGAGTTGAGGTGTCTGGGCCACTTTCCTTGTGTATAAAATGACAGGGTTGGACTAGATGGCTTCTAATTTCTTCCAACTATTCCTAGTTCAAATATTCTTCAGTTATAAAAAAGTTATCAAATCATCCCTGCTCCCAAGTACCTTAGACATTTGACTAGATATATAAATTCATTTTGAAAAAAGAAGCAGGGAAAAAACAACCCACTTCTTTAATCTCAAGTTTCGTGAGAAAGGAAGAATTGAGATAATGGTACCAAAATCACAGTGACAAGAAAGGAACAAAAGTGAAACCTTGGACAAAATTGCAAAATGCTAAGCAGCAAACTGATTAGATGATAATTCAAAGCAGTCATAATTTACTTGCTCTTCAAGACAGCTCCCAGCACAGTCAAACACAAAAGATTAATATAAAAGGTCAGCCAGTATCAAGTAAAAGACAAGAGTTAAATTGAAAAGATAAAGAGCTTGCTTTCATATCAGAGGATTTTTCTTTTTTTGAGCCTGAACAGTAGAGAGAAGAGGAACGAGGTGTACTGAATGCCACTAAGTCCTTGAATGTAACGAAGAATAATGAAATAAGATGGACGTATAATATGACATGGACTGGCCAATCATAAAAGAAAATAAATCACAGGAAACTAAGAATTGAGGAACACAGGTGAGAAAAGGTTGATTGGTCTGTTTTCTTTTAATTGACATCTTTTGTTTTTTATCACATTCATTTCCAAACACATCCTGTTCCTCTCTCCCACCCAGAGAACCATCTTTTGTATCCAAGACATGGAGATTTTTTTTCTGATGCCTCTCAGATCTCTCCTGCCCAAAACTATCTGCTGACCTCCAATTTCATATATCTGATTGTCTTTCTGATCTTTAATTCAACAAGCCCCACACCCACAAATGAACTCATCTTTCCCTTTAAACCCTCCTCTCCAACTTCCCTATTATTGTGAAGAGCAACACCATCTTCCCAGGCACTTGGGCTCAAAAGCTACTTAATATCCTCAATTCCTCAGAGACTCTCCTTCTCCCCTATCCCATATCCCATCTGTTGCCAAGGTCCATCGATTTCATCTTAGCGACATCTCTCAACTACTTTCCCTTGTGTCCCCTGAAATTGGCCCCACTCTAATGCATGCCTTCATCACCTCATGTCTGACCTATTGCAACAGTTTGGTAATGCGTCTGCCTGCCTTCAATCTCCCTACTTCAATCAATCTTTCTATCTGACTATCAAAGTGATTTTGTAACAACGTAGGTCAGATTATGTCACTCTCCTACTTAATAAACTTCTCAGGCTCCCTATCACCTCCAGGATCAAATACTAAATCCTTTTGTTTGGCATTCAAAATCTTTCATAATCAAACCTCTATCTACCTTTCCAGTCTTCTTACATTTACTCCCCACCACATGCTCTTTGATCTAGTGATACTAGCTTGTGCCCTGTTCTTAGAACAGGACATTCCATCACTTGGCTCCAAACCTTTCCTCTAGTTATCCTTCATGCCTAAAATGTTCCTCTTCCTCATATCTACCTACTGGCTTTCCTGGTTTCCTTCAAGTCCCAATAAAAAAAATCACATCTTCTACATGAAGCCTTTCTATTTATCCTCTACATCAGGGGTCAGCAACGTATGGCTCTCGAGTCATATCTGGCTCTTTTGAGGGCCAGATTTGGCTCTTTCTGCAGGAACCATAAAGTCAATTTTTTTTTAGGCACTGTTACAGGAGTGCACACTGTGAGACTGTACGGCTCTCACGAAATTACATTTTAAAAAATGTGGCGTTTAGGGCTCTCATGGCTGAAAAGGTTACCGATCCCTGCTCTACATAGTTTGTTTATAAATATGTATTTGTTTGCTGTCTTCCCTATTATATTGTGAACTCTGTGATGGCAGTGAAATTTTTTGTTTCTTTTTGTATCCCCAGAATTTAGCCCAGTTCATGGCACCAAAAAGGTGTTTAATAAATGTTTATTGACTGACTGAGAAAGGAGTACAGTGAAGCTAACACACAAAGTAATAAAGAATGATGATATATTCAATGTTCAATATCCTTAGTATTCCATCTCTCAAAAAGGGGAAGGTATATTTTCTCTCTTCTTCAGGGCTTTTAGTTTCATTTTTTTGTCCTTTCCATTTACATTTTTGTTGTGATCGTGTATTTTCTTTTCCATCTTCTACATAGTTTACTATGCATTAATTCTCTATAACATTTTCATTTATCATTTCTTTTAGTTTAGTAATATTCCATTCAATTACCATCAAAACAATTTTCTTTACCATCCTGTAATGTGTGCGATTCTATTTTTAGGAAAGGACTATTTTGTATATCACTGAGAAACTGAAAAAAAAACAAGGAAAAGGGAGAAAATCAACTTTTTCATGAGTTCCTTTGCATTCAATTCAATTTACCAAGCATTTGTTAAGGCCTACTACTGATAATACTAAGCATACAAAGACAACAGCAAAAACAAAAGGGGAAAAGCTTTTTTTTTAAAGAAACAATCCCTGTTCTCAAGGAGCTCATATTCTTCTAGAAATATCTTTATATGCTATGACCCCATGTATAACGGAGATTCTAACATTTTGAATATCACAAAATGCTTTGAAGTCATTTAAATTCTTAGCATAGATGATTTTCTATTGGAGGAACACTCTAAAACACTTCATTTTAAATAAGCAAGTCAAGCACCCGTTATATCTGCAATGAAAAGCTTCAGAATGTTCTCCTTAGCTGGCAGCCATCATGTGCTATCACTCTCAGATTAGGAGCTGACTGTAGCAAGGGGATACCAAATTAAATGATTTCCAAATGGCTTAGCATATCCCTAGCTGGAAGCAAGTCAGTCCTTGTGGAAGAAAATTGGACCTTCAGCTTTCTAATACTGTGTGAGATTTCAAGCCTCTCAGGAACTTTCTGAAGTGTGGCATAAGTGACTTTTAACAATTTAATGTGACTTATCCTAGAGAAGATAGACCTCTTATGACTAAGGGGACTTGTCTCAAGATGTCAGTGGAAAAGAATTTGAATCTCACTGGGCCCCTGAAGTTGATTCAGTCCTTTTGTATTTTTAACAGTTAATATAATCAGATATTAGTAGAGAACAAGAGAAACTTCAATATGGATGATCATGTAAAAGACTCATTAGTTTATTTACTTAATAAATGAACATTTATTAAAGTGTCTGCTATGTGCCAAATAGGTAGTAAGCATACGAAGAAAGAAATTAAAATCTTCTGCTTTCAAGCAAGTTACTTTTTTCTGGGATGAAGGGAGGGGAAGAAGGAGAGAGGTCAGCAGAAAAGTAAATATATATACAAAATATTTTAGGGATATGCCAGCAACTGAGAAGATCATATTCATTTTCCTATAGGTGATGATAGCTGACTTCTGAAAGCAATAAAGTGGTAAAAAGAGGTAATAGATTACAGTAATGAGGGGCAGCCTTTGTAAAGGCATAGATAGCTATGGGTGGTGTGATCTCATATTTGGGGAACAGCAAATATGCCAGTTAGGCTGCACCATAGAGAAGCTACATAGGAGGCATCTAGGTGACTCAATAAGGTATCTAGGTGGTACAATACATAAACCGCCATGTCTGAAGAAAGGAAAAACTGAGTTCAAATTGAGAAGTTGGACATGACTCAAAATGACTAAACAATAACCATAATGTGGGTCAGTGGATATTTCACTGAGACTGGAGTCAGGAGGACCTGAATTCAAAGTTGACCTTAGATCACACTAATTGTGTGATCCTGAGCAAGTCACTTAACTACTGTTTGCCTGATTATTGGAGAAAGAAAGGGAACACCACTCCAGTATCTTGGTCAAGAAAACCCCCTATTGGGTCAAAAAGAGTTAGATATGACTGAACAATAACTTTGTAAATAGAATCCCTGGAAATGAAGGCTAGAATGAGATTGAGAAGAACTTTCCATACCCAAGAGCATTCTTCAATTTATCCTGCATTCAAGAAGGAATCACTTAAGTTCCTTGAAGACAGGGACAATGTCAAATCAGTGCTTGTGGAATCTTGGTTTGACAACTGTGAAAAGAATGGACCACTGCTATACCTGTCCTGGGACCCCTTCTCTTCTCCCTCTATACTATTTCACTTGGTAAGTCATATCAGTGCTCATTGTTAAATTATTACTTCTATGATGGTGATTTTCAAATCTACTTATCAAGCTCTGGCATTTCTATTGACCTAAGTCTTGTATATCTGACTGCCTAGAAGATATCTCAAACTATATATTTTATAGTCATCTTAAACTCAATATGCCCCAAGTGAAACTGATATCACCCCACAAATCCACCCCTCTTCTCAATTTCCCTATTTCTCTTGATGGTCCCTCCAAGTGACCTCAGGTCAAAATCATTCTTAGCTTTGTATTCTCATTCCCTATTATAGCCAATTAGTTACTAACTTTTGTTGGTTCCACCTCTACAATATCCTCAAAATGTTCTCTAGTTTAGACTTGAAAAGGACTTTTAGAGGTCATCTAGTGAAACCCCAAACATCCATTTTACAAATGTGAAAATTAAAGCCCAAAAAGTTTTTGTGATTTGGGCAATGTCACATAAACAACATGTGTCAAGAGTCAAGATTCAAATAGAAGTCTTCAGATTCCAAATTCAGTTCTCATTCTACCACACTCAGGAGACCTAGATTTGAGTCCTAGTTCTGAAACTTGCTATCTATGTGACCTTGGGCAAATCACTAAACCACTCTGAACTTTCATTTCTTTCAGTTAAGGAAACTGAAATTCACTGTTCCTATCTATCTCACACAAGACTAATGTGAGGAATTAAAAAGAATGTGTATATGGAAGTGTTCTTAAAATTCTAAAATAAACTCAAAAGCAATGGATAATTGATGATGATTATAAAGTTGACAACAAGTTTGATAAGGCTGAGGAGGAGGAGGATCATCAGGTTTAGCGTCTGTTTCTTTGGGGAAAGAGTGAGTTCATGGTAAAGTGTCAAAATGGGGGCAAAGAATCACAATAAGAAAAGACTTGAGAAAATGACAAATTCAAGTTCTCATTCTGAAAATTGAACAATTGACTCTTAAAAGCTTATACTGATAGCTCCAATACACCCTTATCTCTCTCTGTCTCTCTCTGTCTCTGTTTCTGTCTCTCTGCTCTGTATCTGTCTTTCCCTTCTATCTGTTTATTGATTTATCTGTCTTTCTGTCTACATATGCGAAAATGCAATAAATCATTAAGACTTAGGTTGTTCAATTTGATATCTTATATTTAATGCTTCATTTAAAAAATCAAACATTTTAAGATAAAGTGCTGAAAATATAACAATAATAACAAAAATAATAACTAGCGTTTATATAATGCTTTAAGGTTTTCAAAGTGCTTTATAAATATTATCTCATTTTTATTCTTTCAACAACCTTGGGAGATAGGTAGTAGTATTATTTCCATCTTACAGATGAGGAAACTGAGGCAATAGAGGCTGTGTCATGCTCTGGGTCACACAACTAATGTCTGAGATTTGATTTGAGCTCAGGCCTTCCTGACTCCATGTCCAACACTCTTTCCACTTACTACAAGTAAATAAGTAAGAAAACTCAAGTGGGTTCAAAAAGTGTTGTTCACCACTGAAAAATGACTGAACAGCAACAAAGTGTAAAAAGATTGGAATGGTAGGAAGGGGGCAACTTGTGAAAGGAATTAAAGCCAAACAGAGTATTTATGTATCTTCCTGAAGCAATAGGAGCCCTTCAGAGTTTATTGAGTTGGTGGTGATGCAGTCAGACCTACACTTTAGGATGATCACTTTGGTGACTGCATTAAGAATGGTACTCAAGTGGAATGAGACTTTAGTGAAGGAGATTAGCCTAGGCTATTGTAAAAAGTCCATTTAAGATGTATTGAAGACTTGCACCTGGATGAAGGCTAATAAAGGAGTCACATACAGAGATGTTGTGAAGGTAAAAAAATAAGAGAGTCTGATTGTGTATGTGGGGCAAGTGAGAATGAGTATAATTGAATATAATATCAATATTTCAAGCTTGGGTAACTAAAAGTATGGTGGTGTCCTGGGCAGTAATAAAGAAGTCAAATGAGAAGGAACATCATGATTCGATTTATACAAACAATAGAAGTTTTGGTGGACAATTATTACTAAGTATTCTCGTTACTAAAATAAATGACTCCAGTTTTGAATTCTGGCTCTGTCAATTTACTGGCTATGTGTCCTTAGGAAATACCAGTTAAACTGTTCTGTAAAATAGATGACTTGTTTTCTTCTCATATGAAAATATAGGATGTTAAGGAGGACCACCAATAATATACAGGTCAAAATTCATGTTCCAAAATTTCCACACTCTCATTGATGTGGGTATTTCCTCCAGTAATGTCAATCTTAATCCATTAATTCTTTCCCTTCATGTCCAGTTCTTGTCCATGACTCCCTCTAAGTAAGACCCAGGAAGTTCAACCAGCATGAGAGGGTCCTTAACTCTGCTGACAATGAAATGATAAAAGAATATCAATAGGGTATATTGGTTGTTTATTAGTTATCCCTCATGCTCATCATGTGATCAACCCATATTCTTTTTCAATAACATATTTATTTGACAACGTCCTTCACATGACTTCTTCTACAGAATTCATTGTCTAGAATGTGCCTCAGCCTGCTTACACCCACCCACCATTCCTCTTCCAATTACTTTTTGTGTGATCTCTTAATCCATGAATAAGTTAACAAGCACTTATTAATCACCTTCTAAAATTTGTGCCAGGCACGGTTTCAAGGCCTGTGGAGACAATTTTTTAGAGGAAAACATGAATAGGACATTTTTGTGGTTTTCTTGGCTAGAAAATGTAACTTTTCAAATCTTTCATTATTTATAATAAAATATTTTCTCTTCAGTGCATACTATGTACTACAGAGAGTTTCCAGTTTACGGACAGGTGAACTACAATATAAAGTAGCTAAGAGACTTGTCCAGCTGTCCCCCAAGGAAGAGAAGAATAAGGGAAACACTTCTCCATCCTTCACCTTTTTTCCTACTTTATCCCCATTTCTACTCCCAAACCAAATACATTATTTCTGTTCCTATAATGGAATTCTATACACATTGTACATTGAGGTGCACTGGACCAAGAGGTGCCCTTTCAATATTCAGTTAACATCAGACCGAATATTAAATTAAAATTTCCCAAGTGTCCTTAACAGGTTCTTCTTGCCCATTTGTATAAATTGAATCAAAAGAAGTAATGACATTTGTCAGCATGGGATTTGTATCTTTACTGATGGTTGGAATCTAGCATTTAGTTTTATGATGTAATAAAGTCTATTTTAAGACTTAGAACTAGTCTTTTTTTTGCCCATCCAAAGAGAAGAGAGACTGCAATCAAGCACCAACTGTATTTGTCCAACTTTCTAATTTATCTTAAAGATCGATCGCCAAAATGTAGTGGGGAAAAAGGAGGTTCTATCCTCTATCCTGTGACAAAATTGCACATATCACTGTTCTGTATCACAGGAAATTAACTGCTTTCTTATCCACCCAACAATTTCCTTCATTTGGAGTCACAGACTGTTTCATTCTTCATCCAAATACATTACCACACTGTTAAGCACACATCAGGCGGTGGACATTAGTCATTAGCTTTTTAAAACGTTTCACAAAAATGGCATAGGAACCCCAAATCCAAATAATAGTTACTGAAATTAACTTTAATTATTACAAAGCATTTTACATACATGATCTTAGCTGAGACATAAAATTCTATGATATAACTAACCTAAGAATTATTATTATTCTCATTTTGCAAATGAGAAAATGCAGCAGGAAAATTAAGCAACTTGCTTAACACAGTGCCTGGCATGTTTTAGGCACATAATATATGTTTACTGACTAATTGATTTTCCCATGATCATACAGCCTGATAGGTGGAATTTGAACCCAGACCTTGTTGACTCCCTGGTTCAGCTCTCCAATAACAATGTCAAATTGTCTCTAGGAAACAAGAATACATTGAGGAGTCTGAAAATCCCTGACACTTTCATGATCTCATTTAAATCTTTGTTGAGTAGAATTTTATTAAAAATGAGTCATTTTGTTGCAATCCAGTAGTAATTCAGATACTGGAAAAAAAAAGAATATTCACTGAAAGGCAGTCCAACATATAGATAGTTTCTTGGTAAGAACACTGTTGACCATATCATTAAGTTGATTTTGAAGTTGGAGGCAAGGCAAGAGAAAGAAAAAGGAACTCCCTGAACTTTGTAATTCAAACCTAAATCTGTGTCTGAGGGGGAGTAGTCATAAGCTATTTCAAACCTCTGTCTCTTCCTGGCATACTTCAGTTATCCAATTACAGACCCTTAGGACCACAGTCTCAGAGATAATAAAGTTATCAGAAGTCATGGAAACCAATCCCTTTGTTTTATAGATGAAATAGGTGAGCCCTAGAGAAGTAAATAATTTGTCTAAGATTACCATGGCCATAAGTGGAACAATCAAGATTTGAAGCCAGTTCCTTTGACTTAAAATCCTAAATCCTTCCTACTGTACAACACTGCCTCTCCTATCCACTCCTATCTATATGATTATGCTAGTCCATTTCTTGACATTTGTCCCTCACCTTGTGAGAAAGTATTAGAAACAATTCATGAATGCACTAGAAATTGTGTTGGATTCAATTTTATATATCATACTCTAAACTCTGGTACCTTGAACAATAATTTATCCACCTATATTTGGGGCCATTTACCTACCCTGACTTCAGGTACCTTGTTTAGCTTTACATGCCTTGATCCCAACCTCTGATAATAGTGTGCCTCTTACTGCTTTCTGATTCCTCTAGTCCTGGCATCTAACCTGCCAGATTCTGTTCTATTGCCACTGATGGTCCTAGCATGACAAATATGCCCTATAGATTTGAGAGCCAGGGAACTTCTATTCCAAGAGAGAAAATCTAAAATATGTCTGGCTGTTTCAAAGATGTGAGAACAGATAATATAAATGATCATATTGCCTAATGATGCCTTTCAGATTTGGGCCTCACTGTTTTAAGGCACTGGACAATTAAATGGCACAATGGATAGAGTGCCAAACTTGAATTCAGGAAGGCTCATTCTTCTGAGATTAAATCAAGCTTAATAGCTATGTGTCCCTGGACAAGTCCCCTAACCCTATTTGTCTCAGTTTCATCATCTGTAAAATGAGCTAGAGAAAGAAATGGCAAACCACTCAAGTGTCTTTCTTAAGAAAACTCCAAATGGGGTCACAAAGAGTGAGGCACAACTAAAAATTGACTGAATAACAATGATGATGACATTTTAAAGCATCTGTAGTCAGAGAAGCAGATAAACCCATGTTGAACAGGGAATAGCTTTGAATATCCTGTAGTTGCTTAGCAACAGACCAGGTCTGTGGTTGCTATAGTCACACTGAAACTGATGGATAAATCCAAAAAAGAGGTGTCCTTAACCCTGGATGTAAATGACCAGCAAGCAAAAGCAAATAAAACAGGTTGCCAAATATCCCTAGAAAATGGGTAACTAAAAATTAGAGTTAAACAAAGGGACTTGGAGACAGGTAAGGATAGCATTTCCAATGAAGTCAAAATACATCAGTAGAACGTTATACCAGGGCTTGGACAAGCTTTAGGAAGGGCCAGAAGACGAACTATTGGAACATCCTGATTAAAATATTGCCTCACATCTATGCTAGGATGCCTAATAATAGGTCTAAAATATCTTCCTAATCCTCGGAAACAAAGAAAGCCACTAAGAACAGATATGCTTTTATTTTGTTTTCCAATTTTCTCTAACCAATTCCAAACAAAATGGGCATTTTTGCTTACAAAGTGGGGAGGGGGAGTATTACAAGAGAAAATGTGCATGTCAATTACATGTAGCTGGATTTTGTGTGACTTTAACATAAATGGTATCTCCTATTCTTTTTGCAGAACCATTTTGATTGGGTTTGATCAGCCCCACCCTTTGATTGGGTCATATGGGAGGAGACCAGAGACCTCAGGGATCCCAAGCATCCCAGAAGAGGCTTGCTTCTTCCCCTCGCGACTCCTGGCAGCTGGAAGTCTGGCCTCTGACATGGACTGAGGTCCAATCTGTCCAATCAGAGAGATTCAGAAGTAGTGACATCACTGGGGATTTTAAAAGAAGGGATGAAAAAACAGCTTGCCCTCTTAGGCTGGCAACTCTTCCTGGCACCGCTGGGTTTTTTTTTTAGCAAATTGGAGATAAGTGCAGAACACTTAGATGAGTTAGGAGGGCCCAGCTGACTATGTGCTTCTCACTCTTACTCCAATGTTTACTAATAAATAATTATAAATTAATATACAGTTTCCAGAGAATTTTAAATACATAATTTCTTTTTAAGTATATAATGAATTCTGCATATAGTTTTAAATCTGTCCTGCTTGTATGTGATTCATTTTGGCTTTCTCTTGTCTTCTATACTTTTTTATCATCAAGATTGTCTTACACGGGGAGGTCAAAAACATTCAGGACAATGCCTTCTAGGATTTTTGGATCTTAAAGTCCTATTGATTCTTTGGATGCTTTTCTCTAATGATTCTTATCATCTGCTTATATATTATAGACAAAGGTTTATTATCTCATTCAAAGAGGAAATCATAGTACAAAGAAGGTTATTAACTTGCCCAAAGTCACACAGCTAGTGAAGATTAAAAAGAGAACTGCAATCCAGGTCTATTAACCTTTATTCCTGGTCTCTGCTAGGTGATACTTCCCATCATCCTCTTCCTTGTTCACTTATTTCTTAGCCTTAATGAATTGACTCTCTGATTTGAATATGAATGTAATTAATAGAGTTGAAAATCTCCTGGTTAAGAGTAATTGATTAAAAACTCTTATGTCCATCATTCCTGGAGTTAACTCTCAGCTTCCTAGATATCAATTAAATTCTCTAATATTTTAGAATTTTTACTGCAAAATCATTTTTACTTTACTGCAATAGGAGGCATCTAAGTAGATTAGGACAGCTAAGCAACACAGTGAAACAGAGTATTAGATCTTTAGTCAGGAAGCCTCATCTTCCTGAGTTCAAATCTGCTCTCAGACACATAGTAGCTATGTGACCCTGGGCAAGTCACTTAACCCTGCATGTCTCAGTTCCCCATCTGTAAAATGATCTAGAGAAGGAAATGACAAACCACTCCAGTATCCTTGTCAAGAAAATTCTGCTCCGGAAACTTATTCACTGTATGATCTTAGTTAAATCTCTTAACTTCTCCATACCTGTTTCAGTTTCATCTTTTCCAAAATTGAGGAAAATTGGTTTCAAAGCCTCTAAGATCTAAATCTATTATTCTATGTGATATGATATGATAGAAAGAGAAGAGGACCTGGTTTCAAATCCTCCTCTTCCACTTATTTATACCTCTTGACTTTGAAAAAACTAAGTAACCTTTTATGTCTCAAGTTGCTCAACATTTAAAAGGAGAATGTGTGTTAGTCTAAGGTTGCTTCCAGCTGTGAATCCTATGAATTCCCATTATATAAATACATGAATGGACTTCTCTCCCTAACCCCTATTAGTTCTAAAATAATTTCCTTGAATAAGATACCTTAACACTTAATAGTTTGCAATCCACTTCTCAGTTGAAGTTCTCTACTCTATAGTACTCAACAAGTTCTAAATGTGGTCAGTTCCAATGTCTATTGCCCCAATTTCTGTCATCCTCTCTGGCTGGAATCCCTGCTTCCAAGGACAGAGAAAGGGAGACAACTGACTACTTAATTTTCTTCACATCCTGACATTGATAAAGTGATTAATACAGTGACCAAGGAATCAATAGTCACTTGGCTTCATTGATTCAGCAAAATACATTGAGACTCTTGTGTGGGACAAAGAAGACTAAATGACTTCCTATGTGTATACTCTCAAAGTTGCTTTTAAAAAAACTATTAATTCCTCTACCTAATAAAGAGAAATAATACTGCTATGATTCCTTATGTTAAAAATACATTCTAGAAAATAAAATTTTATGTTAGGATTTTAAGATGTCTTTTTTTCTTTATAAGTATTTCTTTCCCACCATAAAACTATAATCTGTGACTTTTATAGCTGGCAACACAAAATCATATTGCATTAGTCAAATGAGATCACAAAGTATACTTTGAAAACCATAAAGTAGTGTGCGAATTTACTATTCTGAAACCCTATTCTTGTGGGGTTGCTATTCAACTCCACCTTCTGATTAAGTTAAGAACAAGGGCTGAGACTTATCTGCATGAGAGATGTGTGTATACTCTAGAAAAACACCAGAAACCTCCTGGCTCCCTAGCACCCAGAAGACACTTCTTGCCTCTTATCCCATGTGACTCCTGGCATCCAGAGGATCTGCCTCTCACCCGGACTGAGGCCAAGTCTGGCCAACCAGAGAGACCCAGGAAAGTGACATCAGTGAATGTATAAGTTCAGATTAGGAAAGGAAGTCTGTCTCTTTGGAGCAGAAAGGGCAATGAGATAAGATAGCTAGAGGAGCAGGATCTCTGGCAAATGCTGGCTAGGTAAGGAGACTTAAGAAGGGAAATAGCTGGCCACATGTGGTTGGTGTCCTTTTCTTTCTCTGACCTACTTTTTTATTATTTAGCATATAATTATAAATTAAGATACAGCATCTAGAGAATTTAAATTTTAACAGTTTTATATAAATATAAGCTATTTAAAAAAATTTGTGCCCCTAATGGAAAAATTCCATCAGAGCAATCTTTTAAGAGATGGGAAAAAGCTAGTAACTAGTGTGACTTAAAACTGATATGTATATTTTCTCAATTATGATAGGAATTAGAGTTATGATTTTCTTGATGCACAGAACTCCTAGATTTATCTTACCAATGCAGGTTAGCAATTCCTCTGCAATTCATAGTCTTAGAGGTTAAATAAATTACCAGAATTTGAATTCTGGTCTTCCTGGCTCTGTGGCTCCTTCTCTAAAGTATCCAAAGTAAATATATAAAATACACAATCTCCTCATTGAATCCTTATAACCCTATGGAAAACAGGTATTACTAATATTCCTGTTTTGCAAATGCTTCACCATGCTTCATCTGTCCCTGTGGTAATCATCAGGATTAGGTCAATTTTCCTTATAATGTTAACTTCTCTTTAGGTATTTAGCTCTTGAATGAATTCATTAGCTTGATGAGCTCTGATTAAAATGTTCACATAAAATGTTTTGAATTAATAATCCTTTACCTTGTGGCATGCAGGTTTTTAAACATAGTTTTCCTGTTACTCTTTTTATATAGCATTAATACATATTATCTATGTATAACAATTTAAAGTTTCAATTTCCAAAAGTAGGAATGACCCAACTCTGTAAGAATTGGTCTATAGTATACCACTTCATATTCATAATTTGTGATATACTACTTCAAGAAAAGGTAGAAAAGGTTACATCCAAGCGTATGTTAATAAATGTTTAACAACTATCTCTCCTGAGGGGAGGGGAATGGATTCATGGCTCACTTTTAAGTTTAATTTTCACTACTGATATTTTCTCATCACTTTTTTGAATCTAAGCAATCAATAAAACAACAAATCACGCCCTGATATTTGGCAGCTACTGATTCCCAAAGTATAAGTGCTCACTCTGGAAAATTTTAAAATTGGACCTGAAGAACTAGATTCTAGATCCCCTCCAATTCAAATCACCCTACAAATATTCTTCTTTCTTCAGGAAGAAATTAAAAACGATGATTTGGAATTGACCTAAACTATTAATAAAATTAAGAGAAATTCTTTCCACAACCCAGAATTTCAGGGTATCTTTGATGAAAAATTTCCAAGACAATCTCATTAAAGGAAACCTTTTTGCCACTAGACTTGAAAATAGATTAAATTTTTATATGATGTAATTAACTGAATAATGGCCACTCTAATTCATTGAAATGGACTGTCCTTTAATCTTCTGTGGATATTGGCTTAACTACTGTTTTACCCCACTTCTAAACAATGATTACAACTCTGTCATTCCACAAGACTTCTAGAAGACCTACAGAGAACTGAAACCAATTTTATTTACACGGTTTAACTCTCAGCAGGCACATTGTAATAAAGGTCATCTTTTCTAAATTTGATACTACACAGTCTGTCTATTACATTTACATGTGTTTCTTCTGGTACTATAGTGGATATAAGAATCCTGCACCTGTTTTCCATTTACATTCCCTCTAGCTTTGCCAGTGATTCTCTTCCTCTAAAGTCAATTCCCTCAATATTCTTATTTGGCCTTAATTTTATGTATAGACTTACTTATTTGGTCTGTATCTATAATTTCATTAGTATGTCCTCTACTGATGCAGACTAACAATTCTCCAGTAGTTTGCAGTCTCAGATATTTCTCTTAGTCACCAAGAGGTTGACTGACTTGCCTGTGGTGACAATGGCAGGACTTGCATCTTTTCATTAATGCCTACAGATTAATCCTTTCTCTTTTCCTTTCATTAAACTTTTTTCTCCTCTATCACATAATTTTGATGGTTTATTTTCCCCCTCAACAATTTCTTGTAGCCAATGAGCTCTAATCCAGATTTTAGCTTCTATAGCAACTTTGAACCCATCATTATTTAGCTCCTTTGTTTTAGATAGATGTACTTTGGAATTCCAAAGTGTCATTCCATATAACATCTTTAAATTTTTAATTAAGAATTTGTGCAAGAATAATTTCATGCATAATACATTCACTAAAATGATTTACATGTTGAGTTTAAGAAGTATTATTAGTTTCTCTTTCTGTTGGTAATTCTATAGCATCCAATTGTTCAGAGTAGATTCAAAGACCCCTTTTTAAGGTGTGTATTATCAAGAAAAAGTTGTCTCCTAGAGGGACAATATTGGGGATGGTGTAATTTTAAGATGATAAGAATGTTTTCAAGTATATTAGGGTTGATTTAATGTGAAGGGAAAAACAGTTTAGAACATCTCTCTTTCATTTACCAGGCCCTCTAGGATTTTCTCCATAAAAATTTTGATCTGCTTTTTGAAGTCCTACCATGACATGTCATTGAAGAACAAGATACTAAGTGCAAAAATCTTAGAGAAAATCACAGACCTGGAGTTGAAAGGGACTTTAGAGACCATATAGTCAAATCCTATCATTTTACAGGAAACTTAAGCCAAGAGAGGATATGTCTTGCCAAAGTCACACAAGATAGTAAGAATCAAAGGTGGAATTTGAACCCAGGTTTGACTCCAGAGCTACTCCTTTTCCCAAAGTACCAATTTCCACTAACTCTAAAGAACTCATTTGAGAAAGCTTCCACAAATAAACTTTATAATCTCCTGGGAAAAGAAGTATGCACTGTAAATAACTACTTCTCTCCATTGATATGGCACCATTTTATATGTGTCTTTCATGATTTGTATATTCCTGTCATTGTCATCCCTACTGATGCCTGGCAATGATCTGAACTTTCATGTCACTTTGCATAATCTGCTGGAAAATCTGGGACCAGCTTGTCAAAAAAAATATATTGGAGATGATTACTACTGAGGGATTTTTAAACTAAAAGTGTTTTTGATTGAACTCCTTAGAGATGCTGATTAGAAGTAGATGATGAAACTGAAATTGAACTAGGTGGACACCTATGAAATATGTGGACTGTTTTCTTCTATTAAGAATTTAGCAATATTTCCCAGTTGATGGTACACAAATAATTGTTATTGGTCAGCAAGATTATTCTAACAAAGGCTGTGTTGCCCCAATTATGGGTTTTGTTTCCACAGTGTAAAGTTGTGAGAAATAGTCCCTTTCAGATTGTGACTAGCTATCACTGTATATAGAGGATCTAGGGATACTACTAGGCAGGTAGAAGAGACCATGACTTTGCCTCTTGGCTTAATTTCTCAGTAACTTTTTCCTCTATCACTCAAAAAGGAAAAAAAATAGGTTTAGAAGCTGGGGAACCACCATTACATGGTATAATGAGAATGTAGATCTATTCTCTCAACCTTCTTTCTGTCACTAACACTAGATGAAGTCAGCTTTACAAAACAGAAAATCTACCCCAAATCTTTTATTGGGTTCTTGGGTATCTCTAATACGCATTGGAGTTATAATGCTACTGGTCCAAGCCCCCATTTTGGTGTGTTCCCCCTATGCCATCATTAGCAATTAGCAAAACAACAACATTTAGGTCACTTTCATTTTTCCAAGTTTGTTGCTTTTAGAAGGAAGGGTTAACAACACACTCCATCCTGTTGGGTTGTGAAGTTCATGAACTTTTTGGGTAGGAGCTATGAGCCAGAGAGGTAAAAGAATCCCACTTTTGTCACTAAAAAGTGGTGAAATTGGAATTAGTTCAAATCCTGCCTCTAACATTTCTCTCCTGAATAATCTTGGACAAGTCACTCTACCTTATTAGGCCTCAGTTTTCTCAATATGAAAAGGTTTAAGTATATAATATCTGAGCTCTTTTCTACCTTTATATCCAATGTATGGTTGTAGGGCCAGAAAGTTGTATCAAAGATAAGGCAGTTGATGAGACTAATAACCTCATGCCATATTTCAAAGTAAAGTCAAAGTGGATACATAATTTAGAAATAAAAGATGATATCAAAAACATGGAATAGTTTATTTCTCAGATCTATGGATAAGGGAAGAATTTGTGTGCGGGCACAGAACATTACAATATATAAAATGGGTAACTGGCTATATTGAATTAAAAAGGGTTTGAACAAAAAAAATCAATGCAAACAAGATTAGAAAAGAAAACATTTGGGGGAAAATTTATATAAATAGTTTGACAAAGTTCTCATTCCTCAAATATGTAGTGAATTGGGTCAAATTTATAAAAGCACAAAGCATTCTCCAGTTATACCAAAAGATTAAAAACAGACAATTCTCAAATGAAGAATTTTAAAATATTTTTAATCATATAAAAATGTTCCAAATCACTATTGATTTGAGAAATGGAAATTAAAACCAACTCTGAGGTACCATCTGAAACCCATCAGATGGGCTAAAATGACAAAAAGGAAAACTATAAATGATGGAGTGGATGTGGTAATGTTGGGACACTAATGCACAGTTGGTGAGCTGTGAACTGATAAAGGATTAAGAATAGGGGAAAAGGACCTACTTGTACAAAAATGTTTATAGTGACTCTTTCTATTGGGGCAAAGAACTAGAAACATAAGGGTTATCCATCAATTTGGGAATGGCTGAACAAGTTCTGGAATATGATCTGTTATGGAACACTATTGTGCCAGAGGAAGTGATTTACAAGACAATCACAAATATACCTGGAAATCTTTATATGAAGTGATACATAGTGAAGTAAGCAGAACCAAGAGAGCATTGTACACAGAAACAGCAATAATGTATGATGGTCAGCTGTAAATGAATTAACTATTATCAGCATTGCAAGAATCCATAACAACTCCAAGAGGCAACTGACAAAGTCTATCCACTGTCAAAGACAGAACTGATGGAGTCTGAATGGAGATGGAAGTATACCTTTCTTCACTTTAATTCTTCCATGATTTTTTCTCTGGTATAAGTGATATGTTTCTTCTTTCACAACATGAAGAACATGAAAATGTTTATTGTATGGACATGAACAACATATATTATATATTTTATATGTCATCTTGGGAAGGTGAGAGCAATGAAAGGGAAAGAGAAAACAAGGAAGCATAATGTCAGAAAACAAGTATTAAAATTATATCTATATGTAAAAATAAAAATAAAGCATAAAAATAATTTGCACATATATTTATATATGTATCTATGTATGTATATGTGCATGCATGTGTGTGGGTATATTATATTTATACTGCAGATAAAGCCCATTCAAATTTTGAAGCAAAAATAAAAAGGCAGCTGATCAGATGAAGCCTAACATAATCTTTGCACAGAAAAAGTGAATGTTAAAGCAAAAAATTAATAAGAAAGGTTTGAAATTGTATCCTTTCTATTCCAAAAGCTATTTGATATCTATATAATTTTGAATGTACAATTTGTTAAAGATATCTAAGTTACTTTTTTAAAAACTTAAATGCAATTTATTAAAAGCATTACATTTAAAAATTTCTGAATACTAACTTATATATAGCACCTATTATGTGCCAGATACTTTGTCTCATTTGTTTGTCAGCATTTGCCTTAGAGGATAGGAAATCTCTTAAACACTAGAATGCAAAATGTTTTAGAGCAGGGACTGTCATGTTTTTTTTTTACCTTTGTATGCCTGGGATGTAATAGTTGCCTTTATTAGATTCTGTTCTGTTTTTCTTTTTTTTTTTTACATAAATTTTGAAATCAGAATTTTTTGTTAGAGTTCCCACAGGGTGACAAGGAGCTTTCTCAAACCTTACATGAAGACCAGAACCACTAGACCTCAAAATCCTTGCCTTGCACCATACTGGGGTCCACATGAAACATTTTCATATTACTTTGCTACCCACAAATTTCTAGCTGATTTAGTAGAAACATCACTAGACTAGAAGGCATGAACTCTAGATATTAAGCATTGCCATTAACTGTATCTGGCACCATGTGCAACTTCTTTAATCTCTCTGAACCTCATTTCTTTCCTCAGAAATTGAAGGAGGTAGATTGGTTGATCCCTAAGGTGCATCTAGTCAGGAGTTATTTTACTCATGAACTGTGAGAAAATGATTATTAAAATTCATATCTACTTATAATCTGAAAATTACAATAAAAAGGATAAAAAACAAAAATCATTTTACTCTGTGATTAGCTGGCAAGTATGAGAGTTGGTTGATTAACATAATATTGGCTTACACTTTAAAAGATACAAAATTTCTATTAGTTAATAGCTCTATCAGAGATGCCAAAACATTTTCATCAAAATACTCAATGTCTTGCAAAATGGATTTGAAAGAATCACATAAATGAGCATTAAATTTCACTGATTCAAGTTGGAGTACAGGTAATCTCAAAATTAATTTTGGATTGACGAACCGATTGATTCTACTTAGAAAGAATGTAGTGATTCTGTGCTAGTTAGGCAATAACTCAACATTTCCCCCAACAAGACATAATCTCTTCCTCATCTGAACAAAAACATTTTACCTTTCTGATTATATATTCATGAAGAATGGATTATAGTACAATTGAACAAGAATTGGTTCTAAAATCAGAGTACACAAGTTTAAACCCTAGCTCTGATATATAACTACTTATATTACCTTGGATAAGTCATTTCATTTCCCTAGGTCTCAATTTACTCATTTCTAAAATGAAGAATTCTGAATAGATGTCCTCTGAGCAACTCTTTCAGCTATCGATTGAAGGCCATTTTTTTGTTTTGATTTGTTTTTAATTATAGTCATCTATGAATATGCTCCACATCTCCTATTAAACTACACACTCCATGAATTTAGTTTGTCTCATTCATTTCTACATGGCACAGTGATTCAGTATACTATTAAATAATCATTCAATAAGTTATGGTATATGATTGTAATAGAATAGTATTGTACCCACAATAAATGGCAAATAAGATCATCACAAAAAAAAAAACAACACCTAGAAAGACTTATATGAAATGATACAAAGTGAAGTTATCAGAACCAGAAGAACATTTCACACAGTAACAGTAGTAGTATATGCTGATCAACTGTAAATAACTTTACTATCAATAATGCAATGACTGTCAATCACCACAGAAGGAACTGATAAAGTCTGAATGCAGATTGAAGTATGCCATTCTTCACTTTATCTCCTCCATGAATCTTTATCAATATACGTTTTCTTTCACATGATGAAAATTGAAATATGCATTATATGATAAAATATGTACAACTTTTATGACATTACTTGCTATCTTGGAAAGGGAAAGGATTGGGGGAGGGAGAGAACATAAATTGCAAAATGCCAGAAAATGATTGTCAAAAGTTGTAGCAACATGTAAAAATATTTTTAAAAAATTAAAATCAGAAAAAAGGATATACAAGTGAAATTAGTGAAAATAATAAAAACAAATCAAAAGACTATTGGTAAATGACTAAACTCTTTCTTAAATTAAATGATGTTAATCCCTCTTGCCTTTTCAAAATAAAACATAATTTTATTGTTGCTGTTAAATTAGAAATTTAACCTCATATAATCCTTCATAGTGTGTGAAAAGAACTCTCAGAATTACCTTGAAGAAAGAAATTGAATGAGCCATCAGTGAGCTCTTAGGAAAAAATTATCAAGACAAGATGGATTTACAATTGAATTCTACCAAACACTTAAGTAATTATTAATCCAATACTATATAAAATATTTGCCAAAAAAAGATAAAGAAGGAATCCTACAAAATTCTTTTTATGACATAAATATATTTTGATTATGTAAATCAAGGAGATCAGACATAGGAAAAAAAAAACTATAGACAAAGTTCCTTAAAAATATTAATGCAAAAAGTTTAAATAAAATACTAGCAAGGAGATTACAGCAATATATCACAAAGATATGCACTATGCACTGTGACCAAGCAGAATTTATATCTGGAATATAAGGCTGGTTCAATATTAGGAAAACAATAATCAGGTCTGGTCATATCAATAACAAAAACAACAAAAATCATATGATCATATCAATAGATAAAGAAAAATCTTTTGACAGAATACACTGCCCATTCCTGTTAAAATACTAGAAATCATAGTAGTAATCAAAAGAGATCTTATTAATTATGATATCAATAAGATTGGGATGAAAAAAGGATACCCATTATCTACTACTGATATTAAATACTATAATAGAAACATCAGCTAAAACAACAAGGCAAGAAAAAGAAAGTGAAGGAATAAAAATAGGCAATAAGGAAACAAAAATATTACTTTAAAGATGATATGGTGATATAAAGAAAACTAAAGAAACAACAAAAACTAATTGAAACAATTAAGAGTTTTAGCAAATCTGTTCTTCAAAGTGATTTTGGTTGTTTTTTTTATAGCTCAAAAATTCTTTTTTTGTTAAAAATTGTATAAAATAAGTAATATTAACATAGGTAGAATTATCATTTTTATTATATTGGTCTGACCTGCTCATAAGCAACTGATATTTTTCTAATTATTTAGATCTGTCTTTATTTGTATGAATAGCTGCCCTACTTAGTAGGTAAGGACTTTAATAATTGAGTGTTTGATAAGTTCAAAGATGCAAGTTTTGGGAAAAAGACCTCATTATTTGACAAAAATTGCTATGAAAACTAGAAAGCAATTTGGTAGGAACCAGGCATAGACCAACATGTCATGCCATTTTCCAAAATAAGGTCAAGATGGATAAATGATTTGACATAAAGGGTGATATCCTAAGTTAATTAGGAGAGCATGGGAAAATGTATCTGCCAGATATATATGGATAAGGAAGACGCCATGTCAAAATAAGAGATAAGAGGTAAAATGGATAATTTTGATTCATTAAATTAAAAGGGGTTTTGTACAAACAAGTCAAAATTAGAAGGAAGGCAGGAACCAAGGATGGAGGAGAAGATGGAATTAAAGCAAGTTCCTCTGAAAAGACCTCATTTCTCAAATACACACTAAAATGAGTCAAATTTATAAAAATAAGAGCCATTGCCTAGTTAATTAATGGTCAAAGAATATGAACAGACAGTTTTCAGAAGAATCAAATCAATAGTCATATAAAAACACTCTAAATCACTTCTAATTAAAGAAATACAAATTAAAATAACTCTATGATACCACTTCACACCAGACAAAAAAGGAAAATAACAAATGCTGGAAGGGATCTGGGAAAATATTTGGAATTATGTCCAAAAGGTTATGAAACTTTGCATACCCTTTGACTCAGCAATATCATTACCAGGTCCTTAACCCCAAAGATATTTAAGAAAAGGGCCCATCTGCACAAAACTATTTATAGCAGCCCTTTATGTGCTGGCAAATAATTGAAAACTGAGGGAATGCCCATCATTTGGGAATTGGTTGAACAACTTATATTATATGACTGTAAGGGATTGTATTGTAAATACCGATGAACGACAGTTTCAGAAAAACCTGTGATATCTTATATGAACTGAGCAGAGCCAGGTGAACAAAAATATTGCAACAATTATCAGCTGTGAAAGACTTAGCTACTCTGATCAAGACAAGGATCCAAGACAATTCCAAAAGACCCACAATGAAAAATGTTAACCTCCTCCAGAGGGAGAACTGATAACTCTTGTTTCCTGATTGAAGAATATTTTTTTTTACTTTTTCTATTTTTCTCTGAAGAGAGTATGTTTTATTTTGCAAAATGGTTGATGGGGATTTTTACAAATCATGTACTAAGTTCCTTCTCAAATAATTAGAATTACCTGGAGTTGTAAACAGATAAAACTACACCAAGCTCTAAATCTTGGGAAGCCATTCTCAATCACGGAAAGGAGGTATATTTTATAAATAATTCAATTGTTTTCAATCTTCCCAGATCCTGAAATATGTTAGAAATCCTAGGTAGAATAACAGTAGCTATAGAAATATACTTAGAGTTTCTTTGGTTTGAGGTTTTCTTCCCCTTTGTATTTTACCTAGAAGGTCCTGAGATGAAGTCTTCCAGACTTTCCAGCCACCTTCAATATAAAGTAGTTGACTTGATTGTGAGCTTGTTGTTGTTTTAATTTCCCCCAAAACCAAAAATTAGTTTTACTAGTGAAAATATTCTCTCTTGATGCTCCTAATTTTATGGAATTTGCAGGAGGATAGAGATTTGGAATCCTGGATCTGAAATTGATTCCTGGGAAGAGATGTTATATATGATGATATTGGAATGCTTCCTTTTGAATCCCCCAGGTGACTAAGTTTTGGTATGTTATAAAACACCACCAAGAAACCGTGTTCATGGAAACTATAGAACCTGCAGCAATCTCTAGTCAACCAGTTTCTCTAAAGCAAGTAAGTGTTTAAAAGCATATATGTCTTCTCTGAGATGGAACAGACGTTTCAATGAGCTATGTTTTTATAATAAGATTGCCAGAAATTATATAAACCTGAATTATATATGCAAGTATTTTCATTTATTGAGATCTCTTGCAGGAAGAGAGCAGCAGTCCAATCAGTCTGCTCAAATTATCTTTGGCATTAACAAGGAGACTAAAGGATCATTGCAAGAAATGACATTCTTATTACCCAAATCCTTTAGCCAAATAGCATCCTCTCCCAAAGCATAGCATTGAAGCAAGCTCCCCAAAATATATATTTTAAAAGGCAATTTCCATTGGTACTATTTATGTTGTTTCCAGTGTTTTATTAAAACCCATACAGCAACCACTGGGATGGTAGAAGCTTGCAGCTCTTCAGCAAAAACAGTTTCCAGCAGCTATCAAGGCAAATATTTACTGTTAAGGTTGCTGAATATAAACGAAAGGACAGAAGTTTAATGCCCATGCAATCTGTTTCCAGAGCATTAGCCCTCACTGAAAACAATGAACAAGAATTTTCCTTGCTTAGAATGTATCTCCCGTGCTCTGAATTTATCTTGATCCTCGAATTGCAGTATAATTTGGTGATTCAAAAGACAGGAGGATTACCGACACAGTTCAATTAAAAAGAAAAAAAATCATCTTGAATAGAGAATGCACGCATGCATTATGTATTAAGAGATGCTGCTGAAATATTCCATGGAATTAGCAAAATCTGAGTTGAATGGGGAGAAGTCTAGTTTATTCTACAGAATTAATGTGCTAGTCTCATCAGCAATTAGGGACCTTCGAAATTCTTTATTCAAATATTCTCATTTTATACATGAGGAAACTGAGGCTCAGACTCATTGATCTAGAGCTAGAGGGTGCCTTATAGATCACTGAGTTTAACACTTGCATTTTAAAGGTCTAGAGAAATTAAATGATTTGCTTTAAGTCCCATAGGAAATAAGTGGCAGAGTCAGGATTCAAAATGAGGTTCAATGAGGATACATTCAGCACACTTTTCCCTTGAACCACTCTTTCTCTTAAGAACAAAAGGCAATTTTCCCAACTTTGAATAGAAAGGTAGTTACAAGCTAGGATTAGAACTCAGGTCCCTTGAGTCCTAACTTAGTGCTCTAGCCTTATCCTAAACATTGAGGTTTATATGGGGAAGTTGGTCATTAACAAATGATCCCCAAATCATTCTCTATGGATGTCTACTAAAATATTCTTCCCTAAGGCAGGCATAGGAGAAAAGCTAGAATATCTTTCAGGAAGGAGGCATTAGAAAATTAAAGAGGGAAATTTGTTTTTATTCAAAGGCCATAGAGTATCTGGAAATGCCCAAGGACCACATTCTACTAACTCTAAGATTAATAGGAAATATTCTTTAAATTCCTTATGAATCTAAAATAGAAACATTCAACCATTTTTTGTCTTAAGGAAATATGTGTGTATAAAATATGAATGTAAATAATATTTATATACATACATTTGCCACTTGTGACTATCCCTGTCTCCATTCTACTATTTTGCAAGACAAAATTTTTAACTATTTTTAGTGATATTTCTTTTGTCTTCTTCGTTAACTGGAAAATGTTGCTCCCACAGTTAGGAAGGCATCATTACAAGGATTCAAGAAGAAGAAGAAGAAAACAAAGAGGTGCCAGCAGGAAAAAAATGATGCAAGCTGATAGGGTATTTTTGTTCAGGAAATGAGCCATGTTAATTTTTGCTCCTTCAAAACATATAAGGAAAGGAGGTAATAAATAACTCCTCAGTGATAAAGTACAACATTTGGACAAAAAGAAGGTTATTTAAGTTTCTGGAGGATTTATCAAGAAGATTCAAGAGCAAAAATAAATGAAAATCTAGGTTTAAATTATTTTAGCTGTTTATATACTTTTAATTATAGAGTCAAGATATAACTAATGGTGGAATATTTCAATGACTTTCTATCAATAGTCAAATTTGGTAGAAAGGCTAAACCACTTACCTGGATAAAGGAAGAATTTAGACAGCAAAAAGCAATAGGTCATCTTACTTATAGTTGCACAATGGAAAGAATATCGAGCCTGGAAATAGAAAACATAGATTATTTATATCTGAGGATGTCACTTAATGATTCTGAGCTTCAGTTTCTCCACATATCAAAAGAAAATAATATTAATCATCTTATTACTCACCTCATGGTAATGTTGAAAGGAATAGTCATAAACTTTAAAGAACTATAGTATTGTGTGATCATCAAGATAGAAAGAAAGCAAAGCAAAGAGTTCTCAGTTTTGGACTCAAAGAACCTAGATTTGAATCCTGATACTACCATTAAATGTCTATGTGAAAACTTGGACGAATCGTTTAACTTCTCTAGGCCTTAGTTTCCTTGTCAATGAAATTAAGGAGTTGGACAAAAAAATATCATCCAATGTTGCCTACCTGAGTAAAGAGAAATGTGAAAATGCCCTCACCCTAAGTACATACCTTCCCTAGGATTTATCTTGGCATTTATGGGGAGAAGTGACTCTCTCTGTCCTGTGATCAAGTTAATTGTTCTAAAAATATGTTGGGTAGGTAGGTGGTTCTGTGGATAGAGAGCCAGACTTAAAGACAGGAGATCCTGGGTTCAATTATAACTTCAGACACTTTCTGAATGGGTGACCTTAGAAATATAAGAACCCCAATTGCCTAGTCCTTACCATTCTTCTGCCCTGGAATTGATATTTAATATTGATTATAAAAGAGAAGATAAAGGTTTTATTTTTTAATAAATTAAAATATATGAACATTGGTGTAGTCCCAGCGCTATGCCCAAAAACATGGTAGAAACATAATAAAAATTAACATACTGAATTAAGAACTACAAAATGTTTGAGGAATGCAAAGGAGGAAAGGACTCACATTTGATTGTTGTGATATGGAAAAGAAACATACATAAAGTGAGATTTGAGTTAGTCCTGGAAAACACAACAGAAGGTAATAAGGTAGGAAATGGAGAGGGATATTCCATGCAGAAGAAAGATTATAGACCATTTATGACTAGAAATAGTTTCATTCTTTATCCTTGCATCCCAGAAGTTAGAAGAGCATCTGGAATATAATAGGTACTTAATAAATATATATTGATTGATAAGCCATTGAAGGGCTATGGTCTGCACTAGGCTTTCTAAAATTAAAGAAATAACATAACTAGAAATATGAAAACATTTTATTTGATTTCAATGTATCATAAATGTATCATAAACCCTTTCATCTTATCTCTCATAATCAATAGCAAGCAACCATTGAATAAGAGGCTGAAGAGTAAGCTGATGAGATTGAACTGATTCACTTGTTGGTTCTTCTTTGATATGCAAACAAAGGCAGTTTATTTAACATTCAAGATCTGATGAGTGGATGACACCATTCTACTCTGTTCATAAGAAACCACTTCCAGGAAGAGATGAAATTTTTAATTTTCCACATTTGGTACCAGGAGGTATTCTATTTGGACATCCTAAAAGACTGGCTAGTCAATTAAACTTGCTAATATTTCCCAATGAATTCTCCAGATGCTCTGATAAATATTATAATTAATAATCTTGTTCTATAATTACATGAATAGACTTGTTTTCATACTCTTGTCTGGTATATCTTAATCAAAAATCCCACAGGACTGATGGCAAGCCAACTTTTTTTTTTAATATTCAATTTCAAGTCTTTCAAGATAATTATCCTGATAGTTACACTTAATACATGCTAACACAAGGTTGTTAATACAGAGCTGGTATAACAAAGAATTAAAACATCTTTATTAAGGTTTAATGGATTTTTCAGTCCATTTCTTCTTGGTAATGACAACCTGGTTTTATGAAACTCCAAACTGGCCCTTATCCCTGATAGCCTATCTTCAAGGAACCCCTGACCTGACCCTTGTCCCAAACTAAACCATAAACCCTTAAGCAATTCTTTTTTTTTAATATTTTTTAATCTTTTTTTTTAACCCTTGTACTTCAGTGTATTGTCTCATAGGTGGAAGATTGGTAAGGGTGGGCAATGGGGGTCAAGTGACTTGCCCAGGGTCACACAGCTGAGAAGTGTCTGAGGCCAGATTTGAACCTAGGACCTCCTGTCTCTAGGCCTGACTCTCACTCCACTGAGCTACCCAGCTGCCCCCCCTTAAGCAATTCTTGATCACATTAAATCAAATTAATAGTTAGAATCAAGTCTTTTTTTTTGTTTTCTTATTTTCTCCTTTTGTATTTAAACTACTCCCAAGCACCTTAGCATTTGGCTACTGCATCAAGGCCTCTCCCAGCCATTTTGGACTATGACTAGGTCAGGTCCCTTGTGAGTGATGAGGCAAAAGTCCTTCCCCTTCCCCCAAAATCTCTACAAACATATTGCATTCTGTAGTTCAGTGGAAGTTCCAGAGCTGGGGTTCTGCATGGCTTCCCAGATTAAACTATCTACCTCACTCATCACTACTTTAGTACTTCGGTGTTTTTTCAGGTTTTAAACTTTATACTAATGGAGCTGACAAAAATTCCTAATTGTCTACTTCTTTTAACTATTGATGTACCTCAAGTGACATTTAACAAAGATCTTGGAGGTTTATAAAGTATTTTTTTTCATGATGAACAAAAATATTTAGCCCAAGAATTATGATCCTCATTTTTAAAGACAAGGATGATGTTGTTAATCAGTCATGTTTAACTCTTTGTGACCCCATAGACCATACTGTTCATGAGGCTTTCTTGGCCAAGGTTTTCCACTTCTTTATCCAGCAGATTAAAGCAAACAGAGGTGAAGTGAAGGAGGGGCCACATAGCTAGTAAGTGTCTGAGACTGGATTTGAAATTGGGTTTCCCCAGCAATCTATCTGCTGAGCCACCTAGCTGCCTGCTAAAGATTAGGATACTGAAGCCAAAAAAAAAGGACAGTGACTTGTTCAGTCACTGCTTTAACTGTCATTCAAGATTAGGATTCAGGTCTTCTGACTCAAAACACAAGTTCGATCACACACACACACACACACACACAAACACATACACACACACACACACACACACACACACACACACACACACACACACACACTTTAAGAGATATATAAATACTCTCATCAGTGCGGGTGTTGCTTCCACTGGTACAGCTCACAACATACTCCTATTTATTTATATATACAAATATATACATATAAGCATTTATGTTTGGGTATGGAAACATCAATAATCTAGGTATCTATGATCTAAATTTATATCCCAAAATGCTGTCTTTTTAAACTTGAAATATTTCACTAGAACTGCAAAACCTTATTGTTGACTTTAATACAGAGTTTGGGAGATGGGAAGATTCCTAATCACAAATAAGATTTTTCAATCATGTAGTCTTATTATCTACAAGTATAAGAGAGAGCGCCAGCCAGACTACAATTATGAGTTATAAATTCTGGAGGCATCCCAAATAAATAAGGCTTTACTATAGTCTTGATAGACTTTGAGTAACTATCATTCACTTAAGCCGAATATGAAAGACACTCTCTTACAATAGGCTTCTTTTTCTTCTAGATTAATATATTTAAATTGTAAAAAAGATCAATTTTAAAAATTTACTGTGTGAAGAACCTTTTCTGTTAAATGCTAGCTAATATCCAAAGTTTAGATAAATATTGGTCCCTGTCCTCATAAAACTTACAGTATGCAGGTAAATGACATAACAGCACAGAAAGCTATAATACACATTATTATAGATATGAGCTAGAGAATTACAAAATATGGTACAATGAAAGCTGAGGTTTCCAAATGGGAACAAGTTTACTGTGAAAATTATACAATTCACAACCTATCATAAAAAAGACATTTTAATTTTTATACCACTCAAACAACATATATAAAGTATTAAATAATTATTTGACTCAGAATATAAGGGAAAAACTTTAATCTAGCTTTTCTAATTGAAGGAAAACTATATTAAAAGGCAGTTGGTAATTGCTTTGTTAACCATCATGATGGGGATGAGGAGTAATGGAGATAAGACCTGATGCTTTGAAATCCTATGTTTTTACCATTTAGCAAATATTGCAAATTAGACTATAGAAAAGTATTTATCACCCTAAACTTTCCCTGAGCCTTCCACCAAACTGATGAGCTTACCTAATATTCCAAGCTTGGAGAGCAGGGTACCTGAGATATATCTCAATGGTTGACAGATAATGTTAAGCAGGATATGGAAGGGAACATCATACATGTGCACTGAGAATCTTTGCAATTAAGGGTAAATATTTATAATTAGGGAAAATTCCCCAAACTCTGTGCATGCCCCCTTTCTCTTGTATCCTAAAGTTCACCTTATGATGTGGAGATCCTTAAAAACACCTATACCTGAAAGAGTACCCACCTCATCAATGCCTCTTTTCCAGGTTTTTAACCTGGAATGCCCCAAAAATGCCCAGAGGAGAAACTTTCTGAGGAAAGGTAGGCAGTTACTAAGAATGGGCAGAGACAATCCCCTAGACTCTCAATAAATTGAGAAACCTGAATCCCTACTGCAGCTCTTTTGCACAGCACTGGCCACACACTATCTGTATCATCCAAGGATAGATATTTTCATGCATTCAGGTGAAGTCTAAGCTTAGCTTCCAATTGTTTGGGGAGAACCTATATTTATGCTCTTCCACAACAAACTTTTTCACACCAATTTCTCTTCAAAGACTACTATTTTAGTAATTTAGGTCTCTGCAATGTAAACTTAAAATATTGTTAATTCTACAATTAACAATTGTTCATTTTATAATAGGAAAAGACTTCTTGGAAGAGGAATATTTAAACTGGTCTTTAAAAGTCAGATATAAAGTCAATCATGCAAGATAGGGAGAGAGGGCATTCCAAGTATCATTCTATTATAATAAGTTGATAATAATAATATTTATATGGTACTTTATGTTTGCAAAATGCAGTAGATACAGTACATCATTTGGTGTTCATGATTGCTCTTTCAGGTGTTTCTATATTCAATTTATAAATGAGAAAAAGAATTCATTAAGTTTTAGTGATTTGTCCATGATTAAGCAACTACTATGTGATTTTATATATCAAATATAAAATCTGTATTTTAAAGCCCTCATAAAATGGCCTCTTCATACTTTTTGAGTCTTTTCCTCTACATAGCCTATGATCCAGTGACATTGGTCCCCTTATTGTTCCTTGTACAGGACAGTCCATGTCTCTTTCAATATTACTAATTTTTTCTTAATAACCAAATCTCCATTCATATTCTTTCAACCTCTCTTCAACATTTAATATTGTTGAAAACCCTTTCCTCTGCATGCTACCTACTCTCTAGATTTTGTTAGAACCAGGTTCCCCTGCTACTCATCTGCCATGCCTCCAAACTATCAATATGCCTCAAGGTTCCTTCCTAGATTCTCTTCTCTTTTTTCTCTATATTTTCTGATTTGGCAGAACAATGGGCTCAATTATCATCTCTCTCTTCAGCTCTAATCCCACATTACCAATGACCTATTTGACATTTATCATTATATATTCCATAAGCATATTTCAAACACTGCATATCCAAAACAAAACTCATTATCTTTATCCTCAAACACACTATTCTTCAGCAATTCCCTATTTCATTTGAAGATATTACCCAGGCTCACAGTTTTAGTGTTAGTCTTGTCTCCTTACTCTTTCACCCCATATATCTAATTAATTGCCAAATCTTATTGTTTCTTTCCCATTAATAATATTTCTTATATACATCCCCTTATCTTCAGTCATCTATCCAGCATCTTAGTTTAGACCTTCATTATCTCTGGACTGTGGCAGTTGCCTCCTATTTGGTCTCTCTTCCTCAAGCCTCATCATATCAATACAGCTTTCATATAGCTGCCAAAATAATTTTTCAAAAGCACATATATGGATATATTGGTACCCTATTCAATAATATACAGTATTCCCCTATTATCTATTATTATTATATTATTATAATTGAAGTTTATAAACTTCTATTTCTCATGGAAAGATCTTTACAACTTGTCTTCAACCTCCCTTTCTTGAATATTACTCCCATCAGTGTAATCTAAAGTCCAGCCAAAACAACCTTCTTGCCATTCCTGGCATAAGCAATCTATATTCTGTCAAGGACTTTGGACTGACTATATGCTCCGTGACTGTAAATCACTTTCTCCTCACTCTTGCCTCTTGAAAATTCTGACATTCTTCAAGACACCATTGCATAAGAGTATCCATGGTCTTTGCAGTTGGTGTCTTTTCACTCACACCACATACAAACATTTATGTTTTGCATGTACACAGTGCCTCTTTAGAGTTCTGTTGTTTCCCTCAAATACAATGTAAGCTTCTTAAAAGCAAGAACCTTTGGATTTTGTCTTTGTGTCTGTGGCATTTAACATAGGGATTGACATATAACAAGTATTTAATAAATGCTTATTAAATGATCAAGTGATTTAGTTAGATTATATTAAATAACATCTATTGGTTCCTTCTAGCTCTAGAACTATGAACTCAAAACTTAATTTGCACATAATTTATAAACTGGACATACCTGGGGTCATGAATAATTTAAAGTACTATGTCAGTTTTGATAGATAAAATTTAATGGGGTTAAGAATAAAGTAAAAAAATCAACTGAACATGTACATAATAAGGAAGATCTGGCTAAGCAATATTTTTGTGAAGCAATTAACAACTATAAAACTGATGGTCAATTTTGTACCCTGGAAGCCAAAAGAATGAATGTGATCTTTGATTGAATTAAGAGGCAATGATTAGAGCAAAAATCCTAGTGTAGTTTAGTCACACTATATTTGCTGATTTTTTTTTTCATTTCCGGGAGTCACATTTTAAAAAGGACACTCACAAGATATAGAGCAACCAAAGGGAATAAAACTTGGATGGTGAGGAGATTTAAGACCTATGAATATCAATTAGAAAAAAACTAGACATGTTTATCTTAAGAAGATAAGATTTAGGGTGGAAATAATAACTGTCTTTGACTATATATATGAAGGGCTATCAAGGAAAGAAACACAGTATGGCTATTGCAATTTTTGAGTGAATTTATTGGTTGAGCAGCCAAAACTCACTGATTTGGGGAGAATGTATTCAATTTTTTTTAAAACCCTTGTACTTCGGTGTATTGTCTCATAGGTGGAAGAGTGGTAAGGGTAGGCAATGGGGGTCAAGTGACTTGCCCAGGGTCACACAGCTGGGAAGTGGCTGAGGCCAGATTTGAACCTAGGACCTCCTGTCTCTAGGCCTGACTCTCACTCCACTGAGCTACCCAGCTGCCCCTGTATTCAATTTTTGATGATATGATGCAGCAAAAAAATGTTCTCAAAGTACCACATTTTAGTAGAATATGTCATGTTAGCATAAGGGTTAGAAGTTGTGCTGAATTAAATGCCTTAACAAGGACACACTGTCTTATAATTAAAGTTTGCCAATGTAAAGTGCTTTTCTCTATGGGGGGGGGGGGTGGAACAGATGTTGCAAGGAGGAGAATTTTGCATTGTTGTTTTGCTAATATAATGTATAACATCTGGTCCACCTGCTGCTCTATGGCAGGGATCAGCAGCAGACACTGAATCAAGAGTTCTGATTAAAATGTAATGTGGATTCATTTTAAAAACCAAATTCTTTGGGGGCAAGCTAATGGCAATCAAGCTTGTTAAGACCAGTCAATAAAGAAGCAACTTCTTTAATTCTGAACCATTAAAACAGATGGTTGCACAGTATCATTTGAAACGCCTTCACAAGCCCATGAAAAAGGCACATTTAGTTGTTTTTTTTTTCTTTTTAACTTTGGAAATAATTGCTGTTCTGTTTTTTAAAAAAAAATTATTCCCTAGTGTGGAAGTTTTAGACACAGAAGTTTTCTTGTATTTTTTTTGTCTCCTTTCCCTCTAGTTTCACCATCCAACCCCCACCACCTTTTGATTAGAAATAGAGAGGCAGAATAAGTCAGTAATGGGTGGTATACATATGTGTATATGAGAGAGAGAGGTTTTTGTGGAAGATTCTAAAATATAAAAATGGATAAACTGCAACATGAAGAACTTAGGTGAAAACAGTCATGTATTAAGATCATTAAAAGGATCATACATATTCATATATGTAAAAGGATAATTATAAACATATATAAATATGTGTATATGTCTATATGTCGACATATAGACATATCCATGTGTGTCTTTGTTCTCACCTACCTACAGGGTATCTCTATCTGCTTGTCCTACCAGCATCTCAGATTTAACATATTAAAAGCATAGCTCATTATCTTCTCCCTCCTAAAAGTGTTCTTGCTTTTTATTTTATTACCCACTATTAACTTTGTCTTCCATATTTGCAACCCTGGGCTTTATTTTTTCTTTTGTTTTTCTTCACATGGCATATACAGTCCATTACTATGTCCTATTTCTTGCATCTGTCCTCTGTATTCCTGCTGCCAGTTTTTTGTAACAGGATTTCGCAAGATCCTACCTGCGCTCCTATAAAATCCTCCTTACAAATCTTCCAGCTTCCTCTCAAGAACATCTTAGATTCCACTGCCCTATAATAGATTCAGTCACTTAATTCCTTCATTCAGACATTCTCAACAGTGTGCTGATAGCTAATGAGTAAAATTCAAATTCTTCTGTCTGTTATAAGCTTTGAATATCACAGTTTAAATGTGCTTTGGAAATGCAGTTTAAAATCTCCATTACCATTTCTTTTTTTAAAAAACCCTTACCTTCTGTCTTAGAATCAGTACTATGCAATGAGGGTTAAGTGACTTGCCCAGGGTCACACAGCTAGTAAGTGTCTGAGGCCAGATCTGAACCAAGGGGCTCCTGTCTCTGGGCTTGACTCTCAAACCACTTAGCCATCCAGCTGCACCCTCAATTACCATTTCTTAGAGAATTTTAAGCAATGAAAATTATTTAGCAAAATTAAGAGGTCAAAAGAGCTTAGAACATCAGGAAGCAATTATTTGAACATGCAAACAAATGTGGCAGCCAAAAGAAACATTGACTTCAAATACAAGTTTCTCCCTAAGCCACTATAGAGAAGGACCAAAGGTTATGAACATCATTGCCTCATACACACACACACACACACACACACACACACACACACACACACACACACACACACATTAGTTAAAAAGAAAAATGAGGCTAAAGAGATTTCCTTGCATGAAATCTATCTAAAAAGGATCATTCTCAAATAATTTATAAATGAAAATAGAAGCCCCCCAAATAGATATTAAATAAAATAAGTAGTAAGGTATTTCTAAAGTGATCCTACTCTTATTTGCAAGTTTTGTTGAACCAATGCTATGGACTTTACCTCACAGCAGTGTTCGATGATTATATGTACTATGAGAGTGTGCTTCATTGACTAGTAAGGATCTAAATACATATAGAAGAAAGAAAGAATAACCTGTTGGATGCCATGCAGTTTGAAATGACTCAGGAATTGATTTTCAAGATATCTGTAAAAGAAGAAGATTCCACAGGAATGTAAATAATCTTAGATGAGAATTATACACACACACATGACTTCATCAATTAGTAACACACATGCCTACCTTTTTATCTTTATCAAAATATGTATATAGAAATGTTACATACATAAAATAAATGCATCTGAAGAAAATGGGCAAAGAGAGAAAGAAAGCTTTCATGGATAATTTTCTACAGTAAATCATATTTTTATAGTTAACTATATAGCCCTTGGCAAGTCACTTGCCATCTCTGTTTCAATTTATTGATGTTTAAAATGAAGGGATTTGGACTTGATGGGCACTGAGGTTCCTTCCAGCATTTCCAAATGCATGACCCTTGGATCCTCTGATTTATAGACATGGAAGTGAATGAAAGGTTTAAGAATATAAGTTCTCGTGTTAAAAAAAAAAGTTTGACTCAGTGGAACTAAATGCATCTTTAATGTTTCAGCTTTCATAAAGCATCTCCTATATATATGTTAAAGTCATATAAAATTCTATTATACACTTGCCACAACATATAGATTTGTTGTCCTGTGATAACTATTCAATAACCCAGTGATTATTTAATCTAGAAAAGTATAAGAAGGTAAACATGTTCATATGAAATTATTGACCATGTTACAGAAAATATCTCCAAAAGTCCAAATGAAAGAATCTCCTATTGATGGTAAATTTTTGAAATTCGCAGAAATAATTTTGTTAATTTCATTGAGCCCTGGAATTCTCCAAAGACTCTTCAATAAAATCAGTAGCTTTTTAGGAAACTAGCTAGCTATAGCAGGAAAAAAACCTGAATATAATATCTCTAATTCAGCATCAAGTGGGATAGAGACTTGTTAAATTAATCCATTAGTAATTGTGAATCCTGGGTATCTGCAGTGGGACCTTATAATGGGTTTTGAAGTGAATAAGAAGAGAAAGTATACTATCACACTTGAAAGCAGTATGAAACTTCCAAGAAAGATAGTTACCTGTGTCAGCACAGGAACTTAAACTGAGACCAAGCAGAATCAAATACTCCACCCAAAAGTTCAGATGGAGAGGAGCCTGGCCTTGTGTGCAAAGTTAAATTTAAGGATTAAAGTTGGAGAAAAGACTAAAATAAGTAAAACGCTGATCATGATAAGGAATTGTTCTATATCCAGGCAAGTCTGAAAATTTAGCCCAGAAGGGAAGAGTAATGGCATAACATCTTCAAGCAGAGAGTTAAGCCAAAAGAAAATGGATTCGCTATAAGAACAAAACAAATGTCTTAATGCAAGGTGTTTTAAAATAGAATAAAAACTTTTGAGGAAAGAATTGGAAGCAGAACAAGTAACTTAGAAAGGGAAGTGATAAATCTTACCAAAAAAAGGAATTCGTGAAAACTAGAATAAACCAAGCAGAAATCAGTGATTCCACAAATTAGCAAGAAATATTAGAAAATCAAAAGATTTGAAAATGAAAAAAGAAATATAACTAATGTTAATTTCAAACAACCTAAAATCAAATTAAGAAGTGATTTTTTAAATGATAACTGATCTCCTTAAAAATCATGATTATAAAAAGAATACCCAAACACTGTATTTCAAGAAATCACAAATGAATATTAACCAGATCTATTAGTTCTAGAGGGTAAAGTGAATATAGAATTGATCAAATATGTACTGAAAGAAACCCTGGGTGCTTTCCCAAGTCAAGTCAGGGATTAGTAGTCATAATAAGCAACTTACCCAATCTCTTTATATGTTCCTCCAAGGATAAATCCTAGGAATTAGTCATAGTAAAAAATCCAGTTTTTAACGAAAAATAAAAATAAAAACCTACAAGCCACCAGAAAAAAAGAAATTTAAGTACCAAGAAATCACTGTCAACACACATGATTGCTCAGTTTCTACTATAAGTGAGAGAAAATCTTGAAATGTAATATCTCCACAGGTAAAATACATAAGTTTATAATCACAAACAGCTTACTCTGACAAGTTGGATATAGTACTACAAAGCAGGGAATGGTCCTTTAGTGGGAGAGAAAACTTTCAGTCATTCATGGTAAAAAGACCAGAATTGAATGGGAATTGTAAAATACAAAAATGAGAATCAAAAGAAACATAGAAAGGTAAATTTATTTAAGAAATTGGAAGGGACCATATGCTGATTTAGTGGTAACATTTTAATATGGGGAGAGGAAATCTGTTTCTTTAAATGTTCAAAATCAAATGTCTCTAAAGAGCACTGAGAAAGTTTATAAAAGAAAAGAAAGCAAATTTCAAAATCTGCCACTTGCCCAAAGATCACATAGCTATTTTGTAACAAAGCCACAATTCAAATTTAGGATTACTAATTTCAAGTTCCTTACCCTATCCATTGTATAATATCCTCTCTCTCTCTCTCTCTCTCTCTCTCTCTCTCTCTCTCTCTCTCTCTCTCTCTCTCTCTCTCTCTCTCTCTGTCTCTGTCTCTGTCTCTGTCTCTCTGTCTCTCCATCCCTCTCTTACTCTCTCCTCAAATGAGGTGCTCATTGATGCATAGCAACCCTATTATTCTTCCCCAGCTGACTTTATCCCAATCCCAACAAAATCTGCTCTAAACGTTAGCCTATATCCTCAACCCCTCTATCTGATCCCTTGCTTTTTCTATTGTAGAAGAGAATCTCATTCCTACTTTATTGATAGCATTAAGGTCATTCATTCATAGATGACCCTCTCATCTCCACTCCTTTCCT
>NC_058131.1:376378432-376422800 GCF_016433145.1 Gracilinanus agilis | reverse complement strand
AGAGAGAGAGAGAGAGAGAGAGAGAGAGAGAGAGAGAGAGAGAGAGAGAGAGAGAGAGAGAGAGAGAGAGAAATAGAGGTTTCAGCCACAATTGAGATGGAAAGTCCCAGAGGTCATTAGTGGGAGGTGGCAGAAAAGTAATGCATCTTCTTTAGCACAGTTTCAATTGATAAAATATTATATATTTCTGATGCTGAATTATTTGAAAGTAAAAATGACTGGCATTTAAAACCTCCCTTTATGGGTCTTTGAAAGCTGTGACTGCTATGAAGGTGTTGGCTATCACACCTGCAGAGAAAGTTGTTGCCATACTACCAGAATGATTTCTTTCTTAGATGATGGCTTAAGGGTTTAGAATGGTAGCAAGATCAGGGATGGGTTGGGGGGCATAGGGATATCTGAAATTCAAAGGCTATTTGATATTGAGTTTTGAAGTATTTCTATTATGTCTTAGAGGAGTAGTGGTTAAGGTGCCCCACAAGGCAGAATTAGAGGTAATAAAGAGAAAGTGCAAAGGAAATTTCGGTTTGACATAAGGAAAAACATCCTAACATTTAAAACATCCTAAAAGTAGAAGGACCCATCTCACATAGTGTGAGGTGATTCATGTAGCCCTAGAGAGCTTCATTATGATCAGGTACTTAAATATTTGTTGACTTGACTTAGTCAAGGATTTTGCATTGGGGATTCCTATTGAAAGGTGGATTGAACTTTCAGTTCTGCAATTATATAATGCTAATATAATTCTGTGCTCTACTGTGATCACTTTCCATCTAAATATCCTCTGGGCTCCTCAGTGTGATGTGGGAATTGTTCTGCCCAGACATGCCACAGCAAGCTAAGTGCTTACCATATTGATCTATTCAACACGGAGAGTCCTTATCTATAGAACATACCCCTAAAATAAAGTCACTTTCAAAGAGTATCTACATACTAAAAAATAACACTTTTTAACCCATTTTCAGGTCTAATATGAGGGTATCTTAGGGCTGATACTGGAGTGTTGTCAAGCATAAAATAATGGTAACTGATTTACATATACTCTGACATCAGAAATAATTTGATTTTACCTTTTTCATTAAGTTTTACTTCCATTATACTACACACAGAATCAAGTGGACTCTGGGTATTATTTTCCTGAGCAATTTTCTAGACAATTGGGAAAGCATTCCTTATACTCATATACTTCAACTGTATGTGTTTATCAAATTTTAAACACCTAGTAAGGAAAAAATTCCTTTTAATTGACACTAATGATCAGATACTGATGTTAGATATAACTCCATATATGCTAGGCCAAGATAAAGATGTTTTTGTTAATGAATCATTCCACCAAGCCAGGCCTACATAAATCAAAATGTAGATCTTCAAAACCTATTGCATATTAGGGCAATGATGGGCAAAGTACAGCACGAGGGCCAGATGTAGGGGAGACCCCCTGAAATGTTCTATCCACCAGGCAACATTATTCCTAATCTGATGAATACAATGAGTAGGATACAATACAATGAAACTTCAAAAGAGTTGCCTTAGAAACAGTCTGAGATGAGCATTTCCTTTCCTTTGGCCCCCTCTTTAAAAAGTTTGCCCATCACTGGTGTAGGAGATAGGTGGAAAGGAAAAGAATTGGAACTGGGGAAATTTTCTATGCAACATTTCCCATGCAGCATGGTCTTGTAAAAGGGAATTCTTTGTTATCTTTGAGTTTACACTTGTGAAAGGGAATCCTTTATTCTCTTTGCCTAGTTGGAGCTAACACTTTGGTTAACAAAAAATTAAGAACCCCTTCTTAATACCTCACTAAATTGTGAAGTCAGAATTAACTCTCCTTTGTCTGCCTTTTGATCGAATCAACAAAAGCTTGAACTAGGTGGAGGAGCTTACAAACCACTTAGAGAATTCACACCCTCAGAAACTCAATCAGCCAGGAATCTTTGAACTCTTTTGATGAATATTCACCCTTCTAGAAGGTGAGAACTGGTTCTCACAAACACTGCCCCCTGGGCAGTGCTAGACAATTTGGAAGCTGTGATTGGTTCCTGTGGAAAGGAGAAGGGGAAAGAACAAGAAGCCACTATAAAAGGCTCTGAATTTCTGGGGCTAAAAATGTCAACTCCTTCTGGAAGTCAGCAAAAAGGATTTCAACTCCAAGAAGGAAGTCAGCTTCAAGAAGGAGTTGGACTTCAAGAAGGAAGTAAGCTTCAAGAAGAAGGTTGGCCTCAGGAGTCACCTTCAGCTTGAATCATCATCTTGACCTGCCTCTTGGAGGGAATGTTGTCTGTGAGTGGATAGATGATCGCTTTCCCTTCCTGTCATCTGGAGAGAATTTAATTCCTTTTGAAGGTCAACAAGTCCTAGCTGAGTGGAGCACTAGAGCAATATTTAGTTAGGTTAATGTCTTCTCTACCTTTTTGCATTTCTCTACTTTCACTCTTTCCAACTCTTTTGTAAATAAAAGCTATCAAAGGTCACTTCAACTTTTAGCAATCATACTTGGAATTGGCAACCACAATTATTATTTATAATTTTCATATATTTTAGTCAAACCAATAATTTTTAATCGTAACAGTCTTATGGCTTTCAAGGAAGAGTTATCACCTGATTGGAGAAAACAAAGTAGGAGAAGGAGAGTACAATGGGCTTTCAAGAAAATAAATTTTTATTTAAAATAATTGCCCTGAATTGGTCACCTCTTTTATATTTTGCTTGTTTCAAAGAAAATCAGGCAGAATAATTCCATCAAAGGGCACAAAAAATTCTTTACACAAACATTGTTATGTTAGAAAAAAATCAATGAGAAGAAAAAGAGCAATGGAAATGCCAGATGGATGGAAAAGCATCTGGAAACAGGATAATGGCTATCTTTCCTTCTCCATTTTTCTCTTTTTTTTTTTGCTGCAAAAAAGATAAACCCAATGGCTATTGCTGGGAAAAGTTATATTGTGCAAATTAAGATTAAGTTACACTTGATAAAGAATAGCTGAGCCTTCAAAGGATCCTGCCTACTCTGTTTCCTTTATAAAGTCATAAATGTATGTACTTAATCTTATAATGTATTGACTTCCTTGCAGTAGCATTCTTGTGGAAACACTAACAGAAGGGGAAATGTTAAAATGTGACAAATAATTGCAGTTGTCAGAATACAAAATGATGGCATCAACCCAAGTTCTTATGTAGCTAGCTTCATTCCAGTGAGCTTCAAAGTCTCCCTCTTAATTTAGTAGGCTCCCATTCACGTGATGCCAAATTTTCCCCCCAACAACTGCTAACTTTATAGAGATCTGCTGTATATGTGCCAATATGGTATATTTTAAAGTTTAAGTTCCTAGATGTCAGCAAGTATATATTTAGTTTATTCAGCCAATGGCAAATTATTAAATTCTTTGTTGATGTTGATGATAATAAATGTCTCATTCCATTTATCTGGTGAACAAAACACTTGTCCAATATGATCTCATTTCACTCTTATAACCAAACTCTATGGGAGGCAATATATTATAGCAGAAATAATATCTTATGAGAAATAAGAAGACCTAGGTTCTAATCCCAGCTATACCAATAACTAGCTATGTGACTCCCAATTGGGCAAGTCATCTGTACAATGAGAAGAATGAATTCTAAGGTCCCTTTCAACATTACATCTATGCTTTTAAGATTCTGTGATTATTTAAGATGGTGCTGATATTATGTCCATTTTACAGATGAAAAAGTAAGGCTTAGAGAAGTTAATGAAGTCTTAGAGAAGTTGAATGACTTGCCCAAGATCCCCCAGGTAGCAAAAGGACCCAGACTAGTATTCAGATATTTTCAAGTTCTCTGTCTAGGCATTTATGTGGCACAGTAGACAGATTTCTGGGTTAGAGTCAAGAAAACAAATTCAAATTCTACTTCTGACACTTAAAAGCTATGTGCTTCTGGCCAAGTTACCTAGTGTCTGACTGCCTCAGTGTCTCCAGTTACAAAATGAGGATAATAATAACACCTACCATAGAGGAACGTTATGAAGATCATATGAGATAATAGTTGTAAAGTGCCTAGGATATAGTAGGTGTGTGTATATATATATATGTGTGTGTGTGTGTGTGTGTGTGTGTACATACATATGTGTATATAGGTGTAGCTATAAATATGTTTATTCCTTTCCCTTATTATATTATATTACCCTCTAATATTTACTTAAATTTCATATAATTGAACTCTAATCACTGTTCCACAGTCACACATCACTTTTTAGTATATAGCTTTCTCACCCTTTCCCTTCTCCTCTCCCTCCCTTTAACTTCCTTTTTCTTTCCCAACCTTACTTCTGTCTCTGTCTCTCTCATGAATCAGAGCACTTAAAATGGGAATTACACATGCTCATCCAAAACTTCTGAGAAAAGTCAAACATTTTAGAGTTCTTCACGTTGGACTTCCTAAGCTCAAGAGCTGGTAGTCACTTGGGCACTGAAAAGCTTTCTGTAAGAGCATATGGTGGCAGTAGACCTTCTTTTGCTCACTCAGTCCAAGTCTGAGGTTCCTAAATTCTTCATTCTAGGATCAGGTCTTTGAAAAAGAAAGAAGGAACATTTCTTTATGTATTATGTTCCTTTTGCCCCTTGTCTCTAGCCATTCTTCTAGATATTTCAGATATGATAGGAAAGAGGTTGTTCAATGAGAGAATATGACACTTTGGTGTGTTTCCTGAGGATTGTGCTTGGTCTAGATCAGCATTGGTGAACCTTTTGGAGGTCACGTACTAAAACTGTACCTTCAAGCTTCTTGTGAGCCTCCTGCATTACCCTAGACTGTGGAGAGAAAAAGTGCTTACATGGGTCTGCTGGGTGAAGGGGTAGGATATGTGAAAAATATCCTCAGGCACTGTGGAGAGGGGGAATGGAGCAGCCCCCTCCAGCACAGGTGCTACATCTTCACCAACACGGGTCTAGGTAAACTCAGCATTTGAGGGAACCGTGTTCCATGGGTTGAAGAAGAAAAGAAATATAAAGGAAAATAGAGGAATATAGGAAAAATAAAAAGAAAGGGAAAGTAAAAGGAAAAGAGCAAACTAGATAATTTAAGTCCCTTCCACCTCTGAATCTATGATTTAGTAATACAAACAATTATAACAGATATAATGGACAACCTAAATGAATAAATAGTGTTTACACTAATCAAATTAAGCCCTGTTGTTCCTTTCTCCACTCTTCTGGCTCTTTGCTTTGGCCTGTAACAATTCATTAACAATACTGTATAATTAGAACAAAAAAATGAAATTCCTACTCAGAGATCATTATCAGTAATATGATGAATAATCCTTATAAGATTTGTGATCTGGTTGGGGAAAAAATGTGTATAAGGAAAAGAGGGCATATAGAACAATAAGTTGATCTTAATTGTATAATGTACATTTTTAGAGTAATGTGCTTCCTCTTCCAGTATTAAAGAGATAGATATCCAAATTTCAAAAACTCCCCTTTAAGGGACAAAACATTGTAATATGAATAAATAAGGGTTCCCTCTTACTAATCATGAAATTATGCACATTTACTCAAGGGGACAATGGAAAATCCCATTAGTTCCTTATTTGGATCTTTAAAATTTTTCTATCTGAATTTCTATGTAGATAGCTATAGTCTGCTATAGGTACCCTGTTGGAAAAATAGGAGACTGAAACAGAAAGTCATAAAAAAAAAGTGATTGGATGAAAAAGAAAAAAATGTACTGTTATCATGTCATAAAATTCACAGGGGGCAAATAAGGACAATTTCAAATATTGCTGATGAAATCCACAATCCCTTTTCTTGGGCTCCACTCAACTCTTCAACCAATCTAGGAGAAAACTATTTCAATATCTTCCAAGATGTTATAGATACTAAGAAATACACTTGACTAATTAAGTTTCCTGGAGCACCTCCCACTCCAAAGGATAATTATTTTGCACTTTGGATTCTTGATTAAAATGTCCTAATTTTTAAGTGCATGCATCACCACCAATTTCTAACCTATCATTCAGAATCCACCACAGTTTTTATAAGAAATGTCTCTTGTAATGAAAAAGAGATTTTTTTATACTTGTAAAGGTCCTGGACCTTACAGGAACTAAAGTTCTAAGCATCATACTACAAAGAAAATAATAATTTAATGACATTCAGATTAAAATAATTCAAATCTTATAATATTCAGTAAATTAATGAAAGCAGACACTTAACAAAGTAAGTTGCTTTTTCATAGTATTCTTCAACATAACATAAGAGTAACATGGTTTATGAAGAGTACAGGAAAGGGAGGAGCATACACATACTCCCAAAACCTCCACAAAAATAATCATATGGCTGAGCTGGTATAAGTCAAATTGACAGTTATTTTGGTTCATTAACAACCATGTATTAAGTTCTTACTATGTGTAAGGCCCTGGGTTAGGTAACTGGAATACAAAAATAAACCAGTTTTATATATACACATATATATTATATAAATTATAAGTAATTTATATCCTATTTGATGGGAGATAAAAATATAATGCAAAAGTAAAAAGTAATGAGAACAAAGTGCTGATCCAGACAAAGTATGCTAGGACTACTTGAAAATAAAGAGAAACTTTCAGCTGAAGGACCTGCAATCAAAGGATTTTTAAAGAAAGTTATGGGAGAAATAGGTCTTGAGTTGAACTTTGAAAGAACATAAGAATTCTTAAAGGTAGAGATGAGGAAGGAGTGCATTCTAATAGGTAATGGTCTGTGCCAAGGAACATGTCAAGGAGACATGTCAAGATCAGGGAATAACCAGTAATCTAGTTTGGCTAGAACTCAGAGTGCATAAAGGGAACAAATATAAAGATAGACTAAAAAGGGAGGTGAGAACTAGATTGTAGGAGGTCAAAAATGGAAGAATGAGGAATTAACATTTATTCTAGAAGCCATGGAGATCCACTAAAAGCTTTTGTGTAAGGCAGTGACACAGTCAATCCCATACCTTAATTGGAAGGCAACAGGATTGTATAAAAATAGCGTGGATTTTGAAGTCAAAGAAATAGAGTTCAAACTCAACCTCTGATGCTTACTACCCATGTAATTTGGGGCGAGAACCCAAGCCTCAGTTTTCACATTTGTAAAATGAGGGAATTGAATCAGAAGATCTTTCAAGACAGTTCCTGCTCTAGATATACAACTCTATGCATTTATTTTGGAAGCTATGAGAGGAATATGAAATCAAGTGGAGAGACCAGATGGCAAGCTGCTACAATAATGTAAGTAAAAAATGATAAGGGCATGCAAGACAAGTTGGGTTGGTAGCATTAATAGGACTTAACTCACTAGATATGAAAGAGGAAAGAAAGGAAGAGTCAAAGGTGACTTATAAATTTCAAATATATATTACAAAGATACTGTTAGTGCTCACATTCAGCTAATAAATAAAGCTAAAAATTCTAAACTAACTCTGGGTTCATGGCCTGTAATGTATCTGAAAGTAAAATATGAACAAGTAACTTCTAGATTCCCTTTCAGCCCTAGAAGCTGATGATTTGCATGTTCAGAGTTTTCGTTTTGATAGAGCTGTAATTTTCACATACACATACACACAGATAAGCATAGAGACTTCAAGAAAGCTACACATTCTTTGTATACAATTTCAAAAGAAACAATTCCTTCAACTGGCCACTCTAGGCTTGGTGCCAGCTAGTCGTCTGATATATATGGCTCATCAGCATAACCACTTACATGAGCATTTTTAAAGAAAGCTAACTTATGACCATAGTTTATGTATCTGTGAAGATGGTTCCAAAGAAACTGGAAGTTCTGAAATGAAAAAAAGGTAAAATATATGAACAGTATTTAAATGTCAATGGATCAATTTAAAAAAAATAATAATGCAAATTTAGAAATAGTTCTCCCTATATATTTTTTCTTTTACAATTTTTTGAAAATTCTTTAGTAAGAACTACAAATTAAAGGTAAATAATTTTCTCATAGATTTATCTATTTTAGGTACTTACAAACTTCCATTTTTTCTGTGGTCAATTATATGATCAAATAAAAATTTTAATACAAAATCAAAAAAACAAATAATGAATGTTTAACTCTCTGAACCTGTGTCAACATATGAATTCACGTCATGTCTTAGCTGGATTCAGTCTTGAGAACTTGCAAAGTACTTACCTATACCAAATAAGGGATCAATCTGAAAGTATTTTCTACTTAGCTATTTGCTACAATGAAATATTTGCCCATTGTTTCATATGCTTTCTCAACTAGACTATGAACTTATGAACAGAGGACAGATACTTTATTTTCCTTTGACAACTCTCTCCCCAAACTTTTCTTTTTTTTTTAAACCCCTACCTTTCGTCTTGGAATCAATACTTGGTATTGATTCCAAGGCAATGGGGGTTAAGTGGCTTACCCAGGGTCACACAGCTAGGAAGCATCTGAGACCAAATTTGAACCCAGGACCTCCCATCTCTGGGTCTGGCTCCCAATCCACTGAACCACCCAGATACCCCCCCCCCCATTGATATGTTTTGATTGAAAATCATAAGTCATTCAAGACCAAACATTTTAAAGTGACTTGGGGGTGGGGGGAGTGAAGAATGTTATAAGTTTAAATTCTGGGCTTTTACACCTTGTTTATTCAATGTGGTACCAAAGGATACTTTAACCTGTGAAACAGAATATACCCCTTAGTGATTTCCTATCAAGTAATAGCCAGGAGGAGCACAAAGGAAGCTGACCAAAAAAGAACCAAGAGGGTTAGGAATTTAGAATTTTCATGTGTCCTATGACATTGTGTTGTAATGGAAAAGGAGCTGGCTTTGAAGATGAGGAGAGTTACATTCAGGTCCCTTCTGTAACACATGCTGACTATAAGACCTGAATATCTGACAACCTTTCGGTGCCTTAGTCTAGGAAGTCTGTAAGAATGTAAGATGCCAAGCCAGTGCCAACCTGCACTGTTAGGAGTTTCCTCACTTTCAAGTTCCCCATCTGATTGAAATCAAATTTCTTGTCCCTATCCCTGTCCTATCCTTTCTATATTGGCAAACTAAAATTGTTTTTGTTCATTAAACATAGAATACACGTTAAGAAAATATGATGCTGTAGATTTTGAAATGGAATTATCTCACTCATTTTTTTTTCATTCCCAAGGATGTTCAACCATTATTTCTTATCTCTTAAACAGGAAAGTAATTAACTTCTCTCAAATGTAGAAAATGTGTTAACATTCATGGATCTTTGTAATAGGCTATATTCAGTTTCTAGCCAGAACAGTGCAACTTTTGGGCTGGGGGGGGGGGCAAGGTTAAGGAGGAGGAAGTTGAATCTTTTACATTAAGGGGAGAAAGTGAAACGTCAATACTATTATTGCCTCCCAAATTCCATAGTCCCATTTTTTGAAGCAAACATTAGTTAAGAAGAGAGAGAAGGCTGAATTTTCCTTTTTCTTTGTACACAAGGTTGCTGTACCGATATCAAGACTTAGACAATGGAAATATGATTTCCTTGGTGACACAGGTACCAATAAGTTCAAAATCTTAGAATATAATTGAGTACAATAGAGAAATTAGCCAGAAAGCATTTATGAAGTGCTTAATATATTCATGCACCTTTTTGAACTTCAGTGTCCTAATTAGTGAAATGAAAGGCATCTTTTTGAACTCTAAATATTATGATCCTACCTATCATGGTAGACCTCATTGAGGAAAATGGGCAATCATTATTAAAAGAAGGCTCCATGAGACTCTAAGCACTTTCAATTAAAGGATACAAACATTATTAATAATGCTATTACTAAATGACTATTCCTTCTAGAATTCAACCTCACTCTGCTCAACTTCATGTATGAGGCACCATGTCTAAGATATCCCTATTGAAGTGTGTCCATTAAATTATAGCCACATTCTAGCACACAAATGTTTATTAGTGTGATACTGGAGAATGAGTCCTGGATTTGGAATCAAAAGGCATTTATTTAAAACTTGACCCTGTCAATTACTACGTATATAAATTTGGACCAGTCAGCTAGGTGATGCAGTAAATAGAGCACAAGATATGGATTCAGCAAGACTCATCTTCCTGAGTTCAAATCCAGCCTCAGACATTTACTACCTGTGTCAGGAAAACTTGATTTCAAATCTGGTCTCAGACACTTATTAGCTGTGTGATCCTGACCAAGTCATTTAACCTTGTCTCAGTTTCCTCATCTGTAAAATGAACCAGAAAAGGAAATGGCAAACTACTCTTGTGTCTTTGCCAAGAAAATCCCAAACAGGGTCACAGAGAGTAGGACATGACTGAATGACAACAAAATCAAACTTCTGAGCCTCAGTTTCTTCATCTTTAAAATGAGGAGGTTGAAATAGATTGATTTCTAAGATTAATTGTAGGTTTATATTAATGATATGTCAATGATCCTGTGACCTTAAATTTTTCAGTTTATTTAATGGTGAAAGAGTTTAGGCTGATTAGCCTTCTATTCTGAGAATGCTATTCTGTATGCTATTCTGTATATTCAGAACCCTCAGAGTGTTCTTAGCTGGAGGTAGAGAAGGAAGGCACTGCACTACTCTTAAAAGTATTACATCACTCTTGGTTCTGAGCTCCAAACCTTACTGCATCAATTTACATTCTGAAGGTTATCTTCACAAGCAGAAGGGCTGCAAATGGAAGATTTTCGTTTTTTTCCTTTTTTAAAAGAAGATTACCTTCTAGAGGTCATAATATTGTGAAAAAAAGTTCTTTCAGTTTTTAGAACTAGTTTTGCCTGCAAGTTTTGTTTTCCCTGATCATGGGACTCAGAATTGCTTTAGAAACTTTGAAAGTTTTTAAGTTTTCCTTGAAAATGATTTCAAATATAAGAGGCTTTATTGAACTGTTTCCAAAGATGTATTCATGCAGAATTGATTATAGCAAGGAATTACTAGTTCTAGAAGAGTGAAGATATCACTCCTGAAGTTCCCTGACACATTTAAATGCAATAACAGAAATAAATGGATTAAACCACAGAAACTTTCAGAGCTCAATGTCTTTCACTTCTGCTACCTACTCCAAAGTCATCATGAGAATACCCAGACCATTGATCTGCAAATATTCAGAATTAGGATGCCAAAGCTTAAAGAAATGGTAAATTGTCCCCTTCCTCCAAAAAAAATAGAGAAACCCCAAGCTTATTTTTCTCATTAGAATTTCACAAGGATCTTATTCAGGTATCACAGCAGAGTCCAGAATGTACCTAGGTCCTTGAATTCTATGCTAAAGGACCACAAATTCTGTATGGGACTAAGAGGTTGGAAGCGTTTTAGGTATAGCCTGGTAATATTTGACAGATTTCTTGTTTGCTCTGAGGACCAGCCCACTCAAGAACAGAGATAATCAATATAAGAAGGCTGGTTACTAAGTGATGATTTATTTTGATCACAAAATTACTGCCTGCTTCTTTACTGCCTAAAAAATATTCATCTCCCCCAATTCAACTCTCATTTAATCCATTCATACCAGATACCTATGATCCTTTTGTATTTCTTTTATTTTATAGTTAAAAAGTCCTTAAGAAGACTAACTAAAATAGTTTCCTCCCACTTTCTTTCCCTTCATTTTCTTTTTTCTGAGTCTGACTTCCCAATCTCATCATTCAACTGAAATTGCTCTCTCCAAAAATACCAATGTGTATATATAATACATATCAGCAAAAATTCAACTTATCTCCTCTCAATTGAAAAAGAAAAACCTTATTATTAACATGTATAGTAGCCAAGCAAAAAAAATTCTTACAACCCATGTCCAAAAAAATATATATGACTCAATCTGCCCTCTAAGTCCATTACCTCTCTCTCAAAAGGTAGGTATAGATTACACTGATCCTCTGGATTCAAAGCTTCAAAGACTTTAAAATTGTTAGTCTTTACAAAATAGTTGTTAATGCATATTTTTTCTGATTCTACTTATCTTGGTTCGTGCTGTTACTCCCAGCTTTCTCAAAAACTATTCCCTTCATCATTTCTTTCAATGTAATTATATTCTATCGCATTTATATACCATAATTTGTATAGCTATTTTTAAATTTATAGGCACTCAGTTTCCATTTTTTGCAAGCATAAAAAAGTTTAATAACTTTTGCATATTCTTAGAATTCCTATGCATAAGCAAATAAAGAGGGGGTTGAAAGAAGAGACAAATTATTATATGGAGTTGTTGCAATAGTTCAGGTAGATTAAACAGTCACTAAATTTGGCATCTATTGAGCCAATCAGGTTAAACCCAGGGATAAAGGTATCATATATATATAAAATTTAGAACAACCCTTCTGTGGTAAAAAGTACTATAAGTAAAGTTGGTGCCCATTAATTGAGAAATGACTACGCAAATTAGAGAATACTGATGTTATGAAATATTACTGCTCAATAAGAAAAGATCAAAAGAACAATTTATAAAATGATTATTATATTGTGAATAGAAATAACTTTAGAGGTCTTTAAAATGCAATGATCAGTCATGACTCCAAAAAGATTTTGATGCAAAATGTTTCCTTTAGACTTATATATTGAAGTACACAATGACAAATACATTTTAGGACATAATCAATATTGTTTTGCTCAACTAAACCTTTTAGAAAGGACTTTTATTATCTTTATTTTTGGCAGAAGAGGGGAGAGTTATAGGGAGGATAATTAGATAGTTAGAGTGATCCAAAAATAAAAAGAAGAAAGAAAGATGTCAATTAAACCTTAAAAAAATACAAAATAAAGCCAAAGTTCAGAAGGAGACAGAGAAAAGCATGAAAGTTTATTATTTATTTACTTTAATTAATATAATTGAAAATTATATGCAATAGAAATTCAGTTCCATAATCAGTCTCTCTCTTTCTTGGTGCAATATTCATTTAAAAAAATATTTGCCAAGTTCATAATTGTATAGAGGAAAAAAAGAATTGCAGGTAGGTAGTAATAAGGAATTATACTAAGATGATGACTGGAAAATGGGTATGAAAATACATGGATTTGGCATCAAAAGTCCAGAAGTTAAATTTGTTACTTAAGTTTCTTCCTCTGTAAAATACAGAAGAGAAAGGATGAGACATGTGGGAGAAGTATTGCACAGATGGAATCACCAAGACTTTATTTGAGAGGTGGAGAGAGGAGTTAAAATAACTGCTATTGTTCAGTGGTTCTAGTCATATCTGACTCTTTGTGATCCTTGTGATCCCATTTGAGGTGTTTTTTTTGGCAGAAATACTGGAAAGGTTTGCCTTTTCCTTCTCCAGATCATTTTACAGATGAGAACTGAGGCAAATACGGTTAAATAATTTTCAGAGGTACAGAGAGCCAGCTCTATATTTTTGGGGGTCCTGAGTGGCGTTTAGTGGCGTCAGATTGAAAAGACCAGAAACAGAAAACTGGGAACAGCCAGACTAGTGGTTAGCCCATAGCTCCTCCAAATGCTATGGAGTTTTGACTTTATTATATACTGGTTTCAAAGAACACAGAGAAACAATCACAGCTGTGAAGGGGTTAAAAATCATACAAAAACCCATTAAAGTCTAAAAAGTAGAGAAAAAGATCCAGGGTCAAAGGCCAAATTTCAACCATCAATTAGTAGGGGGTTAATTCTGGGAACAGAAATATATTTCATAGAGATTTTTACTAATTGAGTCCTGGTCTCTTGCTTTACAGGACTGCACTTGGTCAGATAGTCTTGTCTAGCTTTGTCTGTGTCCAGCCTTGACTATATTTTTTAGAGTTCAGGTTTCTTAATTATCAAGGGGAAAAATGGTTAACTCAGTAGCTGCTGGTCTACTAAGGACTCAAAGCTTTCCAATACGAATATTAAGAAAAGGTGGGGATCTGAAAATGAGTCAAAAGAGGAGTCTCAGATTTTTACCTTAGATGGCCCATTCTCTCTGTGTCCTGACATGCAGTGCAGAAAAAATCATACACATGGTTTTACTTGCCAAAGATTTTGTAATGGGATCCAGATAAAATATCTATTACAGACTCTATTTCTCTAAATGAATTCCAACAGCCTCCAGGAGGGGTCAAGTTGTTTTTGGATTAACCAACCTGCTGATACCAGAGCTTTTCAGGGCTCAGGTGACCAGGACCAAACACAAAGAATGCCTCAGCCTGGATTGGTCACATGGGGAATCCAGATGACAGGCTCTATCCAGACCCTATTTCTCCAAATGGCCTTCCACACAGAGGGTCACAGTTAGTATCTGAGGACAGATTTGAACTCAGGAAGATGAGTCTTCCTGACTTCAGGTCTTACTTTCTATCTACTATGTCATCTAACTGCTCTATTAAAATAATAACAAGGTTTCAAAAATTATAGCATAAATGAATAGAACAGAAATTAGCATTAGCAGAAATAATACATTTAGGAGAAAGAATAAATTTTAAGGAAAGAACAGTCAACTCAATTTTGAACATTTCAAGTTTGAGGTCTTAAGGGAGGACACTCCCAAAGAAGTTGTCATTTAAGCAATTAGATATTCTTGGAAAATAATTCGAGGCTAAAAAAAATGGAAGTCATCTGGGGTTGTAGTCAATTGAAGCTGGGGGGAGGGAAGAAGATTAACAACATGAGAAAAAAGGAAGATAGGAGAATTAACCACAGAACTTCAGGGAATATGGGTCAGAAAGAGAGATAAAGAAGGAATGATAAAGGGAAAATAATAACAGCATTTCAATTTAATTGTGTACAGAAGAGACGAAAATAAGAAGAGGATATAGGAATAAATTAATAAAATGTCATTCTATCATTAAAGCTAATAAACACATTTTCAAAAACTAAACAATCAACAATCTTTTTCTTAATTCCTACTATAATCCAGGAATTGTGCTAATCTTTAGGAATACAAAGAAAGGCAAAAGATAATCCCTGCTCTGAAGGGGTTCACAGTCTAAATGGGCTTATGATATGGAAACACCTATCTACAAACATTTATCCAAGTTAAATTAAAGATAATCACAGAAGGAAGGCACCAGCATTAAGGGAAGTCAGGAAAGACTTCTTCCAGAAGGTAGATTTCTAATTGAGATTTAAAGGAAGCCAGAGAAGTCAAGGGGTGAAGACAAAGAGAGAGAATATTCTAATCTTTGGGGATGGGAAGTGAAAATGTATGGAAAAGGAGATGGAATATCTTATTAGAGAAACAAGACATCTGGAGTCACTGCATTGTAAATAACATGAAGGTGAATAAATTATAAGAAGAATGGAAAAATAGAAAGAGTTCAGGCAATGAAATACTTTAAAAGCAAAGGAATTCTACATTTGATCCTAGAAGTAATAGGGAACCACTGGAGTTTATTGGATAACAAATGTGATATAATCAGATGTCGATTTCTGGAAGATCAATTTGACAGCTGAGTGGACATTAGCTTAGAGCAGGGAAAGATTTAAACTAAGGAAAACAGCCAGGAAGCCATTACAATGGCTCAGGCACAAGATGATAAGGGCTTGATCCAGGGTGGTAGCAGTGTCAGAGAAGAGAACGGATTGTACACAAGGGGTGTTACAAAGGTAAAACTGACAGGACTTCACAACAAATTGATTATGAAGTAGAAGCCTAGGAAGAAGTCTTTGAGCATGATACCTAGGTTGACACCTGGGTCTATTCAAAGCTTTCTGGCAGAGGAACAAAGGCTAAATCTTTCTTAACTTTCAGGCAATAACAATGTTCTCTGTGGAAAGAGAGTCGGAGGTGGAAAAAAAAAGAAAGAAAAATGGTAGTCAGATAACATCACATTATAAATAATACACAAAACTTCAAAAACACTGAGTTTATTGATCTTCCATGATCAGGCCACTAGAGATAGAGAGGCATATTCAAAAAAAGGAAAATCTACATAGCAACTAGAATCTTAGAAACCAAGAGTCAGAAGAGTTAAATCAAGCACAATCAGATCCAATTTGTACCAGAACAAGAATCCATTCTATATTATCTCAAGTAGTCACCTTCCTACTGATTGGAGACCTCCACTGATGTGGAAAGCACTACCTCCAAAGAGCACCCATTTCACATTTGGAAAGCTTTTTCATTAGGAAAGTAGTTTGTTTTGTTTTGTTTTTCTTATATCAAGCCAAAACCTAGGTCTCAGGAACTTTAACTCATTGTTTTGGTTTTTTTTTTTTTTTTTCCTGACTTCTTAGAGAAAAACAAAAGAAATCTAATCTTCTCTAACACAGCTTCTAATATCTAAAAACCTTTCTCATGGTCCATTCATCCCCAAATCTTTTATCATCCAAGTTAGATATCTCAGGATTTTGAACTGATTTTCAATACTATATGTTTTGATATACTGGGCACCCTTTTCCAGTTGCATTTTTAATTTCTTCTGGGCTTTCCCCATTGTGTTTCCCTAGAACTAAACATATTACTGAAAGATGTGATCTTACTAGAGCAGAGTACACTAAAATTAATTCTTACTTCATCATTGATAGTATATTAATATAGCCTAAAATCACAACTAATTTGTGTGTATTTACTATTATTTCACAATGTAATACTTTTTTAATTCACGTTCAGTTTAAATGTTACTAAAATCTCAATCTTTTTCATATGACCTGTTATGTACAGTTTTTCTTTCATCCTATAATTGACAGTGATTTTTATAATATATTTATTTGCTATATTAAAATTTCCAATTTTTCCCATTCTCTCTCCCCTCCTCATAGTAAAGAAAATATCACTTAACAAAAGTATATGGAACTATGTATTGCTATGTTTCTATTATATCAGTTCTTTTTCTGGAGGTAGATTTATGCAACTCATTCTTCAAGCAATATTTCTATTCCTATATATAATTTACTTTGGGATCTAGTCATCTCAGCTTCATATAAGTCTTCCCATGTTTTTTAATTAATCTGCTCAATGTTTCTCATTGTGTAGTAGTATTCCATCTTTTGTTGTTTTAACCTCTGCATTTAATCATCAAAATAAGTATAACTTACCAAGATCTTTTTTATGATAAATATCTGTTCTAGCTGTCCCTTCCAGTTTCATATCATTTACAACAATGAAAAGTGAAGCATCTATACAATCATTCAAGTTTTTTATCATTAATTTTTTTAAATCCTTATCTTCCATCTTAGAACCAATACTTAGTATTGGTTCCAAGACAGAAGGGCAGCAAGGGCACCAGGCAATTGGGATTAAATGACCTGCTCAGGGGCATACAGCCAGGAAGTGCCTGCGGCCAAATTTGAACATAGGCCCTTGCCTACCTCTTGACCTGACTCTATCCACTATGTCAGTTAGCTGCCCCTTTATTATTAATTTTTAAGTGAACAAAATGTAGCTAGGGACAAAACTCTGGGGTACTTCATTAGAGAAATTTATATTAACCATCATCATTAGGAACTTTTCATTCAACCATTTTGAACCCCAATAAACAATGCTAACAACCAGACCTCATTTGTTCACCTCATACAAAGAATATCAAGAGGGTCTTCATTAAATACCTTCCTGATATCCAGATACAGTAAACATGTGGCACTCTCTATATTTATCAGTTGTGTAACACTATCCAAAAGAACCAATTTATTTTCATAGTGCTTGTTTTTAACAAGCTTGAACAGGCTTGAGGTGGTCACTATTTGCCAAACTAAGTGCTCAGAATATATCCCTTAAATAATGAATTCTGGAATTTTTCCAGGAATTGAAGTCAAGCTCAGTGGCCAATAGGTCAAAGAATCTACCTTCTTCCTTTTTTTAAAAAATAATTTCCAACCTTGGAACATTTCTCTCATTCTCCAGGATTCTTCAAAGATCATCAAAATCAACTCAAAAATAAAATCTACAAATTCTTTCATTCTTTACTTCTCAGAGGCATTGTGAATAAAAGCAATTTTAAAATCTTAACAAACAATATAACCACAACATTATTATTGCTACTTACTTAGGAAGTAATTTATCTAGGCCCAGTTCTTTCTTCCTTTGTGTATTAGTAATTTTGTTACTTCTATTTTTGTCCATTCTCCAGCCTCTAGTAAGAAACATTAATAAAAGTATTTTGAAAAGTCGATTAGATAAAATTAAAAAATTATTTCATGAATAAATACATGGATAAATGCATATGCAAAAACATAAATGTATAAAATCCCATAAATACAAAATCAATGTTTTTTAAAAATAAAATGTCATTTGCCTTTCTGAGAGTAAAAACACATTCCAAATGTAAATTGACAAAATGGATTCTGAGTTTAGAATCAAGCACACTATGGGAATTGGACTCCCCAAAGGTGACCTTCAACCCTAGTTGTCATAGTGAGTGACTGAATTTTCTCAATATCCTAAAGAAGTGATAACAATTGAAAATTTGTCCTGAAATATGACAACTGCCTCTTTAAACAGGTTTAGTAACTTCATTCTCTTCGTAATCATAAAATCACTGTATGTTCCTAAAGCATTTGAGATGTGTCTTGTTTGAGATTCTTAAATGTCATTTATTATGGCATTCTCAAAAGCTATGCTATGATTTGAATGGAATTTTCAGTTATAGCCACTCAACTTTCGAAGTATGCCCAACTCCTCATAACAAGAAACAGTGTGGTTCTTTTTTCCTTTTTTACTTTTTAATTTAATTTTAATATTTTCCAGTAATTGAAAATCTGCCTGCCACTACCAACAGTATCTGCTATAAACATGATACTATGCTTCAAGAAGAAAGTAAGAACCACTTTTTAAAGAGGACTAGGAAAGAAGCTCATATTTATGACACATTGAAGTCTGCAAAGTACTTTCATTTTTAAATGATTATTTAATTAATTTGTTCGTTATGTTATGTTTGTTATGTTATGTTAAAATACTTAGCTCACTCCCCTTCCCTATTAGAATGTATATTAGAGAAGGCATTGTTTGACAAAAATATAATTATATATATGTAAAATTATGATTTACTCATTTCTATTTATCAGTTCTTTCTCAGGAGGTGGACATATACAAGTTATTCTTCAAGCAATTGTTAGGGTCCATTTTTGGGTGAGCCGAAGGAAACAAGACAGACGATGCAAGATGCACAGAGAGCAGAGCTTTATTAAGTTACACACGTTCACACGTGGGGGAAGAGACCGAAAGGAGTGGTCTCCCCCCTCCCCTCCCCCCCCCAGTAGGTCCGCAACACTCTTTATATAGTACATAGCAGACTTAGAGCAAAGGTGTTTTGCTCTAAGGGCATGGTCCCATTGGGTGGGTTGCGTACAAGGTCTTATCTAGAATACACACTTCAGTTTGCAAGGGGTCCTATCTGAAATACACACAGGCCTATAGGTTTGGGCAAGGGTCAGTTTGGCCATCCACTACACAATATTTATCTTGCTGAATAAAATGTTCTCTTGGTTCTGCATGCTCAAGTCTTCATAATGTCACATAGGTCTTTCCATGTGTTTACAAAATTAACCTGTTTGTCATTTATAGTGCAGTAGTACTCCATCACAACTTGTTTAGCTGTTCCACAACTAATGGGCATTCATTCAGTTTCCCATTCTTTGCCACCACAAAGAGAGCTGCTATAAATATTTAAGAATATATAGATTAATTCTTTCTTTGATCACCTTAGGAAGTAATACTAATATTGCTGGGTCAAAAAATATGCACTGATTTATAACTCTTTGAGCATAATTCCAGATTGCTCTCTAAAATGGCTGGATCACAGAGTAAGACTGAGGGACTTATGAGGAAGAACTGTAGGAGAAGAAACACAGAAGAAAAACAACTGCTTGAACACATGGGCTGATGGGGATATTATTGGCGATGTAGATACTAAACGATAACTCTAGTCCAACTATCAATAATATGGAATTAGGTCTTGATCAGTGATACATGTAAAACTCAGTGGAATTGTGCATCAGCTAAGGGGATTTGGGGGAGAGGGAAATAACATGAAATATGTAACTATGGGAAAATATTCAAAGTAAAAATTTTTTTAAAAGAAAGAAATTTTGCAAGATATTGGCACACGCATGGAAAAAACCTTGTTATAGCATACCCTTCAAAGGTAGCATTTTTCTCTTTGTAATAAATTGTTTTTTGGTAGTAAAAAAAATAAAAATAAATAAAATGGCTGGATCAGTTCACAGTTCCACCAAAAATGTATCAGTGTTCCCATTTTCCCACATCCCTGCCAACGTGTGTCATTTTCCTTTTTTATCATACATTACCTTGCCATATACTCACAGCAATCCTATGAAGTAAGTGTTCCATCTTATTGTAATCCTCATTTTTCAGATAAGGAAACTGCAGATGAAAGAGATTAAGTAACTATACCTGAGTCACACAGCTAGTAAGCATAAGGGAGGATTCAAATCCATATCCTTCTGATCCCAAATCTAACACTATAATCCAGCTTCCCCCAAAATGAGTAAAGATCTGCACCTTGATTAAACAGATGCATTTAAGCCACAATTGCAAATGGTATATACCAACTTGCCTCTTTTCTTATCCAAGTTATTCTCTTTGGAAACCAAATGCTCATATAATTTGTCATTCAAAAACTCTTAATGCTGTTACCCTAATCCCTGATTCTTGAGAGAATTAAGCCATTTTACCTTTTACAGAGAACCTGAAAGAACCTACCTCACCGGTCCCATGACAAATATCAAGTGAAGAAAGTATAACAGGGCATCTGATCCTAGAACTCGGAGAAATTCAAATGTAACTATTTCTCAAGGCTCAGGTCTCAGTCCTCTGTATGTACATTTGCTTGGAGAGATAATATACTTTCAGGACAGAGAGGGATTGAGGTATTGGAGGAGAGCTCATTGAAATCAGGGATTGTTTTGCTTTTCTTCCTATTCCCTGCTTTAAGTGCAGTGCCTGGCATACATTAGGTGTTTAATCAGTGTTTGTTATTTGTTTGCAGATGAGGATGAAGAAAAAGCTTAAGAATAAAGGGGAGATATAAAAGAACTGACAGCTGTGATCAGGAAGAAAAGTTTAAGAGTTCAAGGTCTTGAAAGTAAAACTATTTCCAATGATAATGAACTCTAAATTATGGATGGCTATCAAAAAGTGGAAAAGGAAGCTGCAGTAGTTTATGAAGGTAATGAAAAGGAAACTCAGAGTTTTTGAGGGGTCATTAATATGACTGGTTTCATCATTAGCATAACTATTTTAATCACATTATTCCTTTGCCAAAAAATCATAATTTTTGTTGTTTAATCATTTTCCAGTTGTGTCTGACTCTTTGTGGCTCTATTTAGGATTTTCATAAGAAAGTGGTTTGCCATTTTCTTCTCCAGTTCATTTTATAGATGAGGGAACTGAGGCCAATGGAGTTAATTGACTTTCTCAGGATCACATGAGGCCAGCTTTGAACTGAGAGAAATGAGTTTTCCTGACTTCTAACCTGGCATTCTATCCAATGAACCACCTAGCTGCCTCAAAAATCACAATAGGCAAAATTTATTTGTATAATGTTTTAGCATTTTTAAAGGACTTAAATGTATGTCTTAAAACACCCTAGACTGTCACATACTAGGTACCTGATAAATATTTGTTTCCTTCCTCCTCCATTCTACCATTGATTATGAATAACTTGTCTGTAATTTATGTCTTAGAAAACTAAAAATAATTAAAGTACAAATGATTTAACCATAGAAATACAGCTAATATATGTTAGGACCAAACTGAAAATAGTCTTCCTGAATCCAAAGTGAGTCCTTTTTCCATTTCCTACACTACATGTTATTTATAAAACATATAAATATCTTCTTTAAATTCTTAAATTGTTATTGTTATGCAAGACGGCCTTCCATATTGGTCATCCTGTTAAGACCAAACTCATACATAACCAAAACCCCAAAATAAAACCAAAGATACACTGATGTGAAAGACTACTTCAACAGATCTTTCTTTGGAGGTGGATAGCATTCCCAGTTACGTTTTTCAGAATTGTTCCAGAACATTGTATTGCAGATACTCATCATATAATATTGCTGTTGTTATGTACAAGGTTCTCCCAGTTCTGCTTATTTTGTTCTGCATCATTTCCTGCAGATCTTTCCAGCTTTTTCTGAAATCATCTTGCTTTTCATTTCTCATAGCACAATAGTATCCATTAAAAATATGTACCACAGCTTGTTCAGCCATTCCCCAACTGATGGACATCCCCTCAGTTTCCAATTCTTTGCCACCACAAAAAAAGAGTAGCTATAAACATTTTTGTACAAGTAGGTCCTTTCCCCCTTTTTTTATTATCTCTTTAGGATCTAGACCCAGTAGTGGTATTACTGGATCAAAGGATGTGCACAGTTTTATAGCCCTTTGGGTATTGTTGCAAATTGCCCTCCAGAATGGTTGTATCAGTTCATAACTCCACCAACAATGCATCAGCGTCCCAATTTTGCCACCTCCCCTCCAACATTTAGCACTTTCCTTTACTGCCACATTGGCAGTGATGGGCAAACTATGGCCCATGGGCCAGATTGGCCCCCTGAAATGTTCTATCCAGCCATGTAACATTATTACTAATCTGACAAATACAGTGAGTAGGATACAATACAATGAAACTTTGAAAGAGTTGCCTTAGAAACAGACTGATAGATGAGCATTTCCTTTTCTTTGGCTCCCTCTTTAAAAAGTTTGCCCATTACTGGGCCAAACTGATAGGTGTGAGATGGTACCTCAGCATTTTTTTAATTTGTACTCATCTAATCAAGAGGGATTTAGAACATTTTTTCATGATTATTGATGGCTTTGATTTCCTTCATCTGAAAATTATATGTTCATATCTTTTGACCATTTGTCAAATGGAGATTCTAAAATATAAAAATATTAATAATAGTATAAATAAGAGCTGATATTTCAAAAGCATTTAAACTCTACAAAGAACTTTCCTCATAATATCCCTTTGAGTAGATTGTACAAGTATTGCTACCCTTGATTTGCAGACAAGGAAGCTGGGACTCATAGAGGTTAAATGGTTTTCCTTATTAAGATCACAAAGCTAGGGAAGGCAAGATTTGGCATTCTAACTCAAGCCCTCCTGATCCCCAAATTTGGAGTGATTCTGCTCTCCCATTTGACCTCTTCTTATTTTTCTTTATAGAATCTGTCATAGCCAGGATAGTATATTGTCATCAAATTGAGAGGATATCATGATTATTCTTGCTGTTAAGCCTTCAATTGAGACTAGATTATACTGTGAGGAGAGGATTGGAGGAAGGTAGGAGGAAGGATGGATGGGAAAAATGAGAGAGGAAGGTAGGGGAAGGGAAAGGAAGGTAGCAGTCCCCAGCCCTGGCAGCGGGAAATTGACCTGAGTCCTTCGAGGCTCAAATAAAAGATCAGGTAGCAACTTAGGGTTTAGAACAGCTAGGTTTTATTTAAATTAGAAAAGTGAAGGTCTAGGGAAAACTAGGAGGTAGATAGAAGGAGAAAAAAGTGCCAAGAGAGAGCTACTAGCCAAGAGCTCTGCAGGGTTCAGAGTTGAGAGCATCAGCCAGCCTCTAGGCTTGAGAGCATGAAAAGGTGCCAAAACCCTCTCTCTCATACTTTCTCCAACACCTCCCACAAAGGAAGTGGGAGGTGTTGGGGGAAGTTGTAGCAGAGAGCTATTATGTCTCCCAGGGCTTAGAGTAATTTTAAATGACACATTCCCCCCCCCTGTGATCCTGTGGGAGACCAGTCTCCCCAATGGATCATAACAAACATAAATAAATTTACAATTACAATAAAATAAAGGGTATATACATCAATACAAGAGGAGAATGGTAACAATTTTTACAATATAAGAAAATCAAATACTTGGTGCTTCTTTTACAAAAATATTCAGGGGCAGTCCCCTTTCACAACAAAATGTATAGAAACATAAAACAAATGCATTTAAACAAAACAGATGAATTTAACAAAAACAACTGAATTTTAGCAAGACAAATAAATTTAAGACCCCCCAAAGTTAAAAAAAAATTTTTAAGGTTTAGAATAGCTAGGTTTTATTTAAATTAGAAAAGGGAAGGTCTAGGGAAAACTAGGAGGTAGATAGAAGGGAAAAAAGGCACCAAGAGAGAGCTACTAGCCGAGAGCTCTGCAGGTTCAGGGTAGAGAGCATCAGTCAGCCTGCGGGCGTGAGAGCATGAAAAGGCGCCAAAACTCTCTCTCTTACACTTTCTCTGACACCTCCTACAAAGGAAGTGGGAGGTGTCAGGGGAAGTTGTAGCAAGGAGCCCTGGGAGATCATTTTAAATGACACAATACAAATGAAATACTTTTCTCACTCTTTACATAAATCTTACCCATCCTTCTAAGCCTATTTTGAAATCCAGTGTTTTGTGCCTACTCTAAATATCACATTCATAAGTGTCAGTTTGAGCCACTTAATTCTATTTGCTAAAATGTGCAATCTTTAAAACCTATATTGTTTTAGAAATTGTACATTTTAGCAATGTGTTTATATAATTCAGTAATTGTTTCATTTGTGTTAGTCTTGTATCTCTAGATCTATTTTTAAGATTCTCAAGGTCATGGACCACTTTGTTGTCTAATTTTTTCAGTTATATCCAACTCTTTGTAACCCCATTTGGGGTTTTTTGGCATAGATATTGGAGTGGTTTGCCATTTGTTTCTCTAACCCATTTTATAGATGAGGAAACCAAGGCAAATAGAATTAAGTGGCTTGGCTAAGGTCCTACAGCTAGTATTTGAGGTCAGATTTGAACTTGGGTCTTCTTATCACAACTAATAAATGTCTGAAGCTAGGATGATGAGTCTTTCTAACTCCAAGCCCAGCACTTTATCCACTGTACCTGCCCCTACTTTACCATTTTTTTATATTCTTCAAACTACTCATCACACTCAGTAAATTCTTACAGATTTAGTGCCCTGTAGTAGGAAGTATGCCGCATTATCAATTTTTAAGGTCCTGTCCAGTCCTGAAAGTTCAAGAAGCAATCTATGACTACTTAAGGTAAGTTGACTGAAATCCCTCTATTTGTGCATCAGGATTAAAATCCAGACCAGTTAATTGTTCTGAGTTTCTAACCCCTGTGTTCCATTGCTTCTTTCTAAATGAATAAAGAAATTCATCATCTCTTTTATCTGGTCTTGATGTTTGTTAGAAGGAACATATTCATACTTGTTTAACCATGAAATATTCTGTTAGTTTGGCCACTGACTTCTTTTTTATTTTTATTTTTTAAAATTTTTTAAATCCTTAACTTCTGTGTATTGGCTTCTAGGTGGAAGAGTGGTAAGGGTGGGCAATGGGGGTCAAGTGACTTGCCCAGGGTCACCACAGCTGGGAAGTGTCTGAGGCCAGATTTGAACCCAGGACCTCCCATCTCTAGGCCTGACTCTCAATTCACTGAGCTACCCAGCTGCCCCCTGGCCATTGACTTCTAAAGGTTAAACCTCGAGAATTTTTTTTTCCTTATCTTGGCATTAAAAACAGACTATCCCATGGAGTTTTCTTTCAAAGAATTTACATTATTTCCATAAATGAAATGAAGTTGACATATATCAAAGATGAATAAAACAGCTGCTTAGGCCATCATTAAAAGTGATTTTTTTAATTCTAGAGAGAAGAAGGTAGTACAGAAGCTACTGATGAGAAGAGAAGGGATTTATATTTCAAAATATGCTATATAGGAAATTTCTTATACTTTTCTTTCAGCCATAAAGTCATTTTTCCTGTGTTAATTATTGGTAAAATTTCCTGGTGATCTTCCACCAAAACCTTTCTCTGAGACCTCACTGTGACTTGGAGGTGATACTAGGTTCTCAAAAACTATGCCAGCAGAGGTGCAACTCCTATCAGGGCCTAGAAAGCAACTTTGAGTCTAGGACAATGAAAGACTATATGTCTCTCATCCAGTCTAAGATTGGAGAGGGCTGTAAATGACTAGCTGAAGGGTGATCATTTTTTAAGCCATAGTTAGCTTAATGACTGCCTATTAAATTATAGGGTACTATATGTATGGATGAAGGTCACACACAAACACAAACATAGCTACTGAAAATATTAAAATAATTATTAGTATTGATGTGATTAATACAGTATCTTTTTTTTTTAATTTTTTTTTAACCCTTAACTTCTGTGTATTGTCTTATAGGTGGAAGAGTGGTAAGGGTAGGCAATGGGGGTCAAGTGACTTGCCCAGGGTCACACAGCTGGGAAGTGTCTGAGGCCAGATTTGAACCTAGGACCTCCCGTCTCTAGGCCTGGCTCTCAATCCACTAAGCTACCCAGCTGCCCCCAATATAGTATCTTTTAATCCAATAATTCATTCCAATGAAGATTTGCTGAACAAATTCAATGAGCCAAGTACTATGCTAGGCATTGGAGATACACTGAAAAAAAGTAAAGCAAACCATTCGCTCAAGAAGCTTCATTCTATTAGGGAATATAACATACAAATATAACCTAGGAGGCAAGTCAGATTCATTTACATAAAATTATCCTCATTGATGAAGAGAAGGATTACTTTATGTTCCATGCCTGCATAAGGAATATAGTTATCAAGAACTTGGGAGAGAAAAGGGTTTCTTTGCTCTTCCCACTGTTCCCATATGTCTTGACATGTTGCTAATTTCCAACCTGCCTCCCTGGAGACTTAATAGAGATTTCCATTTGTATGAGATCAGGACCTTTCTCTCCTGGTAGAGTTGAAATATCTAACTCCCATTGGGAGAACTCATTCTTTCATTGAATTGTTTGCTGTGTTCTAACCTATATAACTTCTTATAGTCTGGAACTCCCTATGTTTGGAGTGGGAAATGACCAATATCCTTGCCTCAACCTCTTGCTCCCCTCCTAGTGAGAATCAAAATCTCTGTAGGAGAAAATCGGACAAGATTCCAGAAATTAATGCCTTCCAATCCCATGTGGATATTCACATGACCTAAAAGGGCAGCCACATACATATACTGTACATACAGATAAAAAAGGAAGAAGCACTAACCATAAAAATTTACACTCTATATCAGGGGTCAGCAACATATGGCTCTTTCTGCAGGAGCCATAAAGTCAATTTTTTTTCTTTTAGGCATTGTTACAGGAGCGCACACTGTGAGCACTGTACGGCTCTCACAAAATTACATTTTAAAAAATGTGGCATTTATGGCTCTCACAGCCAAAAAGGTTGCCGACCACTGCTCTATATGAAAGAAATACCTCTGAACTCTACCTTGAAGGAAGGTAATGATCCTTAAAAGAAAATCTGAAGAGGAAATTCATCCCAGGTTCCTTTTGGGCTAGTCTTCTATTTTATTTTGTCTCTGTAACCTTCTTAAAGTACCTTGTTCATAGTAGATGGTAAATCTTTGTTTCACTTCATTGGAATGGGAACTGTATTTGAATGCTTCATATGCATAAGCAAGTTCAGATATGTTATACATTCAGTCTTCTTGGGTTTTCTGTGATAGGAATCTCTACACATCTGTTTCTGCAAACATTAACTCTGAAATTTTAGTATATAAATGTCTACTGAGGGCATCTGGGTAGCTCAGTGGATGGAGAGCCAGGTCTAGAGATAGGAGGTCCTGGGTTCAGATCTGACCTCAGACACTTCCCAGCTGTGTGACCCTGGGCAAGTCACTTAGCCCCCATTGCTTATCCCTTACCACTCTTCTGCCTTGGCACCAATACATAGCATTGATTCCAAGATGGAAGATAAGAGTCTAAAAACAAATAAATAAATAAATGCCTACTGTTTTATTGCGAAAGACCTGCTTTCGTAGGTCAGGGGTCTTTGGGGGCATGACAACATCAGTGTGATTGAATGAGCATAGCCAGAGATTCAGATGGTATTCACAGAGGCTGCCCTAGTGCCATCCACTGACTTCTTTTATTTATACCTTTTCTTTCTTGAGGTTACATACAGTGTTGGCATAGATATCCTTAAGGTTACATACAGAGTCGTCATGGATATTCCATAATCAATGTATGTCTTTTCTTGGAGATAATGAACAAGTCATACTTCAACCTTGTTATCAACAACTTTATTACTAATAACTTTTCAAGGTGTGTTTACTTGTCTCCTTGACTATGGAGTGGAGAAAGTAGTCCAGTCAGTGGAATGGGATATACCAACCTTTGAGGGCAATTTCTCCATTTATCATCCATTGTTAACTACCAAATCAGGGATCAGGGAGGGGGAAAACTTGGTATGTTTTTGCAGTATGTTTTTGTGTATCAAAGTTAGGGTTTTTGAATCTTTAACATTAACTCACTATTTGCTGGTTTGTTATAGAGAGACTCTAGGGGAATTTCTGTATTATTACATATAAAGGTGGGGCTTTTCCTAGGAATTTGTAGGGGGCTTGTAAGGGTTCTAATAAAAGCCTATTATGTTCTTCTGTATTTCCCTGGGACTTTGTGGGGATATTAATCACTAAATAGGGAGAATTGGTAAGAAAAGAGTCATACAGGGAGGCCTTGGTGGGAATCCATCCTCCTGTAAATCTTGCCTTGCAGATTTTAGGGTCCACATGTGACCTTGTATCCAACGTGAACTTGATGACCCTAAGCATTTTATGAAGCAAAAAAAATAACTAAACAGAATATAGTCCTTTTTCATTAAAAAGCCTTGTTAACTAAAGGGCTCCATAGTCTCCTTCCAGGTTCAGAGCTCTGATCCTATTAAATATGACCATTTGGAATCATTTCATGACATTCTTTGCAAACCATTATAAAAGCCAATCTGAAGGTATCAGGGATTTGAAGTAGGCAAGTGTACCTATCATGGTTTTGATTCCACAGGCAGATCACTGGCATGAAGAAAGTACATTAAAGCAGAACCACATGTTTATTTATTGAAAGTTCAAGTTGTTCAAATCCATCTAGATTGCAGAGTAGTGACTTAAAGAGAAAGAATCAAGATCCATAGTCAGTCAAGTTTAGATGTGCTCTGCAGTCACAGTATAGATGAGAACTATCTCCCTGGATTGGTCTGGATTGCTGCTATTTTTTAATGCTAATGACTATATTCTATTTGAGCTATTTTTTGCTTCATGAAAAAGTAGTCAGGTACAGGCTAAAATTTCAGTTAGTGTTTGCAGAAATGATCTCAGGAAACCCAAGAAGACTTGATGCATAACATAGCTGAACTTACTTATAAATAGGGACAGTCACTGCCTAACGAAGCAAACAAAGCCAAGATTCAGAAATAAACAAGTCAAGGGACCAGGGGAGAGTAGGATAATGTCATATCAAAGTTAACAACAAAAATACAATGAAATTTAACATATCATATAATAATATAGCATCTTCATGAGAAGAGCAAGTATTTATCAAGACAATTGGATGTCAGCCACCTTTTGGCATGGGCAAAATGTCCTGGATGCTTGCCTCATGAAAGTTCTCATGGGCTGAGAAGTATCTTTAGTCTATCACCTCAAATCTCCTATGGGCAGAGTAAGCTATATTTGTGAGAAAATTGAGGGAGTCTCCAAGTCAATTAAAGACAAAGGGCATTTATTGTCTACTGCATGCCAGGCACTCTACTATGTGCTAGGAATTAAAAGAAAAGCAAATAATAATAATAATAATAATAATAATAACTCTGTCCTCAAGGAATTCACATTCTGATTGAGAAGACATTATACAAAATACCATATACATACAAGATATATGAAAAGATAATTAGAGATAATCTGAGTGGGAAGATAATATTATTGAAAGGTATCAAGAAAGGCTTACTGAAGAAAATAGGATCTCATCTGAGATCTGAAAAAAAACCTAGAAATCTAGGAGTTGGAGACAATGAAGTAAAGCATTCTTGGCATGAGAGACAGCAATGAAAACATCTTGAGTGAGGAATGGGAAAAAGACTAGTTTTGCTAGATTGTGGCTTGAGAAGACAGTTAGAAGTAGTATTAGGAAATTTTAGGTAGTTATTAGGAAGTATTTATTACTGAAACTTAGTTTAGGTAGATTTATAGGGTATAAGATTAATAATCTCTCTTTTTCTCTTTTCTATCTTTCCATCTGTACTTCTTTCTAAATTAAACAAAGTTTTTATTATTAAACTGCTCTCCTCACTGTCAAAATGCAAATGGAAACTCCATACTTTATTTTCTCCATGAACTTTTCTCTAATGTAGGCAATATGTGTCTTGTTTCACAACATGAAGAATATGGAAATATTTATTGTATGATAATATATGTACAACCTATATTATATTGTCTGACTTCTTAGGGAGAGAAGAGGAGGAAGAGGGAGAGAGAGAACATGGATTTCAAATTGTCAGAAAGTGATTATAAAAATATTATATTTATACATAGTCTGGGAAAAAAATAAAAATGTATTATTAGAAAAAAGAAAAAGAAGGAGTCAAAGACATATATAGAATGCTGAACATTGATGAGAAGGTCCATTTCATCATATTCCGGGGTAAAGGAATAAAGATTGACCAATATTGTTAAAGTTTTGAAATGAAATTATATGAAAGTCATATTTATGAAATTAAAGGGAAAGATAATAGATAATAGAACTTTTATATTAAGTTATCTCTATTTTCTAAATAAAGTATGAAGTGAGATATTCATTTGAGGAAGTAAGAGTAAATGGTAGTACAGAAAGTTTAATAAAGAAAAAGAAGCTTTGCAGCAGCTGCTTCAAGGAGTAGAAAAATAATCAATTAGTGAGGATATATAGTGAAAAATAATGGGATAGTCTTGTTACTGTGAGGTCCCATTTGAGGATTATATAATATAAATTCACAGTGGATCCAATCAGCATGATTGTATAACTTGCCTCACTTCCATTCAGCAACATGTTAACTCTCCCCTTACCTACTTTTAAATTTAATCACCAGACACATATACACCCTACTTAAAGCATAAGTGGGGGAGGTCCCCAACCCATGTGCTAAAGTGGGTGACAACTCAGAAATGACTGACTACCCTCTTGGCAATCCTCACCAAAGTTATAGACTGCAACTGGTCCCCATAAAATGGAGAAATACTTAGGAATTGATGAAAAGAAGGGTCTTTAAAAGTGACTGCAGCTTCCTATGAAGCTGTCTTTAAGCTCTTTCTACGCTATGGAGGCTGGTGGAGGAACATCTTCTTTAACGTGGTCCTGGGACTCTATCATTTGGTAAAACTGCTCTGGGATCTTCTCCTCTTGGACTTTGGATTGGTGAATGGAAAAAGCTGATCTTTCTTTCCTGACTTCTGGAAAGATTAACACCAGATAGGACTCCCTCTTGGAGGAGGCCACATGGGTGAACTTCTTGCTTAATTTACCTCTGGCCAGAGCTTCTGGAGCCTTGCTGGAGTAGAGCCAGGGGCCAGAGAAAATATTTAGGATGAGAAACCACACTTCTCACTCTGCCCTCTTTCACATTTCTCTACCTTACTCTTTCCCTCTATTTTGTAAATAAAAGCTGCTGAAAAGTAATTTTTGACTTGAGTTATAATTTTAGTCAAACCACTCATTTTATCCGTTACAATGTGAATAGAAAAGAAAAAATAATGCAGTAGTAACCATCTAGAGTTGTGATTTGGCAAGGTGGGAGCAGAGATGGAGGACAAGTGAGCAAGAATTCAAGTGGAATAGCTAATATGGAATTGATTAATCAACTAAATGACTGAGTTGGGAAAGAAGAAAAGTGAAGTTATAATGGAAATGGAAACATAGGGGAATATTGAAGGATAGAAAGAGTAGACTTCATAGCTCACTATGAACTATAAATAATAATAAATAATAGTTTTTAGAGAAGTACAGCATAAGTAAAGAGGGAATGATAGGAAGTTATGATCAAATAAAAGAATTTCAGAATTCTTGATCATGAAAGTAAAACACATGTAGATGGTATCGAGATAAAGGATATGTTAATCCCTGTGTATGTCTGAAATGAAGATGAAAAGTACATCACTGGGGTTGAGAAACTTCCCAATTAAGAGTTCTGAATGAAAATCAATAGGCACATTGAAGGGCAGGGGTCAGAGGTGGAGGTGGAAATTGAACCAAGCAGTGCATTGAGAAACTTCTAAGAAAGACCTATGTTAGTAGAATGAATCCACCCAGATTCAACCATTTTATCATCTAAACTTTATCTTTTTATCTTGTTCACAAATTCATTGGAGGGACTTTTTCAAATGTTTTGCTGAAATCTACTTATACTGCATCACTATCATTCTTCTGAAAAATAACTTTATTATGAATCAAAGTCAACCTCACCACTTTACAGTTTTAATTTAGAAAGGGAGAGAGAGAGAGAGAACACCAAGCTACCTTAACTAAAAAAACCTCCAAGCCACTCCACACTTCCTTGGCTCCAGCTCCTAGCCTTGGCTCAAGTAGAGAGTTAAATGCCCCAGAGTAATGAAAGTCTCACACAAAAAAGAGCTGTTACTGGCCTGTTCCTTTTTTTTATATATATAAGGCCAATGATGTAACTTCCCCTACATCTTTGACTGGCCAGTCTTAATTTCAGTCTTGTTTGGAGTCCTAACATTCGGACATGTCTCCCATCACACAGAGATTTTGCCAGCCCCTTCCAGGTATCCACACAACATTTTAGTCAATGATTTGCTGGCATCCTACCTTAATACAACTGTGCTGGTAAGGGGTTTTCAAATAGAATGAGGGGATACACTTTATATTAAATTCACATATTCTGGGGAAAATATCAAGGTAATTACCCTTCCACTATTCTGTTATACTTTTCCTGTTCCCCATAATTTTTCAGAGATCAATTACAGTGACTCTGCTGTCAAGTTATATTGTCAGAAAGGAAATTAAGCTAATCTGGTGTGATCTAATCTTGATAAGCTATGGTGATTTAGTGATACAATATTCTATTCTACATATTCACAAACCTTCCCTTTAATCAATTTTTCATGAATTTAAATCAAACACCTCCTTATCTTGGAAGGCTGCCACTGCTTCCTTTGCTAAGTAATTCGAGTCCAGAAATCGTGCAAGGAAAAAGGAAGAAAAAAGTAAAGCAGCTTTTCCTTCTTATATTTATTTATTTATTTAACTAAACTAGGCCAATGGCTTATTTTGACCAGGCTTGGTTATACATAATTTTATAGGTGGGCCCAGAGACCATTTGCTTAACCATTTATTTCTATTTCGTGGTGTAACAGAGAAAACATTAGGAAAAATGCATTTTTATTTTAATGTAATTTTTTAGGAGAATGCTGTTCAGCTTGGAAAACACAATAAAACCTATCCAGATAAAGGACTAATTGCTCCCTTAAAGCCCAGGCAAAGTAACAAAAAAGATTTATGCATACCTTTTCCAGGGAAAATAGATTTAAATAGCTCTTTCCAGTACATTTGGCCCTCACCATGAGATTCAGAAAACCAATAGTAAATGGCCTGATTCAGCCAGCACACTAAGCCTTCTCTACTTTTCCAAATAACATTTTTGACCTGGAAGTCCCTTGCCTATTATAAATTTGCTATTGAAATGACATTTTAAGAGGCTTAAAAAACTAGTAATGTTACTTAATGGCATATATTTAAATGAGATCCAGAAAGCAGGTATTATTTTGAAAATTTAACAATAGCATGTATCTTTTTGGGAGAGGCACCCAAGAACCCAAGATTAACCTTGGATTTTTCAAAAAGGGCAAATTTTGATATTAAGTTAGATTGGATTGGATTGATCCTGATCAGATTGAGCTGTAAACTGCCCTACCCTCTGACTGAATCAAGAGAGTGGGAGAGAATAGACATGCATTCTATGGGAGAGGGAATGATACAGCCCACCTAACTCCTTGGCCTCCAGAATATCTTTGCCTCTTGTCTCAGGTGACTGTTTGCATCCAGATCAACCTGTTGACCAGAGTGAAGTTGGTGCCCTCCAATAAGAGGGGCTTTAAAAAGGGACATCATTCAGAGTATAAATTTGGGTCCAGAGAGAAAAGTGTGTGTGTGTGTGTGTGTGTGTGTGTGTGTGTGTGTGTGTGTGTGTAAAATTGAGAATAAGAAGGGTGTGTAGGCACAAGATGCTACTCAGAGGAGGCTTCATAAGGGATTGAAAGCCATACTAGAGGCTTTTTCATTCTCTGACCTGATTTTTAATTATTTAGTAAATAATTATAAATTAAGATACTGTCTGAAAAGAATTTTAAATATTAACATGTTTAACATCCTTATTCAAGGCAAAAATCTCTGGAATGATGAAGTAACTATTCTTGAAGCAGGATCAGACTTATCCAAACTGCAGAAAAATTCATGAATGTAAGAGAAGGTAAACAATATTGGCTTTCGTGACTTTTCAAACAAGTGAATTTTTCATTGTGCAACTTGATGAGTTTAAGATGAATAGAACAATCCAGTTTTTGTTTTTGTTTTACCATCGTATACCATGGTTTATTTAGCCATCCCTCAATTGATGGACATCCCTTCAATGTTCAATTCTCTGTTGTGGTTCAAATAAAGTCATTCAAAGTTTTATAACTTTTGAGATGTCATTTCAAATTGCTATCCAGAATTATCTGATCAGTTCATAACTCTACCAACATTGCATGATTTTCCAATTTTTTCCACTTCCCCCTTCAACACTTGTCATTTCCCTTTTCTGTCATATTAGTCAATTAGAGAGGTGTGAGGTGGTACCTCAGAGTGACTTTAATTTGCTTTCCTCTAAACAGTAGTGATTTAGGGAATTTTTATAGAACTATAGACAATTTTAATTTCTTCTTTTGAAAACTATCTTTTCATATTATTTGACCATTTATCAACTGGGGAATGATTTGGATTCTTATCAATTTGACTTAGTTCTCTCTATAGTTGAGAAATTAGGTATTTATCAGAGAAACACTAAAATATTTCTCCCAGATTCCTGCTTTCCTTCTAATCTTGGCTGCATTAATTGTGTCTGTGCAAAACCCTTTTAATTTAATATAATAAAAATTATTCATTATCTATCCCATTATCTCATGACCCATATTTCTTGTTTGGCCATAAAGTCTTCCCTTATCCACAGAACTGGCAGGGAAACTATTCCATTCTGCTCTTCTGTACTTATGGTATCAACCATATTTTGAACTTTTCTTGACAAACAGTACAAGATATTGGTCTATACCTAGTTTCTTCCAAATTGATTTCCAGGTCTCCCAGCAGTTTTTGTCAATACAGTTTGAGATTTGGCACACCTAAGTCACCTTCCTTCACATTTTTTCCACTGATTCCTTTGATATTTTTGACCTCTTATTCTTCCAGATGAACTTTGCTATTTTTTAACTATATAAAATAATTTTGGTAGTTGGTTGGAATTTTACTGAATAAGTAAGTGAATTTAGGGTAGAATTTTCATTATTATTATTATTGTTGTTGTTGTTATTGTTATTATTATTATTACATCGACTTGGTCTAGCCATAGGAAATAAATGTATTTTTAATTGTTTAGATGCAACTTTGTGTGAAAAAGTATCTTGTAATTGTATTCATATGGTTCCTGCGTTTTTAATTAGACTCCTAAGTATATAAATGGAGATTTTGAACTTTGGACTTCATCCCCCATAAGTCCCTTAGTTTTCCCAAAATTCCCTTTAATCTCTCCTGCACCTCCACATTTTTGTGGTCACGTTATTGTTTTATATTTGGCTGTAACTCCTCCCTCTTTCTCTTTTTTTCCTGGTAGTGGGCTGGTTAGTAACCTTTTAGTTAGGTCGCTGTTAATTTATTATTAATAAAATATTCATAAATATATTATTTAGTATTTTGCATATTAACTTTAATCTCCACATAAGTGTTTTATATTGTCTATAGTTATTTTAACTGGAGTTTCTCTTTCTATTTCTTGCTATTAGACTTTGTTGGAAATATATAGAAATTCTGAGAAATTATGTGTTTACTTTAAATCTTGCAACTTTTGCTGAAGTTAATTATTTCAACTACTTTTTTGTTGATTTTCTAGCATTCTCCAAGTATGTTATCATATCATCAGCAGTCATAGTCTTTTTTCTTCTTTGCCTATAATTCTTTCTATTTCTTTTTTTTTCTCCTTGCTATAGCTAGCATTTCTATTACAATTTTGAATGATAATGATTAATAATAGACATCTTTGCTTCACTACTGATCTTATTGGAAAGGCTTCTACCTTATCTCCATGACAAATAATGCTTACTGATGATTTTAGATAAATGCTACTTATCATTTTAAGAAAAGCTCCATTTACTCCTATGCTTTCTGGTGTTTTCAACAGGAATGCATTTTGTATTTTATCAAAGCTTTTTTCTGTATCTCTTGGGTGATAAGCTGGGGCAGATTTGGTCACTCCCAAGACCTGCTACTGGCTTTCTGGGATGCAGCCTTTGCTACACTTGACTATGTTTCACTCTTACCTCAATGAGACGGACCTTTCCTGATAATCTTCCAGTTGTCTTTTCCTAGGAAACTCTTTCACCCCAACCTTTTGTTGATTCTGAAGCTCCAGAATTCCTTTGGAGGTGTTATTTTTGCGTTGTTTGAAGGTAAATTTGGGAGAGCTCACTTTCTAAAAAGAAGAAATTTTATATCTCTCTTTTCTTAGGCACTAGTTATGTTTCTTCATACTCCTTTTCCTGTATCAATAGAGGAAACATGGATTCTCTTGGGATTTCCCAAAGAGGCAAGTAGTCTCCCTGCTTGGTCACTGATTTTACTCGGTTTCGCTTCTATAGGAGGAGATTTTGATTTTTTCAGTGGTTATTTTGCTTTTAAAACATATAAAACCAAACACAAAGACAAGGCACACCAATACAACTCATACTGCTGAGATCAGCATTATCTTTAAGGGACGGTCAGGAGTCTCCTGGGATGAAGGAGGAGTCCCTACTACCTACATTTCAAAGTGGGCTTCACTGTAATAGTAAGATGACTGGAAATGGCAAATATAGTTTCCAGTCACAGAACCATGGACCTTCAAGGTCACATCCCATCAGACATGTCATGTTTCAGCAGTTCTGTCCTGCCCTTGACACAGGACTCTCGGTTTCTTCAACCTTCTTCCAGATGTAATATCTCTGGTTGAGGATCTGGCCTTGGAACCACTTAATCATCATGTCCTGAGTATGCATCTTTGATGAGAAGTGACAAGAGAACAGGATATCTTTCCCCTTGAGGGTCAGTGTATGCTGAGCAGGCTCATTCACTTTGAATGTCCTTGAACTGGGAAAGTGAGGAAAGTGAAAAATGAGGTACAAGATGATCAAGAGCTGAGTGGGCTTCCTGGAAACTTGGCCTTCATCTCACCCAAATTGCTGTTTCTAGAGACTTTTTCCCATGACCACCTGAATCCATGTCTTTCTTGCTTCACAGCTTCAAATCTAAGAAGCCCAAGGAAGCACAATTGAGTTTTAAGTATCATCCACAACCTGACTCAATTTATTCTTTTCATAATAAATGAGGGTAAACACAGAATATCCAAGATATTCAATAACTTAAGGGTGTTTTTAATACCTTAATTTCAATTGGACTTATTTACTAAAAGATTTTTTAGTAAATTGTAAAATAAGAGGATCCTCAGATTTCATTGAGAAAACTGCTTCATTGTTATTAGCAGCTCTGGGGAATTTATTTATGACAGTATTTATCAAAATACTGGTTTTCTATCTTCTCAACTAGAAACCATACCCAATTACAAAAAGCAACAGATTGTTCTGTTCCTTTTAGCAGTGAAAAAGATAAAATACCACCATGTTCATATAAACAAGGTCTTAAGTATGTCAAAGTCACAAAACGTATTGTCTTTATCACTACATAAATACTTAAAAGTTAGTTTGGGGGTAAGAGATGTAAACAGACAAAATATTCATCTAATTGGTGTTTTTATTAATTTTCTTTCTGAAAACAAACCAAGATAATATACTAAGACCAAGATGAGACCACTAAAAGATAAAATTTGAGTTCCTGACAATCGGGGAAGGTAATATATTTAAGAATAAACTTAGGGGGCAGCTGGGTGGCTCAGTAGATTGAGATCCAGGCCTAGAGACGGGGGGGAGGGAGTCCTAGGTTCAAATCTGACCTCAGACACTTCCTAGCTATGTGACCTTGGGCAAGTCACTTGACCCCCATTGCCTAGTCCTTACCACTCTTCTGCCTTGGAGCCTATATGCAGTATTGATTCTAAGATGGAAAGTAAGGGTTAAAAAAAAAAAAAGAATAAACTTATTATTCAAATACTTGTGTCTTCCATGAATCATTAATGTTCCTTCAATTATTCAGAAGACCTGAGTTCAACATCACACTAAATAGTAAGTAGCAGAGCTAGGAGTTCAACTCAAAGTCCAACACATTCCCTGCTACATTATCTAACCCATTCCATTTCAGGACACCTCTGATTGCTAGGAAATGTTAGGAAATTCTTCCTTATACTAAGCCTACATGTGCCTACTATCTCTTGCTCCTCGTTGACTCTCTAGGGATAAAAAGAACAAATCTAACCCCATTAGTACATGAGAGCCATTCCAATACTGAAAGATATCCATCATGTTTCATATAGCAAGGCCAAATACCTCAGTGTCCTCTAAAATGTGGTATTTAATAAAATGCTATTGTCTGACCATTGCAAAATTCAGTGGGATAATAATCTTTCTAATATGGAACACAATCAAGCTTTTTTTGCCTGTTAAATCTCATTGTTGACTCACACTGACCTTATACGCTAAACTCCTAGATCTTTTTCAAATGAACTATAATCTAGCCATATTCCTCCTGTCCCCTACTTGTATTTAAAATTTTTATTTCCATGTATAAGAACTTACATATATCACTATGAAATTCCATTTTCTTAACTTTATCTCAGTATTTTAGCGTGTGAAGAACCATATGCACTTGGGAAGGAGTATTTTTCTGGCATGAAGATCAAGAAAGTTCATTCTTACTACTCTAGCTCTGATTTAAGTAAGTTCATAAAAGAAAAAATAAGTCAAATGCTGGCTTGGAACTTGATCCAAGGGTTCTGGTCTTCGACTACTTGCTTAAGCACATGCAACTCACCATGGTGAAAACACCAAAATCAACCTCTTCCTCTCCTATTGCAATTTTAGTGCCTTTACAAGAGAAAGGTGGAAAAGACAGGAGAAAATAACTGAAAAGAGGTGGTCCTTAAGCTGTTTTTAAGGCCATCAGAGAGATGTATGGGTCTTCTCCCAAGGTTTTACTCTCCAAGTGTCTGAAATAAATAATTTTTCTTGAGGAAAAGTCTCATACTCATTAAATTCATTCTTTAGAAGGTAAAAAGGGTCAGCTTTTAACAAATAAGTTCATTTTAATAACAGCATCATTCAGAGACCTAATATTTTTTTTGTGCTCTCAATAATCTGTCTATGGGCATGTCCATGATGTATAAGTGAAGGAAATTTTTTAAAAATTACATGTTTGCTCCCTAAAAATCTTAGTATGTCCTCTCCAAAAAGTTCAAATGACTGAAAGACCATCAGGCTTATTGGAATACAGCCATGACAAACCTCTCCCTTACTATAATTTGGCAGAGAAAGTAGAGAACTGTGAGCTAGAAAATTACATTCTAGTTCTGCCAATTCTATCACCAAAGTAACTACATCACATGTTTCTTCAGTTTCTTAATGTCTCAATGTCTTAAGTCATTCATGCAGATTTAATTTATGGCGATTTAAATTGTGTGAAGAAGCTAATAGCTTTGGAATAATGCATTACCTCATACTGAATTTAATCAAGATCTATTAATGGGCAGACTACTTTTGCATCTTTACATTAAGAATTATAGAATTTGGGGCCTTCTAACTCAGTCTCTGCATGAATAAAAATCCTTTCTATAACTCCTTCCATAATTCTTTTCAACAAAGCTTACTATCCTCAGTTTCTTCAACTGATTTCTGGGATTCCAATTCCCTTAATGCACTGACAATTATCTCCTATATATCTTCTAGCTTATTAAAGTTATTATTAAAACATGGTTACTAGAATTAAATGCAAAACACCTTATATGGCTTAAAAAGATAGAATAAAGTAGAATTTGGTGCCTGTATAATTCTGGACACTATTAGTTCAATCAAATACTGATTTAGATTCTTTAGCTGAAAGTAAGATCTTTCAAATTAACTGTTTTCTTACCATATTTTTTGCTTCATATATTTTTTACATTTGGCTCTTTGAAACCAACTGGAAGAATTTATAGATATTTCTTTAAAATTTCATCTGCTATTTAATCCATTGTCCTAACCTATCACAATCTTTTTGTGATTCCTATTCTTCTATCCTTTCAAACAATGCATTAAATATGCCCCTACAGCTCTTTGTCATCTGAAAATATAAGCATAGTAGTTATACCTTCATCTATCATTAATAAAAATATTGAGTGGTAGAGGGTGAAACATATCTTTGAAAGTATTCCACTAGAAACCTTTAATATCCATTTCCTAATATCTGGCTATTAATCACTACTCTTGTGATTCTATAATTCAACTACCTAACTATACTATCACCCAGCCATATCTATCTTGCCCACAATTGTATCAGGAAAGTCTTACCTATTAAATTCCATGTAGACTATTTCTCTGGCATTCCACTGGTGTGCCAGTCATGTCACAAAAGGATACAAAACAATGTTAATATAACCTATTTCTTGATTAAATTATCTGGCTCTTAGGGATCATTTCCCTTTCTAAGTATATAAAACTGACCCTTGAGTAAGATATAAGATATTGGTGATTCTTTGACTTCCTTGTAAAGCAAATTTAGAATTATACAAAGTCATTAAACAATTAATTCTCTTTAGTCCAATAATCCAGTTACTAGATATATATCACATGGAGGTCAAAGACAGAAAGATATCACATTCATAGCAAAATTGTCTGTAATAGAAAAAAATTGGAAAGCAAGTGAATGAATATTAATTAGGGAATGATTTAAGTCAAGGTATACTGATGTGATGGGATATTGCTATACAATAAGATTGTGAGGGAAACAATGGAAAGTTTAGCACAAACTTATAAGAAATTATAAACAGGGTGATTTCAGAAAAAGTTGGAAAGACATACATGAACTGATGCAGTGTGAAATAAGCAAAACCAGGAAACCATTGTACATAGCAAACTCAATATTGTGGAATGATCAACTGTGATAGACTTAGCCACTCTCTGCAATACATTGATTCAAGACAATTCTGAGGAATTTATGACAAAAAATACTATCTACCTCCAGAGAAAGGTCTGTGGGAGTTAGGATGCAAATAAAAGCATATGATTTTTCACTTGCTTATTTGGGTTTTTGTTTGGAGGCTTTGGTTTTATGTGATTATTCATTTGCAAAAATGAACAATTTGGAAATGTATTTTGCATAATAAAACATGCATAACCCAGATTGAACTGCTTACCAGCTCCTGGAGTAGGGAGGGAAGGGAGGCAGGGAGATAATTTGGATCATACAACTTTGGAAAACTTATGTTGTGTAAATGGAATTAGCTCTAGCCCATTCATAGTCAAAACTGTACTTACCCAAGATGATATCATCCCCACCTCCCTTAGTGGGAGGGGAGATGAGTTACCCACAGGTGACAATAAGTAATAAATCAAGAACAAGGGACTGCCCTTTGGGCAGTCCCAATCAGTGTAGAGGCTGCCATTTGTCCACTTGAATTAGAGGTGGACCCATAGGAAGTGACAAGAGACATTATCTCTTCAAGTATGTTGGTTACTTCCTGGTGAGGCAGTTCCTGCTTTGAACTTGGTGCTGAAGCATCTCAGCTGAGACCTCAGGCTGTTTCCACTCTGAATTGTCATGTGAGTAAGTTAGGCTGACTTCCTTGGCCTACCTTGGCGTTTTTCCAAACTCTACCTTAAGTAGGCCTTTACCTCTCTGATTGCTAAGGTCCTGTGACGTATAATTTAATTTGATTAGCCTTTTAACCCTCTCTTTCTCAGTCCAGGCCTCTGCAGGCCTGGACTAGTCTCTCTCTCTCTCTCTCTCTCTCTCTCTCTCTCTCTCTCTCTCTCTCTCTCTCTCTCTCTATTTCCCTACCTTTTACCATCCTAATTGTAAATAAACTACCTTAAACCCAATCCTGACTTGGGTCTATTTAATTATGGAATCAATCTGAGTTATTGATTCCTGGCAGCCATACTTTAAATATATATCTATAAAATACCTAAAAAATCTTCCTCTTACAATGTGAAAATTTATTACATGTAAACAGCAAAAAATAATAATAAATTTTAGAAGATTAGAACAAACCAAAATAGAGTGAAATAAGTAGAAAAAAGGATGAAGATAATAATGATAGATCACATTTAAATAATATTTTAGACTTTACAAAGTGCTTTACATATGTTGGCTCATTTGGTCCTTACAACTCTGAGTACTCTGTCCCATTTTATAGTTGAGGAAACTGAATCTCAAAGAGGGTAAATGCTTTGCCAGAGCCACATATATATTAAGCATTTGAAATAAGATTTGAAATCTGGTATTCCTTAATTCTAAGCTGAACACTCTTTCCACTATACCACCCAACTGCCTAATATGTACAACTACAATTAAATGAACGAAGTACTAAAAGCAACCAAACTCTGATTAATCATAATGATCATTCTCTTCTCTGGAAAATATATGATGAAACATACCTTCCTTCCTCAAGAGAGAAGACTACACATGTAAATTCTTTCATACTCTATCAGGCATGGCTACTGGGTTGATTTTGCTAACCTAATTTTTCTATATTGCAAGGGAAGTTTCATGGCAGGTGAAGGGGAGACATTCGGAAGGTACTGTGATATTAAAGCAAAGGGCATCAGTAAAACTTGTTAAACATAGTACATCCTGAAATTTTGACCAGAATCTAAGAAAAACACAATGAATTCTACCATAGAGTGGAAAGAATGCCAGATTTGGAGACAATAGAGATATGAGTTCAAGTGCGTCCTCTGACACTATATATGATATGGGCGGCTTCCATGCTCTCATCTGAAAAATAAAGGTGATGATAAAATCATTTACCTCAAAGGTTTGATTTTTAGAGTCTAATGTGATAATATCTGTAAAGGAACATAAAGAGGTCAACTAGTAGTATTTTCTTTTTTGAAAACACAGACATCTGTCACACTTTAGTCCTTTGCCATAGACCCCATTCTCATGCATTCTCCAAAGACCAGCAAAAGCAAGTAGGTTAGCAATTATGTCCTTAATTTTTTTGAGTATTGTGAAGTAGTTTATCTAGATCTAGTGGCAATTTCACTGAATGTAGCTTAGGTGAGCTCTTTCTAACTGTCTATCTTGCATTCAATTAACTATTAATGAGTTTTGTTATCCTTACCAGTCTGAAAATCATTCCTAGTGATAGAGAAAACAGAATCAATATAATTTTTTCAGAGTTTCCTGATAAAGGCCTCATTTCTCAACTATATAGAGAACTGAATCAAACCATTCCATAGTTGATAAATGGCCTAAGCATATGAATAGGCGGTTTTCAAAGAAGAAATCAAAGCTATTTATAGTCTTATGAAAATGCTCTAAATCATTACTGATTAGATGAATGAAATTAAAACAAATTTGAGGCATTAGCTCACACATATCGGGTTGGCTAACATGTTGGAAAAGATAAATGACAAATTCTGGACAAAATGTGGAAAAATTGAAACACTAATGCACTTTTTTTTTAAGAGCTGTGAACTTGTCTGATCATTCAGGAGGGGGAAAATGGTACTATGCTCAAAGAGCTATAAAACTGTGCATACTCTTTGACCCAACAATATCACTACTAGGTCTATATTCTAGAAAGATCAAAGAAAATGTAAAAGGACCCATTTGTAAATATATATGTATACATATATATATTTATAGCAGCTCTCTTTGTGGTAGTAAAAAAATAAAAATCAAAGGAATGTATGGCCATTCTCTGAGGAATGGCTGAAATTATAGTAAATGATTAGGCTAGAATAAGAGTATACTATATGGGAAATGACAAGGAGAATGGTTTCAGAAAAAACTGGTAGAACTTGTCGATGCAAATTGAGGTGAAGAGAACCAGGAGAACATTAGCAATATTTTAAGAATGATCAATTGTGAAAGACTTAAGTACTCTGATCAAGATAATGATCCAAGACAATTTTGAAGTACCAATAATGAAAAATGCTATCCATCTTCTGAGAGAGCACCAATGAAATCTGAATGCACATAAAAGCATACTTTTTAAAACTTTATTCTTCTTCATTTATTTTCAACTGTTTTCTTTTAGAACATGGCTAATGTGGAAATATATTTTGGAATGACTTCACATGTACAATCAATATCAAATTGTTTGCCTTCTCAAGGAACAAGGAGTGGAGAAGAGTGGGAATTTTTAACTCAAAAAAATTTTTTTTCAAACATTTATTAATATTCATTTTTAACATGGTTACATGATTCATGTTCCTCCTTTCCCCTTCGCCCCCGCACTCCCCCCACCCATGGCCAATGCACATTTCCACTAGTTTTCTCATGTGTCCTTGATCAAGACCAATTTCCAAATTGTTGGTAGTTGCATTGGTGTGGTAGTTT
>NC_058131.1:376328395-376376186 GCF_016433145.1 Gracilinanus agilis | reverse complement strand
CCGGAACTGACTCAAAAAAAATTTAATAGATGTTTAAAAATTTTACATGTAATTGAGAAATATTTAACATAAATAAAAACATTTTTAAACGACAAGCTGATATACTTTTCTTTTTATGCTGTTGTTCTTTCTCATTCTTTTAAAAATAAATTTATCTATTTCAAGGGAGTTCCAGAATTTTTTTTTTACTTCCATTTCATTGACTACACCATGGTCTGACTACATGGATCACAACAAAATGTGGAAAGACCTCAAAGAAATAGGAGTACCAAATCAGCTTACTTGTCTCCTGAGAAACGACTGTGCATCAAGAATCAATAATTAGAACTGAACATGGAACAACTGATTTGTTTAATATTGGGAAAGGAGTACAGGAAGGCTATATATTGTGACTATGTTCATTTAACTTAAATACAGGATACATCATGAGAAATGCAAAGAATGCTAGACTTGGAGACAATAGAAATAGGAGCTAAGTGCGTCCTCTGACACTAGCTATATGATATGGGTATGCCATTATCTGGAAAATAAGGATAATAATAACAATGTCTTTTACCTGGTTGAATCAAAAGTCAGGAGTAATGCTACCAGGAGAAATATCAACATTCTCAGGTATGCAGACAATACCATTCTGATGACAGAAAATGAAGAATCAGTAAGTCTCTTGATGAGGGTGAAAGATGAGAAAGTGATAGCTGACTTTAAAAAAAAACAACATTAAGATCATGGTAACTGTTCCCATCACTTCCTGGCAAATGGAGAGAAAAGAAATGAAAGTAGTTTCAGATTTTTATGTTCTTGGGCTCACTGATCATAGTAGACAGTGACTGCAGCCATTAAATTAAAAGACACTTGCTCCTCATTAGGGCAACTATGACAAATCTAGACAATATGTTTCAAAAATCAGATATCACCTTTCTAACAAAGGTCTATATAGTTAAAAGTATGGTGTTTTTTTCAAGTAACAATGTATATACAATTGTGAGATTTATGCCATAAGGAAAGCTGAGTGACACAGAATTAGCAGGTTAGAGTTATACATCTGAAGACTTTTGAGAGTCCTTTGGACATCAAGGGGATCAAATTAGTCAATACTTAAAGAAATTAATTATGACTACTCAATGGATGGACAAATACTGAAGCTAAAGTTTGAATATCTTGACCACATAATGAAAAGACAGGATCACTGAAAAAGTCTCTGATGTAGTGAAAGATTGAAGGCTATAGAGAACCAGCTCTATATGGTTTTGGGGTCCTGAGTGGTGTTTGGGCATCGGATTATTAAGACAGAAAAAAGAAAATGAGAACAACCAGACTAGTGGGTAGCCCATGTTGCTCTAACCCTATGGGATTTGGACTTTATTTTATACTGGTTTTAAACAAAGAACACAAAGAGTCACAGCTGTGAATGGGGTTACAAATCATACACAACCCATTAAAGTCTAAAAGTAGAGAGACAGGTACAAGGGCAAGGGCCAAATTCCAACCACCAATTAGTAGGGGTTAATTCTGGGAGCAGAAATATATTTCATGGAGATATTTACTAATTGCGTTCTGCCTTGATTTACAGGTCTGCACCTGGTCAGATAGTCTGGCTTCAGCCTTATCTCTATCTTTGTCTGTGTTCAGCCTTGACTATATTTTTTAGAGTTCAGGCTTCTTAATTATCAAGGAGAGAAATTTTTAACTCAGTAGTTGCTGGTCTGCTAAGGACTCAAAGCTTTTCAATAAGTCTATAATGTTTTTCCAATAAGAAAAGGTATGGTTCATAAGAGGTGTCAAAAGAGGGATCTCAGATTTTTATCTATTCTCTTATTGGCTTCCCACAGAAGGCAAAGGAGACGAGTGCAGCAGAGGATGAGATGGATAGAGAGTATCACAGAAGCAATAAACATGAGCTTGGACAGACTTTGGGAAATAGTGAAGGATAAAAGGGCCTGACACTGTATGGTACATGGGATTATGAAGAGTTGAACATGACTGAATAACTAAATAAAAAAAGCAATCTGTCTCCCACTTTCCCCATAATTGGAAAATAATAATAATGAAAAATAAAAAAACAATAATAATAATGAAAAATCATAAATATGTATAGCTAAAGAAGTAAAATCTTACACTGGCCATGCTTGAAAATGTCTCTCTCTGTATTTTAATTTCAATTCTTTGGGGGACAACTGGGTAGCTCAGTGATTGAGAGCCAGGCCTAGAGATGGGAGGTCCTAGGTTCAAATCTGGCCTCAGACATTTCCTAGTTGTGTGACCCTGGGCAAGTCACTTAACCCCCATTGCCTAGCCCTTACTGCTCTTCTGCCTTGGAACCAATACCCAGTATTGATTCTAAGATGGAAGGTAAGGGTTTAAAAAAATAGGAAAGAAAGAAAAATAAATTCAATTCTTTGTTCTCAGGAAATGAAGGTATATCTCTCATCTTTACTCTTTGGAACCCATGGCTTATCATTGCCCTGTTCAGAATTCTAAAGCCTTTCAACAATATTTATTTCTATAACTATTCTATCTTTGCATAAATTGTGTTCCTAATTCTGCTCACTTTACTCCATCAATTCACAGACTACCTCCTTTTCAAATTATACAACTATTAGATAGTATTTTTTTATGCCACTTTCAGAACACTATTTTTTTGGTAATTGGTAATGAGTTGCAGCCTATTGATCCTCATAATACATTATCTGTATTTTCTCTTGGATAAGCCTCAACTTAAATTCTTCAAAGACCAGAGTATTTCTTGATTTGAAGCTATATAACATCATCAAAAAAGAATATGAGAGATAGGAGACAGGATTCTGGGAAGATGGTGGCACAGTAGCAGTAAGGCTCCAAACCTCTGTAAAGTCCTTCAATGCCAATTAAGGACAAAGGGCTTCGAGGGAACAGAAAACCAAATCTGACAACACAACAGAGCTGGGGGATCCTCCAGCTGAACCCAGCTAAAAAGGTACGCAGAAAAAAAGAGGAAAAAAAAATCCTGAATTCTTGGAACTTTCAGGTGGGAGGGGAAAGAAAGGAGGAAGATCCCAGATACCCTCCTCCACCTAATGTGCTGAGTCTCCAGCAGATACTAGAATCCCTAGGTGGGCTGGGCCGCTAGTCCAAGAGAGTGCCTCACTGGCACAGCTGTGTCAAATTCAAGGCTTTGATGAGAAACCCAGAGAAGTGAACATACCCTCCATCTTGTGCTACCCCCCCCTTTTCTCTTGAGGCTTTGACCTCAGGGCACTTGGAGCAGTGCACATCAACCTCACCTGGCTTAATCCTATCAGCATAGCAGATAAGAAGTCTTCAGAGGGCAGGGAAGCTCCAACAACCCTCCCCCACAGACTACAAGAAAAGTAGCTGAATTCACTTCTTTAGTTTTTACCATCAGCTTGGAGAAATCTGGCCTCAGGTCCCACTAACCTAATTAATGAACAAAACAGAGAAGAAGCCCTGCCAGAGCTGAATAGCATGAACTGAAAAATATGATCAGAGGATCAAGATTAGAGTCAATTACAGGAGAGAAAGAAGGAAAAAAGATAAGTAAACAACAGAAAAAGAAAAAAGAAACCACAACTGAAAGCCTTTATCCAGAAATTGAACAAAGAGCAAATGGATCAGAAGAAGATAAAGGAACACCAAGCAACACCTAGAAAATTCAGTGAAATGGACACAGGCTTTGGAAGAACTTAAAATTCAATTAACTCAAGAACTCAAAATCCAAATAACTCAAGAACTCAGAAAACAATCAACAGAGGCTGAAGGCAATTGGGAAAAGGAAATATATGATCTAAAACAAGAAAATAATTACTTAAAAGCCCAAATTGACCAGCTGAAAAATGAAGCAAAAAAGGCAAAAGATGATCTACAAAGAAAAGCAGACCAAAGGAGAAGGATGAGCAAAAAGCCAGGGATGCAATTCAGCCTTTAAAAATTAGAATTCAACAACTAGAAGCAAATGACTTCTCAAGGCAGCAAGAATATATAAAACAAAATAAAAAAAAATGAAAAATTTGAGGAAAATATGAAACACCTTGTTGACACAACCACAGATGTGGAAAACAGATCTCAAAGAGACGACTTAAGGATTATTGGACTGCCAGAACATCACAATAGAAGGAAAAGTTTGGACATCATCCTACAGGAAATTATAAAAGAGAATTGTCCTGACATTCTCGAAAAAGGGGGAAAAGTGGAAATAGAAAGAATCTGCAGATCACCTCCTACATTTAATCTACAACTAACAACTTCCAGAAATATTATACCCAAATTCAAAAGCTACCAGACCAAGGAAAAAATATTACAAGTTGCTAAGAAGAAGTCATTCAGATACCAGGAAACCACAGTTAGGATAACAAAGGATCTGGCTGCATCTACATTGAAGGACATGAAGGCATGGAATACAATATTCTAGAAAACAAGAGAGCTAGGTCTACAACCAAGAATTAACTATCCATCAAAATTGACTATAGGAGGCAGCTGGGTAGCTCAGTGATTGAGAGCCAGGCCTAGAGATGGGAGGTCCTAGGTTCAAATCCAGCCTCAGACACTTCCTAGCTGTGTGACCCTGGGCAAGTCACTTGACCCCCATTGCCCTCCTTACCACTCTTCCACCTAGGAGCTAATACATAGAAGTTAAGGGTTTAAAAAAAATTTTTTTTAATTGACTATATTCTTGCAGGGGAAAGTATGGTCATTCAACAAAATCAAAGACTTCCAAGCATTGATAAAGAAAAAACTTGACTTAAGTAGAGAGTTTGCTGCTCAAACACAGAACTCAAGAGAACCACCATGAGGTAATTAAGAGAGTGGGGGGAAAAAACAAAACAAAACAAAACAAAAAACAAAAAAACTTTTCTTTAAGGCACCCAATAAGCTCAATTGATTTATATCCCTATAAGAAAAGAAAATATTGGTAACTCTTAAAAATTACTACCAACAGTGTAGATAAAAGGAGTATAATTAGAGGGAACAGGGACAAATTATATAGGATGAAATGTAAGATATATGTATGTATGTATATATATATGTATATTGTTATATTATAAGGAGGTCACTACTATCTTTTGATGTATATGAAGATGATGTACAGAGAGGATAGGATGGCACTTCTCCTTTATAACAGTTGCCCAGGCAGGATCCTTTAGGTCAAAGTGATTTATCCCTTCAGGACCCCCCTGGGTTAATTGATATTATTGAATTTGGCTCTTCAGCTAGGATAACGTTGGTAATCTGACTGCATTGGCTCCCTTCCCAAATAAGCTTTGGAAACCAATTCAGGAAGGTACTTTAAACTTTAAATATATTCGATACAGAAGGATAATGGTGTGGGATAGAGGTAGTGGGAGACCCTACTTTAAATTGATACTAATGAACCTCTAACTGCAGGCAAATGAAGGAATCAAGATGATAGCTTCTCTCTGGTACAGCCTGGCCAGGGCTAAACCAGAGTAGGCAAACTGCTGTGAAATCTTCAGCTTCTTCTTCAATAGATCTTAAGCCTTATCAGTTGAGATATATCCACCCTTTCCACCCTCTTCTTCTTCTCCTGCCCACTTCCCGGATACCTCCCGATCCCTGGGAAGCCTAGATAACTAAGATGGTGAACTTCCTAATATCTAGGGGCAGTAGAAACAGAGATGGTGGTCAAGTACAGATTGATAAAGGTACAACAAACACAGGAGGAGCTTGCAGGGTAGTGTTTGCAAGTCTCTATCTCCAAAGACCAGGATCCACACTGATCTCTAGCCCCAGGGACAGGTAAAAGACCCCAGAACCTCTCTCAGGGTTCTCAACTGCTCTCTCCTGAGTCCGCATGCCTCTCTCAGAACATTCTATCCAACTGACTTGTCTGTCAATCATTGAGTGGACTTCAAGCTCCCAGAGATTCAATATAACAATATACATATATACACAAAACTAGAGGTAAAAAAAGGAGATAATATTAAGAGAAAGGGGAAAACAGACAAAATGGAGTAAATTTATATTTCATAAAGAAGTGCATGGAGTGAACAATGGAAGGGTAAAGAGGTTGGAGAAAGGAAATACTTAATTCTTAAGTGCATTGAAATTAACTTAAAGAGGGAAGAACAATCAGATCCATTGGGACAGAGAATTGATTCGTGCCCTATAGAAAAGTAGAAGGGTAACAAACAGGCTGGTGGGGAGAGAACCAATACTAGGGAGGGATAGGGCTTGGGGGTGGAGCACAACATAGCTTTAAAAAACAATAAAAGGGGAATAAGAAGGGAGGGGGAGAAAGGGAAGTACAACAATGGAGGGGATTAGGGGAACTGATTAAAAACAAAACACTGGTATAGAAGGAAACAGTAAAAGAAGAAAGGACAGGACAAGAGAAAGAATCAAAATGTCTGGGAATACAAAGTTGATAATTATAACTCTAAATGTGAATGGGATGAACTTGCCCATAAAAGAGAAGCAAATAGCAGAGTGGATTAGAAACTAAAATCCTACAATATGTTGTCTACAAGAAACACACATGAGACACGTAGACATACATAGAGTAAAAATGAAAGGATGGAGAAAAATCTATTGGGCTTCAAACAAGAGAAAAAAAAGGCAGGGGTTGCCAACATGATCTCTGACAGAGCCAAAGTAAAAATAGATCTGGTTAAAAGAGATAGGGAAGGTAATTACATCCTAATAAAAGGCAATATAAACAATGAAGAAATATCAGTACTCAACATGTAGGCACCAAATGGTATAGAATCCAAATTTCTCAAGGAGGAGCTAGTGGAGCTCAAGGAAGAAATAGATAGCAAAACTATAATAGTGGGGAACCTCAACCTTCCCCTATCAGACCTATATAAATCAAACCAAAAAATTAATAAGAAAGAGATAAAAGAGGTAAATGAAATCTTAGAAAATCAGTTAATAGATATATGGAGAAAAATAAATAGGGACAAAAATGAATACACCTTCTTTTTAGCAGTACATGGAACATTCACATAGACCATGTACTAAAGCATAAAAACATGGCAAACAAGTGCAAAAAAGCAGAAATAATAAATGCAACCTTATCAGATCATAATGCAATAAAAATAGTTATTAGCTAGAATACATGGAGAGGCAAACCAAAAACTAATTGGAAATTAAATAATATGATTCTCCAAAATAACTTAGTGAAAGAACAAATCACAAAAATAATAAATAATTTCATTGAAGAAAATGACAATGATGAGACTTCTTACCAAAACCTATGGGATACAGCCAAAGCAGTTCTAAGGGGAAAAATTATATCACTGAGTGCATATATTAACAAATTAGGGAGGGCAGAGATGAATGAATTGGGAATGCAACTTAAAAAACTAGAAAATGAACAAATTAAAAATCCCCAGATGAAAATTAAATTCGAAATACTAAAGATCAAGGGAAAAATTAATAAAATCAAAAGTAAAATAACTATTGAATTAATAAATAAGACTAGAAGCTGGTATTTTGAAAAAAAACAGATAAAATAGACAAAGTACTGGTCAATCTAATAAAAAAAAGGAAAGAAGAAAACCAAATTAACAGTATCAAAGATGAAAAGGGAGACCTCACCTCTAATGAAGAGGAAATTAAGGTAATCATTAAAAACTATTTTGCCCAATTTTGTGGCAACAAATATACCAATCTACGTGATATGGGTGAATATTTACAAAAATATAAATTGCCTAGATTAACAGCAGAAGAAATAGAATACTTAAATAATCCAATATCAGAAAAAGAAATTGAACAAGCCAACAAAGAACTCCCTAAGAAAAAATCTCCAGGGCCTGATAGATTCACAAGTGTATTCTATCAAACATTCAAAGAACAACTAATCCCAATACTATACAAATTGTTTGATATAATAAGCAAAGAAGGAGTCTTACCAAATTCCTTTTATGACACAAACATGGAACTGATTCCAAAGCCAGGTAGATCAAAAACAGAGAAAGAAAACTATAGACCAATCTCCCTAATGAACATAGATGTAAAAATCTTAAATAGAATACTAGCAAAAAGACTCCAGTAACTGATCAAGAAGATTATCCACCATGATCAGGTGGGATTTATACCAGGAATGCAAGGATGGTTCAATATTAGAAAAACCATCCATATAATTGACCATATCAACAAGTAAACCAACAAAAATCACATGATTATCTCAATTGATGCAGAAAAAGCCTTTGACAAAATACAACACCCATTCCTTTTGAAAAAATTAGAAAGTATAGGAATAGAAGGACCTTTCCTAAAAATAATAAACAGTACATATGTAAAACTATCAACAAGCATCATATGCAATGGGGATAAATTAGAAGCCTTCCCAATAAGATCAGGAGTGAAACAAGGATGTCCATTATCACCTCTATTATTCAACATAGTACTAGAAACACTAGCAGTTGCAATTAGAGAAGAAAAAGAAATTGAAGGTATTAAAATAGGCAATGAGGAGACTAAGCTATCACTCTTTGCAGATGATATGATGGTATACTTAAAAAATCCTACAAAATCAAAGAAAAAGCTAGTAAAAATAATCAACAACTTTAGCAAAGTTGCAGGATAAAAAATAAATGCTAATAAATGATGAGCATTTCTATATATTTCCAATATATCACAACGGCAAGAGCTAGAAAGAGAAACACCATTTAAAAGCACCCTAGACAATATAAAATACTTGGGAATCTATCTACCAAAACAAACACAGGAATTATATGAACACAACTACAAAACACTTTCCAAACAATTAAAACTAGATCTAAACAATTAGAAAAACATTGAGTGTTCATGGGTAGGATGAGCTAACATAATAAAAATGTCCATTCTACCCAAATTAATTTACTTATTTAGTGCCATACCCATCAAACTACCAAGAAACTTTTTACTGAATTAGAAAAAACTATTACAAAGTTCATTGAGAAGAAAAAAAAGATCAAGAATATCAAGGGAAATAACAAAAAAAAATGTGAAGGAAGGTGGCCTAGCAGTATCAGATATCAAGCTGTACTGTAAAGCAGTCATCATCAAAACAATATGGTACTGGCTAAGAGACAGAAGGGGGGGGTTCAGTGGAATAAACTTGGGATAAGTGACATCAGCAAGACAATGTATGATAAACCCAAAGAGCTCAACTTTTGGACAAAAATCCACTATTTGAGAAAAGCTGCTGGGAAAATTGGAAAACAATATGGGAGAGATTAGGTTTAGACCAACATCTCACTCCCTACACCAAGATAAATTCAGAATGGGTGAATGACTTGAATATAAAGAGGGAAACTATAAATAAATTAAGTGAACACAGAATAGTATACTTGTCATCTCTGGGAAAGGAAAGATTTTAAAACCAAGCAAGACTTTGAAAAAATTACAAAATGTAAAATAAATGATTTTGATTATATTAAACTAAAAAGCTTTTGTACAAACAAAACAATGCAACCAAAATCAGAAGGGAAACAACAAATCGGGAAAAAATCTTTAAAACAAAAAACTATGACAGGGGTCTAATTACTCAAATATACTAGGAGTTAAATCAATTGTATAAAAAAATCAAGCCATTCCCCAATTGATAAATGGGGAAGGGAGATGCATAGGCAATTTTCAGATAAAGAAATCAAAAGTATCAATAAGCACATGAGAAAGTGTTCTAAATCTCTAATACCTAGAGAAATGCAAATCAAAACAACTCTGAGGTATCACCTCATACCTAGCAGATTGGCTAAAATGATAGCAGGGGAGAGTAATGAATATTGGAGGGGATGTGGCCAAATTATGACATTAATGCATTGCTGGTGGAGTTGTGTACTGATCCAACCATTCTGGATGGCAATTTGGAACTATGCCCAAAGATCTTGAAAAGACTGCCTGCCCTTCAATCCATCCATACCATTGTTGGGTTTGTACCCCCAAAGAGATCATAGATAAACAGACTTGTACAAAAATATTTATAGCCGCTCTTTTTGTGGTGGCAAAAAAATGGAAAATGAGGATATGCCCTTCAATTGGGGAATGGCTATAACAAATTGTGGTATATGCTGGTGATGGAATACTATTGTGCTCAAAGGAATAATAAACTGGAGGAATTCCATGTGAACTGGAAAGACCTCCAGGAATTGATGCAGAGTGAAAGGAGCAGAGCCAGAAGAACACTGTAGACAGAGACTGATACACTGTAGTAAAATCAAATGTAATGGACTTCTGTACTAGCAGCATCGCAGTGACCCAGGACAATTCTGAGGGACTTATGGAAAAGAACACTACCCACATTCAGAGGAAGAACTACAGGAAAGGAAACACAGAAGAAAAACAACTGCTTTAACACATGGATTGAGGCGGACATGATTGGGGATGTAGACTTGAAACTACCACACCAATGAAACTATCAACAATTTGGAAATAGGTCTTGATCGATGACACATGATAAAACCAGTGGAAATGCGTGTTGGCTAAGGGGTGGGGGGGGATTTGGGAGGGTGAAGGGGAAAGTAAGAACATGAAACATGTAACCATGGATAACCTTTCTAAAAAATAAAAATTATTTTTAAAAATATGAGAATTTTAAAAAGATGAGTTATCATGAAAACAACTGCATAATTTCTCAAGGTAATTCAGCTTCTATATAATATATATAATTCTATGTCTAACTCTTTGTCCATCTAGAGTGTATTTCTATGGCATATATAATTGTTAATTCATAGAGTTGATCCACTTAACATCCATTTGATTACTCCTGTGTAGTTAGGATAACTTCTTTTAGTAATTATGAATCCTAAATAAAAATCTATTTAGGTACTGGGGCATGATGCAAAGAGCACAATATGACCTACAGACAAGAGCATATGGAGCACCTCACCATCTTTGTGAAGTTGTTCTGCTTGTATTCTAGGAGGGATATTTTACATAACAGAAAATTATTTTTCGTGAAAATATTTGTCTAGCTTTATTAATAATAAAAGAATAGTTAAAAGTAAAGTAATGTTGTCTGTGGAATTTGTATGATTTTAAGATATACATTGAAAACTGGTGGAAGTTATATGCTAAGGCAGTGATGGGCAAACTACAGCCAGAGAGCCAGATGCGGTCCCCTGAAATGTTCTATCCCAACTTGCAACTTTATTCCTAATCTGATGAATACAACGAGTAGGATACAATAAAATGAAACTTTGAAAGAGTTGCCTTAGAAACAGACTGACAGATGAGCATTTCCTTTCCTTTGGCTCCCTCTTTAAAAAGTTTGCCCATCACTGTGCTAAGGTATCTTTGTTCTACTGGATTCAATCAGCAAACAATATGAATAATAGGATCTTATATTTCCTTATCTTTCAATAAAGTATATTGTTTATTACAGCTTATATTAAGAAAGCCTACCTTTTTCCTTCCTTTTTTCCATAACTTTCTCAATTAATAATGTCGTGGATAAATATATAGATTAAATATTTGTGACAATGACTAACCATAGGTGTTGATGGCTAATTATGTTTTTGACATGTTTGTTGTTATTGTTGTTTTCTAGTAGAAATAACCTCTATTGTTTTTCTAAACATTTGTTATCCTTATCTTTCAAATATATTGAACAATGATTCCTCAAATGCCTTGAAAATGTTTTCAATCCCAACATAAATCTCCTTTTTACATATTTAATCTAGCCTCGGTTCTTTTTTGCTCTTGATATTCATCTCATCCTTATATTCTACTTCTTCATACTGAAATAAATGTGGATAATATAAATGGAAAGGTTTGCAGACTTGTTGGAAAATAGCTGAGTGACTAGGCTTTGGAGATCTGAGTAGGCCCGAGTGTCAATTTTTAGGCCAAGACTCTATCTGACTCTCTTAAACCTTGGTAAAAATATTAACTGAGGTTTATTTTATATCCAAGTAAAAGATGAAGGATGAGGACCAGGGAAAAGGAGTCCCTAATCTTAAAATCTAGATATTCCTCTCTCCTTTCTATGGGCTTCTCATGAAAACATCTTCAACTTCTTCAAGCTACACTTTTACTACTCTGATCTCTCTAAAAATCCAGACTAACTAAATAATGTGAGCTGACTGGTCCTCAAATTAAAGATAGTCACAGTAAAAGTTCGTCAGAGTAGAAAGGGTTGAAATCTTGATGAGATCAGCCTAGTAGGCAGAGACCAAGATGGCTACAAGCCTCTTCTTCACAAATAGCTCTCTCACACACAGTCAGGATACTTTCAGGGACTTACAGGATGACAGGGAAATGGGAAATTGGAAACAGGGGTGGACAAGATCTATGGATCTTCAGATCTCTTTAACACAGGAATACTAGCTCTCAGGGACAGATAATTAACTTCCCTTAGGCCAAACCAAATCAACCCACAGGAAGTTCTCTCTCCTCCTCCTGGAGAACAGGAACAACAGCCCCAAAGGTCTCTGTGTGTCACCTCTTAAGCAGTCCTCCCATTCCAGAATGGGGTCCTTTAAAGTTCTGTGCATGTGACCAGACCCTCCTTTACAAACCCTTGCCTTTTGCCACTTTTCCCAATTTAGCAAAACCCTGTTCTCTTTCATTCTTCTTTACAATACTTCATACTTCATACATCAGGGTCTATAAAATTAGAATTCAAATGTGGCGACTCCATCATCATTAATGGCTTCCTTCAGGTGTCAAAGGCACATTTTGAACACAAGTCTTTCTTCATTCTAAATCTAGCTATAAATCTAGGTATTTCTAGCAGACTGAGATTCAATCATTTTATTTACAATTTTATTGCCATCTTTTGTTTTGATATCACCTTCATTTCTCTCTCTTTTCTTCCTCCTAGGGAAACATTGCTAATAACAAGTCTTACAAGAAAAAAACAAATGCTCAACAAAAGCAATACTTCAACCAAGGCAAACTTTACATGCAGTCCTTCCTAGTTTATTTTCTGTGTCCACAAAGAGAGGGAGGTATTACCTAATATTCTTTCCTTGGACCCAGATTGTAAAATCTCATAAAATTCAGTTTGATTTTGTTACTATTACTATTCAAGTACCAACTAAAATTCCAACTTCTACAAGAAGCCTTTTCTAATCCCCTTTTTCATTATTTCTAATTTATCTTCTATATTTTGTTTGTACATAATTATTTTTGTTTTAAAAAACCATTACCTTCTGTCTAAAAATTGATACAAAATATTAGTTCTAAGGCAAAAGAGTGAAAGAAGTAGGAAACTGGAGTTAAGTGACTTGCCGAGGCTCACACAGTTAGGAAGTGTCTGAGGTAAAATTTGAACTCAGGATATCCCTTTCTAGAACTGTCTTGCTTTCCACTGTCCCTCATTCATAATTGTTTATATGTTGCCTCTCCATTTGACTGTGAGGTCCTTTAGAAAAGAGATGTCTTTTTTTCTTTCTTTGAACTCCATCAGTTAGCACAGTGTGTGATACAGAATATATCTTTAATGAATAGTTGTTTATTTATTGACTTGATCACTTTCTTCCAAGATTTCCATCATTTCTATTTCAGCATGGGGGAATTTGCACAAATCATTTAAATTCTCTGAGCCCAGCTCCCTCAGTTCTCTGAGCTCCAGAACTGCCTCAGAGGAGGGGTAAAAACTTTTCTACCCACCTCACAAGGTTGTCATCCCTTAAGGATCAAATGAGGTAATATAGGTGAAAATGTCTAAACTGTTAAGCCCTTATAAGTCTCAGTTGTTATTCTTATGTTGTGGATAAGGATAGATTAAAAACCCCATAAAATAGCAAAGGGAGAATAATAAAGAGCCAGATTCACTTCTAAAAAATAAGGGGAAAAGGTAAATGAAAGTATAAAGGCATCAGGGCAATATGAATGAAGATCAAATCTTCTACTTCTCTACAAACTACTAATAAGTAAAATTTATCTTAAATATATCAAATTCCATTTAAGATCAGACTTAAGATATTAATGAGGTGAATTAAATACCAAATTGTTGCTATACAACTTTTAATAAATTATTAGTTATTCATTTGTAAACATGTCTGTTCTCATGATGTGTAACTGCAAGAAATATAACAAATCTGTTCAGCTTTCACATTAACATTCCTGTTTAATGACCACTGAATACTCAGCATAATCCAAATGAACTAAATTTATTTCTAGAAAGAAAAAAAATGTCCACTAGTTTCCAGAAGAGCCAAAATAAAGACCTATGAGTGAGCAAAGGATGAAAAGTGACTTAAAATATAATATACTTGGGCCCTGCTTTGTTAAAGGTCTTATTTCCTCCTCATCTGGAAAGACTGTTATGAACATAATCTCCTAGTGTGGAAAAACATCCCATTCATGAAGATCAACAACTCTACTACAACTTAAAATGTTAGAGTTGCCTGTGGTAATCAAGATATTTAGTGACAGTCCAGAGGTTTTATAGTTAATATGTATCAGAGGTAGGTCTTGAAACCAGGTCTTCCTGAATCTAAAGCAGTCATTAACCCACTATGTCATACTATCTTTCCTTATTTAACTCATCCATGTCAATGGGAAAGTATGAAGGCACATTGAGTTTAATGATTTACCTAAGGTCACACAGCTATTAATATTTTTAACCTGCTCCTTCCTATTTCCACACCCAGAATTCTATCCGTTACATCATTCTGCTTCCACATATTTTAAGTTGATATTTGAATTCAACAAATGGGAAGGTAAAAGCAAACTTTACATATCAGGTTGCTTTTTTGCCTGTTTTCACCAGAAAATCTCAAAGATAATATTTCCTTGATGGATAAGTATAACTGCTGTTAAAATACCAAATAGAATAAATACTATTTATCATCCAAGACCAAAGCAATTAAAAAGAAATATTTCAAAGTTAATTCAGGGTTTCAGGGCCATAAAAGGCATCTTTAGGACTTTGATTTGATTAGGAAAGCATTATGGGTCATTTGAAGTCCGAAGGGAAAAGGCAAGAAATAAGAGAAAAGATTCAAGAAGGAAGTGGAGTGGAGAAAATCGTAATGCACAGATGGTGCAAATTGAGTTCTGGAAAGCCTGATGAAAGAATTACCTGAACCTGGGAGAAAGAGCAAATTGTACAAAGGAAGAGTGGAGGTGAGTTGGAAGGAAAGAAAAGAGAAAACTGGAGAAACTTTCATGAGATAATCTTCATTTTCAATTTGAAGATGGTAGAAGGTCATCTAGGATATGAGAATAAGATCCTGGAGATAACAAAAATGAAGAATGAACGAGGCATATGGCACAGAGGGGAGTAGTTAAGTATTTTACAATAAACACAATCAAGAATTAGTCTACCGAAGAGTGGAAACATAGCTAATTGACAGGAACAGGGAAAACCATTTTGTAATTCAACAAGATACCCCTCTACATGTAACTGAATATAGTAAAAAGAAAAGAAATACATTTTTGCACATTCTTAATTAATTTCAGGGAAATTCTAACAAAGAGAGTGAGATTATTAATGGGCAAATTGTGCCAAGTCTTTAGGGGAAAAAAGCAACCAACTGTGCCACATGGCAGAAAATGCCAAGGAATCTGCAATGAATGCAAGCATCTGTAGCCTCATCTTTAATTCTCATCTGAGGATAAAAACACCAACTGAAAAGTGATGGTATGAGGAATAACTGACTAATAAATACCTAACATCATTAGTAACACTGGTATTGACAGAAAGAAAGGGAAGACCATTTAGATTCTAGTGGCCATAGAATGTATCCTGGAGCACTCACAGAATGTCTCTCACATAAATTCATGCTTCTGAGGATGTCTCTGTTACAAAAAGAGAAAGTTCAAGGAGGATAAAAATTTCCAGAATAATAATGATAAAAATGTATATAACTCTTTAAGGATTCCTAAATGTTTTACAAATATTTCATTTTATCCTCACAACAACCCTGTTAAATAGGTGTTGTTCATATACATGTTTGTTTTACAAGTTGTTCGATTACTGGTGATGATTAAAGAAACAAAGTCTTGAACTACTGAAGTCCTGATACAACATAAACTCAATGTTCCAAATTGTAAACATGGGTATTAGTGGAAGAATATATCATTTAGAATTAGGCAAGATTTTAAAATCCATCTATATTCTGACCTTCCATTTTACAGGTGAGGAAACTGAGATCCAGAGGTTATGACTCTAATATTATCTATTCCATCATCTATTAGGTTATATGTTTTAATGCTATCCTAGAATTGCTATGGTAGCAAATTAAGTATTTTCTTAAATTGTCTTATGCTGAAGAGATTGCAAATCTCTTTCCTTTTATAAACTGCACATAAAGAGATGAATTCTTACTCATTTTGTGTAGATTTTTCAGAAAGGATCCCTAGGATTATTTAAATAATTCTGATTAGTATCCAGGTGAAGGTGAAGAGAATAGAGCAGGGGTAGGCAACGTATGGCTCTTTCTGCAAGAGCCATAAAGTCAATTTTTTTCAGGTACTGTTACAGGAGCGCACACTGTGAGCACTGTACGGCTCTCACAAAATTACATTTTAAAAAATGTGTCGTTTATGGCTCTCATGGCCAAAAAGGTTATGGACCCCTGGAATAAAGGGTCATTTGGGCAACAGGTGATAAACTTTCAATAATCACTAGACTTGAGAGAAAGTCTTGACATGAAATGTCCAAGTAGTAGAGGAGAGAGATGCAAATCATATTAAGCTACTCTGAAACTTATGGAATTGGGAAGAGAGAATATCATGGAAGGCAAAGGAAAGAGTATCTATAACACACTAAGAGAATGTTTGTATGCAAGCCTTAAAGCTGCTGGATAATTGTTTTTGTATTCAACTCCTCATGACCCCTTTTTGAGATTTCCTTGGCAGAGATAATGAAATGATTTCCCATTTCCTTCTCCAGCTTATTTTACAGATGAGAAAACTGAGGCAAAGAGGATTAAGTGACTTCTCCAGAATCACACAACTAGTAAGTATCTGAGCCTGGATTTGAATTCAAATCTTCCTGTCAGACCCCATGTTCTATCCATTGTACCACCTAACTGTGCTTCTAGTTCTTAAAGTCATATTATAAAAGAAATCTTCACAAATAGAAGCATTCATATCTGCATGTCCATTTTCAATCTGTAAACATACCCAAAATAGTCATCCTTTAAGAGCCAGTTGTTGAAGAGCCTGTATTAGGGAAAAGAAGCAAATGTAATTTGTTAAAAGCTGAGAAAGGTAGAATTACAGTCATGAAGGTGCAGACAGGGGCTTGTGACAAACTACTACCACCTGCAGAAAGCATTGGAGAAGTGCAAAAAACAGTTGCTAAGAGAGAAAACAAAACAGTGACACCTGCAAAGAGCTCCCCACAATGCTGGGGGTGGAGACAGGGATCAACAGTGCTGTGGAGACAGATTGGTAACAAAGAAGTACCGGAATGGGGGGAAAATGTCAATCCTATGTAAAAGTATTCTCTAGAGCAGTGATATAAAGAAGATCACTGAGAATTATATTAATTTTAGGGGAAGAGGAAGAGTTACTCACTGGCAGACATCATTACTTTCTGACTAGTTGGATTCTATTCCTGTTTCCTTCAATTTTTAAATATAACTCTTTTTGTTTTGTGTCTTGTCACTTTATGTATCTGCAAGGGGATATGGTGTTTACCTGGGAATCAGCATCCAGAAACTCAAATATTAAAGTTCCCAGATCATCTTGGAAAGGCCAGCATTCTACACAAGTAATAAGTCCTCTAATGTATATCCTGGGCACTGTCAGAAGGTAGCTCTGATACAAGGATTACCAAGATTTTATTTTATTTATTTTATTTAAGGGGGAATCACCTATATTTTAGATAATCAAGATGATATTTTATTAAAAGACTTTTGTTCTTGTTGTTTGAAAGCAATTTCTAGGTCATCAAGGAGTGTAACAATGAAAATCTTTCTGTCACTTTCACTAGCTCTTTCAAACAGAAAGATTTAAAGGAAACTCAAATTCATAGTGATATTTTCCATTTTTTCTTTAATCTTTTTTTCATTTAGAATAAAAGAGACCTTCCTAACTTATAGCTGCAAAAATAGCAATTTCAACTATTTGCAATTCTCTCTATACCAATTCATACATCCTCAGCAATATGCTAGAAAAGTGTTTAACAACTGGATCTCTAAGGAAAAATATATGGAAGATGCAATTTTAAATTTAGTGTGAATTATTAATATTCTCCACTCTATATTTCAATGAAGCAATACATTAAGTTCTGATTTTTATCATTTATGGATTAATAATGTATAAGTAGTTGCACTGAAATTTAACAACTGGCATTCTAAGCTGATTCTATCATGTGTCTGGAGTCTCTTCTCCATGAACAGAGGACATGCACAATATTTATGCTTTTTCCCCTTATTTACAGAAATCTTCAGTAGGTAAGTCTTGGAAAGAAAAAAGGGGTTTTTTTCTATCTCTTCATGGAAACCTAAGATTAACTGTTCATGTAACATAATATCCATAAGATATAGTCCCAGGCAAATATCATCTGAGAATCATAAGATCATGAGAGGAAGTATGGAACAGTAGATAGATGTCTAGATTAGTATTCAGGGAGAATCAAATTCAAATCCTTTCTCTGATATAAATTAACTGTGTAGTCCTAAGTAAGTCAATTAACTTGTCATTGATGTCCCCATGAAACTGAGACTATAAATTTCAGGGCTAGTGCTAATCTACATTGTCGGAGAGAATTTACTGCTCAGAATTTCTTTATACTAACAAAATCACAGGTTTGGAGCCCCCTCCTTCCCCAAAGGAAAAACCTAGGATCATAAAATTAAAGTTACAGGGGATGATCAATATTATTTAATCCAACTATTTATTACAGATGAGGATAATAATAATGTGGTTCTGTTACTTACGGGATTTGCCTAGGTCACATGGGAAATATTTCACTCTATCTTTGTGTGGATTATGCTATTCCAGAATTCATTTTGAATCATTATATCATAGTTTTTGTTTCCTTCTGAGTTTGTGTTTTGGTCTTCCCTGTCACCAAACTTTCTATGTTGAGTTTCAGCCCAAAACAACTTGTAAGGCTGACACAAAAAAAATCTATTGCACTGGGTTAGAGGTAGGGCTCAAAGCAGCATACCAAGGAAGCTCCACCACAGCAGCAGACCTTGTGGGTGACTGAATGATCAGCAAAAGTTCCTGGAGCACTCAGCCACAGAAGATAAGGGGAGGCAGACAAAAGCTCAGAAGAAGATTACAGGGGTCCCTTTGCTGACTCTGGATGCAAGATTCTTGTCATTTTATCCATATGCAGATCCAGGTCATAGTCCTGAATCAGGATCTCAACATAAGGAACAGCACTAGTATATACCACTGCTTGGAACCATAGGGGAATAGGAGACTTTGTCATAGTCAAAGGTAGAAAAGAGTACTTGTGTTTACTCACAGACCAGAGCACAAGCTGTGACAGTACTAAACACACATATCTTTACATCATGCAGCCTTGGAAGAACTAAAAGCAGATAGATCTCCAGAGTTATCTCTAAAGGAAGCACAAAGTACAAAAAACCTGAAGTGCTGACAGTGCTCCCCCTCACCACAGTTACAGAGCACAACTTTGACAGTTCTTTAAGTGAAAAAGAAAAGGGAAAAGACTAGAAAATTATCAAGTAAAAAAAAAGAAAAGAATCTCAACTTACAAAGATATTTTGGTGCCAGGGAAGACCAAAACACAAACTCAGAAGAAGAAAACAAAGTCAATAATTCTGCATCCAAAGCCTCAAAAAATAAAAACTTAAAATTGCTCTCAAGCTCAAAAAGGATTAAGGAGGAGCACAAAAGAGATTTAAGATTTCAAATAAGAGAGGTAGAAGAAAAAATAGGAATTGACCAAAAAAAGTAGAATTGCTCAAATAGAAAAAGATATGCAAAAATGCACTGAAAAGAAATTCTTAAAAGTTAGAATTATCCATATGGAGGAAAAAAGACACAAAAATTCACTCTAGAAAATTATGTGTTAAAAATTAGAATTAGGCAAGTGGAACTGGTGACTCCATGAGACATTAAGAAACACTCAAAGTAAAGATGGGGAAGGTGGCAAGGGGACTGCTTATTTTCATCAGAATTGTCTCAGTGGGGGAAGAACATTCATAATCAATTGAATATAGAAATCTATCTTGCCCTTTAGGAAAGTTGGAAGGGAAAGAAATAAGAAAAGAGGGGTAGGGATGGTAGAAAAGAGGGAAAACTTGGGGATTCAGTCATCAGAAATTAAACAGGGGGAAATAAGAGAAAGACTAATACACAGTAATCATAATGGTGAAAAAAAATTTTTTACAAGTCTCTGCAATAAAGGCCTCATTTTTAACTAGAGATGAGTCGAATGTATAAGAATATAGGTCATTTCCCAGCTGATAAATGGTCAAAGGATATGAACAGCCAGCTCAGAAAAAGTAATTAGAGCTCTCTATAACTAAAAATGCTCTAAATCACCATATAATTAGAGAAATGTAAATTTAAAAAACTCTGAGGTACCACCCCACACCTATCAGGTTGGCTATTGTGTCCAAAAATGGGGGAAAATAACAAAATTTGGAGGGGATATGTAAAAATTAAGATCCTAATGCACTGTTGTGGGAGTTGTAAAATATTTCAACCATTCAGGAGAAAAATTTGAACCTATAAAACAACATTTGACCCAGCAATACCATTACTAGCTTTGTATCCCAAAAAGATAAAAACAAACAAGAGAAGAATCTATATTTACAAAAATATTCAAAGCAGTTCTTGTTGTGGGGGGCAAAGAACTGGAAAGTAGAGGGGGATACCTATCAACTGAGGAATGGCTGTTATAGTATAAGATTGTAATGGAATTCTATTTTGTCATAAGAAATGATGAGTAGGCAGAGCTAAGGGAACCCTGGAAAGATTTACAAAAACTGAAGCACAGTGAAACAAGAAGAACCAGAACGTTGTATGCAATGACAGGAATATCATAAAATGCACAATTTTAAATAACTAAGCTATTCTCAGCAATACAATGATCCAATACAATCCCAAAGGACTCATGAATTTTTTTAAAATGCATCTCCTTTCAGAGAAAGAACTGATGAAGTCTGAATCCAGACTAAAGCAAACTTTTTCACTTTCTTAATTTTTTAGTCTCTTCACACAAAAGTATTAATATTGAAAATTGTTTTATTTGATTGCATGTGTAAAATCTATATGAAATTGCTTACCATCTCTGGATAAGGGAGGGAGAGAATTTGAGACCCTTGTTGAAAAAAGTTTTTATATGTAATGGGGAAAAAATAAAATGAAAAAAATTTAATACAGGAAAAAAAAGAATAGGATAAGAAAGATCTTCAAACAAAGGCTTTGCCTTTGGCCCATTGAGAACTCATAATTCATGATTTACATTTAGCTATTCTTAGGAGGAAAAATAATTCAGAAAAATTACCTTTCATTAGCAACATGCTCCAAAAAGGAATTAATAAATATGACTTAACATCATAGACTTTTCCAAAGTATTAGTGTGATCACTTTCTTTACTGGGACATATCATTAGCCCATTCATTCTTTCAAAAATATTTCACAGAATCAAAGGATCTCAGAAATGAAGAAACCTTAAAGGACTCTAATCTAATCCATACCTGAATAATACTTTCTACAACATGGCTGACAAATATTGCTTCTAATTTTGCTCAAAACCTTCTGGGAACTTTCTACTTTCTAAAACAGCTATTCTGCTTTTGGAGAACTTAATTATTTGGGAACATTTCCTCTCTTCAATACTAACTTTTCCTCTTTGTAAAATTTCTGCTTCATATGAATGCTTCTTACCTATATAACATTATACATGATGCAAGACGTGACACAGAAAAATGAGCCACAGTCTCTTGCCCTCATATAGATTATTTTCTGGTGGAGAAAATAAGACGTGAACAGAATTCTAATAAAGAGATAGAATATTAAAGTACAATGGCAGTGGTACAAAAGGCCAAGTTAATTTAGAGGAAAAGGAAACATTTCTATCTTGAATGGCAGCGGAGGAAAAAGCAGGAAAACCTTAATTAAGACTTACATAATAGAAAAAAATAGCATTGAACTGGGTCTTAAAAAATGAGTGTCAGAGAGATAAAGCTGAGTAGAATAAACATTCTGGAAAAAGTATGACTTAAAGCTCAATTATTTCTCTCCATCTAAGAAAGGAAGTTAAAATAAAAGTCTAGAGTGGCTTGGTGCACAATGAAGACTAAAGGGAGATAAAGTTTGATAAATCATATCGAGTCTGAATTATAACATAGGAAACTTCTTTGTTGAAAGAACTGAAAGATCTTTCTATGGATATATTGCCAAGTTTCAGATTGCAAGATTTCAACAATTTCAAACACTGACCAGATTTGAAGAGTTTATGATGTTCATCAAAGGCCATTGATAAAGGACACATCTATTATTTCCCAGTGAGGACCTCTACAGTAATATTTCAGTCTTCTCCAAAAAGACCAGTTTCTACAGTGCAATTTGAACCTGAAAGCAACAGAAATATTTTCCATAGCCTGAAGCAGTTGCCAGATTTGCAAATACCATATTTTAAAATTACAGGAAATGTAAAAAAGTATTCCTTTTCTACCCATAATTAACAGTAGGACCCTTTTACATCATGCTGATATGATTGCAGTAATTATTATGGTAACAGGAATAGAACATACCGTATAAGGAAAAAATCTGTTCAAAATATAGTTTTTGAAAGAGTAAACTTTTCTTTAAATAGTTTAAAATTACATCAGACAGAAGAGAGGGACAACCTTGTCAAAGGGATCTTGTCTTCAATAAAGACCTACTGTCCCATCCCACTAGTCACAAGTTATTCTCTATTGCTCCCTATGTAGCTCTTACCAACATTCCAATATTACACAAAACAAAATACTTCAACTACCAATTGAAACCTACTTCCAAAAAAATAGCAGGGTTGGTTTGAGGGTATACAGTGGTCATGGGGATGCTATGGGATATATATAGTGGAAGAAAACAAATAATCCCTTGTATCTAATTTCTTAAGGAATATGACTAAAGGGAATAAGAAATGTTAACAACTGCATTGCACCCTACCCCACAACTGTCACATTTTATGGGCAAAGGATCAGTGCATATATCAGCATTGAACTTTCAAGTTTTCAAAGCATTATTACATATAATCTAATTTGATCCTCAAAACCATCCTACAAGATGTTAGGAATTCATTACAACAATTTTTTATACAAAAAGCCTGAGGCTCCAAGAGGTTAAGTGGCTTCCTCAAGGTCACAAAATGAGTAAGCCATGAAACCATAAAGCCTGCAGTAGGTTGGGAGAGGTTTCCCAATCCTATAGTCTTTCAACTACACCAAACTATTTCTACAAGAAAGATCTAATTCTGAAGGCTAAATGTGTATCCCTAACACACTCCTTATTCTAGGCAAAGGAAATCCTTAATACTTTCTCTCCCTGCAGTTTACTTTTGACATTTAAGACTTGCTATTTGCCAATGTGTTAGGAATTTGAGACTTGAAGACAAAAATTCAATAATTTATATGATCAAGGAGATTATATTCTGCCATGGTTGGGGCAAAGGGGGCATATCTATAAAAGACTTCTGTAGGGACAGCTGGGTAGCTCAGTAGATTGAGAGCCAGGCCTAGAGACGGGAGGTCCTAGGTTCAAATCCGGCCTCAGACACTTCCCAACTGTGTGACCCTGGGCAAGTCACTTGACCCCCATTGCCTACCCGTACCACTCTTCCACCTATAAGTCAATACACAGAAGTTAAGGGTTTAAAATAAAATAATTAAAAAAAAAGAAAAAAAAAGATTTCTGTAAATGAAAAAAAAAAAGCTAGAGATATAATGCATTTCCAACTTATTTATGAAGATATCTTCCATTTTAAGATACTTAAAGTACCCTTCATCTCAAGCTAATATGTACATAATAATTTTATTTATAATATGTAATATATAGCTACATATTACATACATTAATAAAATCTATTATATATATCCTCTTAATATGTATTTTAACAGATATGTGTGTGTATATNGGAGGTCCTAGGTTCAAATCCGGCCTCAGACACTTCCCAACTGTGTGACCCTGGGCAAGTCACTTGACCCCCATTGCCTACCCGTACCACTCTTCCACCTATAAGTCAATACACAGAAGTTAAGGGTTTAAAATAAAATAATTAAAAAAAAAGAAAAAAAAAGATTTCTGTAAATGAAAAAAAAAAAGCTAGAGATATAATGCATTTCCAACTTATTTATGAAGATATCTTCCATTTTAAGATACTTAAAGTACCCTTCATCTCAAGCTAATATGTACATAATAATTTTATTTATAATATGTAATATATAGCTACATATTACATACATTAATAAAATCTATTATATATATCCTCTTAATATGTATTTTAACAGATATGTGTGTATATATATATATACATATATATATACATATATATACATACATATATGTGTGTGTGTCCTTATGGTCTCCATCTTGTCTCCAAGAAAGTAAGTTAAGTTGATTACAAGCAAAGATTGTATCATTCACTGTATCTGTATCCCCAAAGCCTAACAATGATTGGCAAATAAGAACTTAAACATATATTTGTTGATTGAAAATGCCCAAATTAGACATGTAATTTTGTTGATAGAAGAACTCCCTGAGGAATCTCCTTCTCCCAATGTAGCTCAAATCCTTTTATACATCTTATAACTTAGTGAGTTACTTAGATCTCTAAGATATTTTGACTTTCCCAGGGTCACATAGCCAGTATGTATTACAAGTAGGGCTTAAACTCTGGTCATTCTAGATCTAAGGCCAAGTCTTTATCCCTGTCCCCACACTGCCTCTCATGTGTATACAAAGTAATTTTTAGAGAAAAAGACTGACGACAATGCCTGTGTTCAGAAAAGGGCTTGCTTTATCTAAATAATAAGGAAGAAAGAAGAAACTAGCTTTCCACAAAAGGAAAATGCATAGTTCCAAGTCAGGATAAAGGTGGATCCTTGTCACTTTAATATTTGTTGGCTAAATGGTGGTGGTAATAGCTCAAAATTAATCTATTTTGTAAGAAATCATCTCTTGAGCCATACTCTGAAAGTAGGGATTCTACATAAAGACTTGGTTGTCTTATGGGGGAAAACACTGGGAGTTAACTTAAATATTTATCTGGGTTCAGAAGGGTGAGTAAGAGACAGGAATGGACAATAGTCTGCAACCAAAATAAGTTAGGGAAACTGGGTTTAGCTGTTTGGGGAATGGCAGTTGACAGGAATGACAGTTGGGCCTTAATTGCCACACTGATTGGCAAGAAACTAGCAGGTAAATGACATTGACAAGAGGGTTTATAAACACAGGTTTAATTAAAGAAAACTATAATCTAAAGCAGTGATTCCCAAACTTTTTTGGCCTACCACTCCCTTTCCAGAAAAAAATTACTTAGCACCCCTGGAAATTAATTTTTTTTAAATTTTAATAGCAATTAATAGGAAAGATAAATGCACCTGTGGCCATCACCACCCCCCTGGATTGCTACAGCACCCACCAAGAGGCGGTGGCACCCACTTTTGGGAATCACTGATCTAAAGGATGGGAATAGGGGTTTCTATGCTTCCAGAGTAAAGGCAAACCACCAGGTCAGGAAATGGACTTATCTACATTGAACTAAGAACTAAAGCAAGACAGGGCCCAAAGAATAGAGCTCCAGGACCACTATCTGTACTCCTTCAGGTAGGTAGATCTAGGAGCTAAACCAGCCCAAGTTAACCAGAAACTCAGGTTGGGTTTAAAAGTCTCTACCAAAAATCTCCCAAAAGGAAATGACAGTCTTCCTTCTGGATCCCAGGAAATCAGGGTACAAACTCCACTTCCTCTGAGGTCTCCCAGGGGACAGTTACAACTTGTCCCCAACTACCATGGTCCAACTCAGAGAGAGAAGCAACACTTCCTGCTCCCCATTCCATTTAGAATCCTTCAGCCCTGCCTGCTAAATCTCCTAAATACTCATTTATTAATCTTCCTCACAATAGTTGAGGTAAATTAAAGAATGTAGATTCAAGGTAAAAGAGAACAATTAGGTTGGGAAGTTGGGAATTACTTTGAGGAAAATCCAAATGAGTTGCCAAGTACTCTAGTTTTACAGCATCAAAGATATTCTCAACCATTTTATTCTTGAGTTTTCACTTCTCCTGGAAGCAGAGTAAATGAAGTTTTGCCAATTTGAAGTTAAAGCAACTGCTGATTTTGTCAGTCCTCTTTTATATAACTAACCTCACAGCTTGCTTTCACTTTACATGACTCCCATGTCAAATGTAGCATGGTATAGAAGAGAGAAGATTGGCCTTGGGGTTTGGAAGACTGCTTCGAAACCTGTTTTTGACATATACTGGATTTGACTGGATGCATAGGTCACTTAACCTTTCAGAGTTATAGATTACTTTAAGTTTCTGACTTACATATCAGCTACTGTCCAACATATGTAGAGGAAGTTTCCATAATCACAGGCCCAGACCAAAAAATTCTTCTGATTTTCCTAAAACTACTAACCTACAATTATAAAATTAATTTATTTTTAAAAACTCTGTTTGACTTTATTCTCGTTTACTAACATCCCAGAGTTCAGATCAAATGTGTTAGAAATAAAAAATAAAAATTAATTTCTTCCCAAATCTGAATGAGATTAAATAAGACTTTACAGATTAGTCCCATTTCTTATTTGGTCACAATGTGCTTGACAGATTGTTCACACACAAAAATTGGTTAAGTTCTCTGTCCCAACAATCTATATCCTGCTTAACAATGCTACAAAGGAATGTACATATCTACAGTCCTATTTGTCAAGAAATAAAAGTAATGAATGAGAATCATATTTTGAATAACAAGAGTAGACGAGACATCAGAGAAAAGAACAGGCCTAGGCAGCTCCACTCAGCCATCTTAAAATACTTATGATTGTTAAGCATAATAGAACATTAAAAAGATACATTCAAAACTCAAATTAGTTTTTCTCCTCCTGGGAGAGCCTGGCTGCCTGATTTTGATCAGGCATTCATGTGTTGCTCCCTTTCAGACTTACAATTCCAATGAGTAGAGTTTTATTCCACTATGGGAAGCTGTATTAGCATTAATGACATCTAAGATTTAGAAATCCTTGTATTCTGAAATAGGCTATAACATTCAATTTGTAAATATTAAGGTCATACCAAGGACGTGTAGAGCTATTTTTAGTTTTGCAGGTTCTCAGTTGATGATTTAGACAGTACCTACCATAGAAAGTAGGGCTTCTCCTTAAACTTAAAAAAACAGGGCATGGCTAATGATGAAATGGGCAAAGCTGTATTTTGATCGTTTGTGTTACATGAATAGGAATGATGTGATCCATACATGTGACTTCCCCCTCACAAACTCTTTATATGAACAATTTTGACATGTATTAAGGGAATTCTTGATGAAGATATAAGAAAAAAACATGCAATATTCCATGAATCATGTTCTGAGATAGACAGCTTTAAAATCACACAATTGATGGAAAAGTGCAAAGCACACAAGATCCAAATGAGTACATTGTTTCTTGACTTTATATGAGAAAAATATTTGATACAGTAGAGTAAAATGCTGCCTTCAAGGCTGTCCTGCAACAAGGTGTCTCTTAAATAGATATTAAAATAATTCAAGAACCCTTCTGGGACATAACAGTAGCAATATCTCTGTTCAACCACTACAAATAAGAGAAGGCCTGTGTGAATGTAATGGAAGTGTATTATGTTAGATGCTTGCTTTCTCAAAGAGGGGTTAGGTAGGGAAAAGAGACATTCGGAACTCAATTTTTTTTAAAAAGAATGTTAAAAATTATTTTATATGTAATTGGGAAAAATATAAAACTTAATTTAGAAAAAAGACATCGAGACATCTTAATGATGTAAAAGAAAGAACAAAAGGCAATTCAGAAAGAAATAGACAAGGACAATTTTGAAAGTAATATGAAGAATTGTTATATCATTTTTTAACAAAAAAGCAAGTGGTATGAAATGTTGATTCATCAATTAATATCAAAAGAATCTTTGTTTTGTTTGATGCATATATATATATATAGATAAGCTCCTTTTTAGTATTTTGATTCAAAAAATAAAAGAAAATTTTAAAAGTAGCATTAATTCAGTTTAATCCAATGCACATTTATTATTTATAAGTAGACATGTTCGAATATAAAACAAATGTAGAATTTCACAAAAAAATGGAATAAAGGTTATCATCAAGGAAACATGACTGAAAAACAGGATGAGCTATTCATGTGACAAGGGCAAAGGATAGCAACTATACAACACAAATATTCTATTCTTTATCCTCTTAATAGCAGGAGGTAATAAATTTCTCAAGACATTAGGTGGACTCTTTGTGTCAAATTTATAGATTAGAGTCACAGAGGATGGACAGGAATAAGAAGATAAATATGGATGAGATTATGGATCCATTTGAATATATAGTAAAGAAATATATGTACCCCAGAGCTATACTCCTGTCATAATATATATCTATCCAGAGAATCTAGGTCAGAGGGAAATGTATTTCCCATAGTTTATGAGATTCTTCAGAATCTCCTGTTTCTGAATGATATTTTCATCTGTCCCTAAAACACTGACAAACCTCTTAAAAAAAACCACAATTATTCAAAAGTATTTGCCCTAACTATACCCAGGAAACAAAATAAATGGAGGAGGAATGCTTATTACTCAAATGATGAAGTTCAATCTTTAGAGCAGTTCAACACTGTACATGAATATATTCATAGATGTATATATGTAGGATAGGGAAGAATTTCTGATTTTATTGGTAGAAGTAACATAGATAAGAAGACTCCCTTTGCTAATTAGTGATGTTCCTTCTCTTCAATTTATACTGTGAATTGAATAAAATGTATATGATTGTGTTTATACAGATAAAACATACATTATGTATATGCATAATATATATACATATGGATAGATGGACGGATGTGTGTGTATATCTACATACATGCATAATGGACAAAAACAACATAGGAGACAGCGAATCAAGTCTAGTATTGTGTAGGAGGAAGAGAGTAGGCTGTCTTGTACCTAGGAAATTATAGAGTATTTTGAAAAAGCTTAAGCTTTTACTAAAAGCAAATACTCTTATTTTTTAAATGTATATTTCTCTAGTGTTGCTATATGCTAAAAGATCACAGAATGTTATATTTCTCAAAGGAACAAAATTGCGAATGATCCAAAGGAAAATTGAAAGGTACATAGTAAATATAATTAAGGTCATATCTAAATAAGGCTAGCATGTGACAAATATAGGGCAGGTAGGAGATGCAGTGGATAAAATGCTGGGTCTAGAGCAGTGATTCCCAAAGTGGGCTCCACCACCCTCTGGTGGGTGCTGCAGTGATCCAGTGGAGCAGTGATGGCCACAGGTGCATATTTCCTATTAATTGCTATTAAAATTTTAAAAAACATTAATTTCCAGGGGCACTAAGTAATATTTTTCCTGGAAAGGGGACAGAAGGCCAAAAAAGTTTGGGAACCACTGGTCTAGAGTCAGGAAGACTCATTTTTCTGAGTTCAAATCTGGCCTCAGAAACTTACTGGTTTATGTGATCCCAGATAAGTCATTTACCCCTATTTGTTTCAGTTTCTTCATTTATAAAATTAGCTGAAGAAGGAAATGGCAAAACACACAAGTATTTCTGCCAAGAAGAGTCAGAAACAACTGAAAATGACAGAACAACAATAATAAATGTGAAAAATGAAGAATTTATATATCAAAAGCAACATGAAAGAAACAAAAGAGATACAGGACCAGAAAAAAAAAGTAGATCAGTCACATAATAAAGAATAACAGACAACAGAACACTTGCTACACTAATATCCACATAATGTCAAGGAACCTACAGGAAGACTTCCCAGCACAAAGGGTAGGTGCACGTGGGTGAATTATGTGAGGCTACAGGCAAGTGTCACACACAATGAGAGATTCTTATTTATGTCATCAAAGAGAGTAATAACATCGATGTGATCACAGAACCAAAGTACTGACATACCTGTCACAATTATTCCAAAGCTATATAAACAATGTTTATATGTTTAATAAAATCTACTTACTGATAAGACTGGTAGCGATGGCTCAGAATACAGTATACGATCTTGACTTCTGTGATGTCTAACCAAGTACTAAGCACTCTCTCTGGACTTTGATGACTCTGGAAGAGAGAGTGAGGCTGACAACTTTGTGGAACTCTGCCTCACTCAAATCCAGCTGATATAGAAGTCACAATATCACCATATGAGGTCATTGGTCCTTTTTGGAAATGAAGGATGAACAACAATTTATATGAACTACTATCCTCAAACTGCAATTGCTGTATTCATAATTTGTTATTTAGCTAATGGGAGTCCATTTTTGGCAGATTTGATGCACCTAGTATTACAGTATGTTCCCACTCTAATGAAATAATAGGTCCTATGGGTTCAGACCTAAAGTGGGAAGAGCACGGGCTCTAGAAATGGAAAATTGGAGTTTAAATCCCAGCTGATAGTCTTACTGCCTTTGCATTCTTGATACTTAACCTCTCTATAACTCAGTTTCATCATTTTTAAAATGGAGTTGTACCCAATGCCATCAAATGCCATATCCTGCTCTATGATCTATGATACTTCATAAGAAAATGAGAAAAAAAAACCATCCTTGGTTTTATTCTTTTGGGGGTGACTTTTCCTACATTGGCAATGTTATAAGTTACTTAGAACTTAAGCAGTGCTAAAAATTACATCTCATTCTTAACTAAGATATGCTATTAAGATATGAATTAATACAGAAACCTCCTAATGCCAAAAAGAGTGAAGAGAAACAAAAATAAAATTATTCAGTTTGACTTATAAAAGGTATGCCACCTTATTTCTGCAGAGTACTGCTTTAGAGAAAAAAGTAATCAAAACTTCATTATTTTCAATGAAATCTTCATATTGATTCAGGACACTATGTAATTTATCTAAATTAATTATTCTCCACTGCTAAAAGGAAGTTAAACAACAAATGATTTATTCTACTTATTCATCCATTCTTTATCAACTCTTCTATCCTGCTGCCACATTAGATTTGAACATGACCAATATACAAAAATGAATTAATTAATCCAACATTAAGTTCAGGACACAAACAGGCATCTATATGGATGCTATTCAGAGATGTTGCTGAATTTTCTCTTTAATAACAATATATTATTTGATTATCAGTATACTTCTTTTAGGCAAAATAGGACCATGGAAAAGGGGACTTTGAATTTGGTAGATGGAGTAAATCTTTAAAATGAAGAAAAAACAAGGATTTCTAATAGGTTGTGTAAATATTAAGAAGTTAATGTATTAGTTGAGGTTATTTGGTAAGAATTATCAGCTTAGCACCTTTCATGACAGATGGAATTTCTCCTACACTACTAATATGTGAAACTGAGAGAGACACTAATTATGCACTTCCATTTTTTTGATGAAATAACTGAGGTCAAGAGAGATACACAAAATGATCACTCTACAGTCCTTTCTGACTCTGGGATTATGTCAGTGATGACAAAGAGAGAGGGAGAGAGAGAGAGAGAGAGAGAGAGAGAGAGAGAGAGAGAGAGAGAGAGAGAGAGAGAGAGAGAGAGAGAGAGAAACAGAGACAGAGAGAAACAGAGACAGAGAGAAACAGAGACAGAGAGAAACAGAGACAGAGAGGGAGACAGATAGACAGGGAGAGACAGAGACAGACAGAGCACAAAATTACAAGAACTCCAACCAAACTTCTCAATAAGCTCTAAATGAAACAAAAATTTGAAATGAATAAAAGTGAAGACAATATCCAATTGTTATAATTAATTAAGAAGTTTATTATTAAATAAATAAAATAAAGTTTATTATTATTAAAGCAGGGGTCAGCAACCTTTTTGGCTGTGAGAGCCATAAACGCCACATTTTTTAAAATGTAGTTTCTTGAGAGCCATACAGTGCTCACAGTGCACGCTCCTGTAACAGTGTGCACTCCTGTAACAGCGTCTGAAAAAAAATTGACTTTATGGCTCCTGCAGAAAGAGCCATATCTGGCCCTCAAAAGAGCCAGATATGGCTTGAAAGCCATACGTTGCCGACCCCTGGTCTAAAGTTATCAGCAGTCATCCGATGGCCCAACAGATAGAGCTCTGGGCCTGGTATTAGGAAGATTTAAGTATGAATCTGCCCTTAGACACTAGTTATGTATAATCCTGAGTGGGTCACTTTACCTCTTCTTCCTTCAGTTTCCTCATTTGTAAAATGGAGGTAACAGAAGCACCAACCTCCCTTGGTTGCTGTGATAATTATATAAGACATTATTTCTAAAGTCTTTAGAAGAGTGCCTAGCATATAATATGTGCCTAATAAACCTTTGTTTCCTTCCTGCTTGCATCACTGTACAAATAAGACTTAAAAGTTGAGCAACAATCAACCATCTAGAAGGTATCAAGACACATTTTGATGTTAAATGTTAGTTTTAATAAATTAATACTTAAAAATAACTTCATTAATTAATGCTAATAAAATAATGTTAAAAATACTCAGCTCACACCACCACAAATATGAATGCTATCATTCCCACTTTATAACGAGTAAACTGATGGTCAAAGAAATTAAATGAGATCCCCAAAATTACAAAGGTATTGAAAGAAGTAGGATTTATGCAGGGCTTGAGACCAAGTCCATTAGGCTTTCCACTATAACATAATGCATATTGTTTTTAAACATGGTCACAAAAAGCAAAACAAAAATGGAGAGGCGTGGGCAAAGTCAAAATGGTAGAGAAGGTACAGGATCCTGACTGATATCTACCAAATTACTCACAAAACAATATTGACATAATACCTCAAGATGAGTTCTGAAGTGGTAGAACCCACAAAAGAACAAAGTGACAGAAGTTTCCAGCACAAGATGTAGGATTAGGGAAACTAAGATGACAGGGGTCAGTGACAATCAAGTCTCCCTAATCCCTGGTCTTTGGAGAAACATAGGCAGGCTTGACTGGAAGGGAGGGACAGGAATTTGTGGAGTACTCCTTCACTTTCCCCCTCCCTCTAAGCAGTTGCAAGATGGTTAACAGCTTGGTAATGAATGATAATCTAGCTTGGTAACTTCTGGGCCAAGATGGTAAGTGGGGAAAGGTTAAACTTCGTATGATGATATCTTTCTCTGTATTATTTCCCCACAGGATAGAATAGGTGAAGCTTGATGTCTTAGAAGCTCACTGGCTCAGAGGTTAGGATCAACTTCAGAGCCACTAGTAAGAGGAACTTTGCTTAAGGAGGATGTGAGTATTTCCCCAAATTATCTGTATCCAGACACTGTTCCTAGATGATAAGGGTTTAATGATATCAGGGAATGGGAAGGAGGTAAATGGCTTAGGATTGATAGGTAAGGAGAAACTACCTAAAACAGCTATGTCACATAAACAGCCCCTCCCCACAAGGGAGGAAATGTATCTTGAATGGCTGATCTCCTATCCAAGCCCCTAAATATTCTTCTTTCTAAACCTAGATAGCTAAACTAAGGTAAACTATGTATTGCTTGAAGGTCTAACAAAAGTAAAACAGCTTTGGCTGCCAGAGACTGAATGGCTCCAGCAGCTACAAAGAGTATGTGTGTTCAGGGTCAGGATCCCTTCTGCTCAGAGCAAAGAGCAAAGAGCCAAGAACCAGGAACCTTGCAAGCCGGGTGACCTGACTTTTATACCAGAACTCCAACTACCTTTAACTGCCCCCTTTCTTAGAGTTCTGGGGGGCACTATGGAATTCTTTGATGCAACTTGAACCCCTCTCAGCAATATGGATCCCACAAAGATAAATTAAAAAGGTGGCAGGAAAAGTCCTCTATACTGGAGTGGGAGTGGAGTGCAGACCAGCATGCTGAGACAGACACCACCACAGCAAGGCAGCACAGGCCTTGGAAAGGTTGAATCATCAACAGCTTCTTCCACAGACAGTAAGGAAGCAAGACAACTGATCAGACGGATATCACAGAGGTCCCTGTGTTGGCTGTTAGTTCAAGACTCTGTTGCATTAACCATATACAGATCGAGGTTGAAGCTCTAGGTCACAGTCCTAGATAGAGGAGGAGCAATAGCACACACCAACACTTGTGGTCACAGGGATCAAGGGACCCTGGATACAGTTCCCAGGTTAAAAAGAGTGCTTGTGGTTGCTCACATCTCTCCTTATATAATGCCACCTGGAAAAAATGAAATCACTTGCTCTAAAAGCAGTTGCACAAAGTATCTAAAGCTTGGGATAATGCCCCCCTTACCAAAGAAACAGAATACAACTTTAACAGATTTTAAGTTAAAAGAAGAGAAAAATGATAGAGAATGAGCAAACAACTGCAATAAAAATTCAATATTGAAGCTTATTTTGGTGACAAGAAAAACCAAAATACAAAATCAGGAGACACAGTCAATACTACTTCATCTTCAATAGAAGATGATAGAACTTCAAAGAAAAATGGGAATTTGTCTCAAGCCAAAAAGAATTCCTGGAGGAGCTTAAAAAGAACTTTAAAAATCAAATAAATGAGGTAGAAGAAAAATTGGGAAAAGAAATGAGAATGATAAAGGAAAATCACAAAAAAAAGAGTCAACAGCCTGCTAAAGGTGGCACAAAAAATACTTAAGAAAATAATATCTTTTAAAAAAAAAGAAGAGCCAATTGGTTAAAAAAAGCATAAAAATCTAACTAAGAAAAGAATTTTTTAAAAAGCAGAATTGGTCACATAGAAAAAAATGTACAAAAATTTACTGAGGAAAAGAATTCTTCAAAAAGTAAAATTGGTCATATGGAAAATACAGTACAAAAGCTGACTCAAGAAAATAATGCCTTAAAAAATAGTATTGGATAAATGAAAGCTAATCACTCTTGGAGACATCAAGAAACAATAATATAAAGTCAACAGAATGAAAAAAAGAAGAAAATGTTAAAATATCTCATTTGAAAAAACATCTTACCTTAAGATGATTTATCTCTAAGAGGTAATTTAAAAATTATTGGACCAATTAAAACCCATAATAAAAAAAAGAGCTTAGAGAGGATCTTTAAAAGAAATTATAAAGAAAAACTACCCTAATATTCTAGATCCAGCAGGGAAAATAAAAATCAGAAAATCCACCAGTCATCACCTTTGAAAATTAAAAATCCTAAAATGAAAACTTCCTGGAATATCATAACCAAATTCTAGAACCCCCAGGTAAAGAAGGAAATAGTGCAAAGAGTCAAAAAGAAACAATTCAAGTATTGTGGAACTACAGTCAGATAATTTTTAAAAAATAGCCCTTTCTACATTAAAGGAACATAGGGATTCAAATAAGATATTGTGTAGAACAAAGGAGATAGAACAACAACCAAGAACCAACAGAGGGAAATGGGTATTTAGTTAAATAGATGACTTTAAAGCATTTTTGATTAAACAATCAGGGCTGAATAGAAATTTTGAATATCAAATAGAATCTTCAAAAGAAGCATAAAAACATAAACAAGAAAGAGAAATCATAAAAGATTCAATAAAATTGAACTGCTTACATCCCTAGATGGAAAAGATGATACTTGTAACCTCAAAGAACTTTATAATTATTAGGGTAGTTATAGTGAGTATACATAGACATAGAGGAAGGGTGTGAGTTGAATATGATGGGATGATTTACCAAAAAAATAAAATGAAGGTGTAAAAAAGAGGAATGTATTGGGAGAAAGAGGAAAGGAGGTATAGAATGAGGTAAATTATCTCACATAAAGTGACACCTTTTACAGTAAAAGGGAAGATGGGAGAAGTGGGGAAGGAACTGCTTGAACCTTACTGTCATTTGAATTGGCACATAACCGTACAATTTGGGGATAGAAATATATGTTACCCTCAAGGAAGTGTAAGTGGTTAAGAGGGTTGAAAGAAGGGAGGACAAATTAGGGGAGGTGGTGGTCAGAAACAAAATACTTTTGAGGACGAACAGGATGAAAGGAGAGTGAAGGGAATAAAAAGGGAGAGAATAGTATGAAAAGAAATACACAGTAATAATGGTGAAAAAAAATTTTTCTCACCTCTAAAGGCCTTATTTCTCAAATACATTCTCTAATAAAAATACATAGAGAAACAAACTAAATGTATAAAAATTCAAGTTATTCACCAATTGATAAATGCTCAAAGGATATGAATAGGCAGCTCTCAAAGTAATTAAAGATATCTATATTGTGTAAAAATGCTCTGAATCACTATTAATTAGAGAAATGAAAATTAAAACAACTCTGAGATACCACCCCATACCAATCAGATTGACTATTATGACAGAAAAGGAAAATGACCAAACTTGGAGGGGATATGGGAAAAATGCACAGTTAAGGGAGTTGGGAATTGATTCAAATATTCAGGAGAGCAATTTGGACATCTAAAGCAGTATATACCTTTTGACACAGTAATACAATTATTAGGTCTGTATCTGCACTCCAAAGAGATTTTTTTAAGGAAAAGGACATATATGTACAAAAATATTTATAGCAGCTCTTTTTGTGGTGGCAAAGAATTAGAAAATGAGGGGATGCCAATCAATTGGGAAATGGCTAAGTTGTGATATGTGATTTTAATGGAATACTATTGTGCTATAATAAATGACAAGCAGAATGATTTCAGAAAAACCTGGAAAAAACTTACATGAACAGGGTAAAGTAAGAACCAGAACATTGTCTGTAGTCACCCCAATATTGAACAATGAGCAACTGTGAATAGCTTAACTATCCTCAGCAATACACTGATTTAAGAAAGTCACAAAGGACTTATAATGGAAAATGTCATCTGCTTCCAGAGAGAAAGTACAGATAGAATCTGACTCGAGACCAAACCATAATATATTTCAATTTCTTTCTTCATTTTTTGTTCATATTTTCTTCTACAAAATATAAAATCTTTATTAAATTGCTTAGCATCTCAACAAGAAAGAAGAGAAGTCAGGACTCTTTTTTAAATGCTAAAAAATTGTTTTACATGCAATAGGGGAAAATAAAATATCATAATTTAAAAAAGAATATGTAAATGATACATAAGTAATTTTGAATATTACTTTATGAAACAATAAAAAGAAGTATATTTGGAAATGAATATAAGAAAGCCTGGCATGAGACCCAAATAAGCTAGATCCCCTAAAAGTATTTATAAAGAAACCTGAAAGGATAACAAATAGATTTGATGTAGGACAAATCTACCAGTGTTTCTATAATGAGAAAGTCAATGTGGTACATGATGTAGTGTAAATGGTACTCATGAAAATGAAGTCAGAAAGAACAGATGGATATGAATATATACAGAGGAAATCTATGCTTGAAATGTAACAATTTTAAAATCACTAAAGACTAATTTTTAAAAGATCTTTAAAAAGGGGGAAATTCTTTAGAAAAAAGATTAGATTTATTATTTAAGTGGAAATTCCCTTCAATGATACAGATTGCAACCCATCTATCTCAGTCCATCCTTAATATCTCTTTGCATTGCTTCCCTAAGAGGGTTAACATTATTGCATCCCAAGGGTTTCAATGGAGACTATAGATTGTTCACTGGTCATTCTTACTCTTACCATGTGATCAGCCCATCTTTTTCAATCATATATTTATTTGAATATATCCTTTTTCACTTCCTGTCTTTCATATATTCTTGTTTATACTGTGCAACAACCTGTTCAAAACCACTAAGCATACCTTTATCACTCTTGGGGTGATCTTCATCTGAAGTTCTTCAGAGATTATACATTCCATTATTCTTTGCCATATGACATCAGTGGAAAGAAAGCTGTCATGGAGAACAGCTATCCCAGCTATCCAAGAGGCTGAGGCTGGTGGATCTCTTTATCTTGAGTGCTACAATGGGCTTTGCTAATCATATCCACACTAAATGCAGTATTAATGTGGTGAGCACCCACAAATGGAGGCCATTAGGTTACATAAGCAAGGAAGGGCATTTCATGTTGACCAATAGTAAGAGTGGACTATGAATTGCCTCTGGACTTCCAACCATGGGAAAAATTGAAAAATCTAGTCTTAAAAGTAATCAGTGGAAGAATTTTTTTATTTGAATTTGCCTTCCTTAGAGAACCATATATCAGAACAACTCTGAGATATCATCTCACACTCATTAGACTGGCTAAAATGACAAAATGGTAAAATGATAAATGTTGGATGGAATGTAGAAAAATGGGGACACATACTGCTAGTGGAACTGTGAACTGATCCAGCCATTTTAGAGTGCAATTTGGAATTATACCCAGAGAGTTATAAAACTGCATTTCCCAAAGAGTTGAGGGAAAAAAGAAAAGAACTCCTATACTCTAAAATATTCCTAGTAGCTCTATTTCTGGTGGCAAATAATTAGTAATCAAAGGAATACCCATCAATCAGGAATGGCTAAACAAATTGTAGTGTATCATTGTGATAGAATAATACTGTACCATAAAAAGTGAGCAGGTTAGTTAGTTTTGTTTTGTTTTTTTTTAAGTTGGAAAGAACTGCATGAGATAATGAATAGTGAAATAAGTAAAACAAAGGCAACATTATACATAATTATAAAATTTATGTTGGAAGAATAAACTGTGAATGTTATGTCAGAAAGGGAAAAGTGAAAGACTTAATGTATATGATTACATCGGTCTCCCAAACAATATTTTTTGTGATGCAGAGAGGTTGGGCAGGGGATGGGACACTTGTGGGTGGCATTTATTATAGAGATATGAAAAAATGGAAGCTAAACATATAAGAGATTTGTGTTTCATTTAGGGTAACCTTCTTTTTCTTTGTATATGGAAACTACTTGTTTCATTTGGTTTTGTAACACTTGGAATTTTAAAAATGCCAAAAATAATAATTTTCCCTTATTTCGTAAAGAAACTTTGGATCATTAAAAGAATTTGAAATTTCACAAAGCTAATCCATTTTTTGTCCTTTTCCTATTAAATTCTGAATCTAATGATCAATTTAAAATTATATAAGTGCCTGCTATGTGCAAGGGATTTATTTTGACATACTGACATATAACATACATGAATGTACATGCAAATAAGTATACATATTCACCAACTAACGACCTATAAATTATTGTTTTCTCATACATGTAAAATTTTCGTGATGATGGCCCTATGTACATCACAGTTGTTCCTGAGGGGAATATGAAAGAGGAACAAGTGAATATCCCCAAATGATTCTCTAAAGCAGATCACATCTTTACAGTTATACAAATGATTGAGTTATATAAGAATATAAGAATAAGCTATTTTGGTTGGTTTGTTGTTGTTTTTAACATGGTAGGATCTTGAGATCTATTTATCATCTCCAGATAATCTGATAAGGATGGCTTAGTTTATAAGAAAGTAATGGGACACTAGGAGATCTCTCCATCAGCTCATGATGCTGCTGCATCTCTCGCAATGAGGTTAGGATTTTATTTATATAATGTATACCAAACCCAATTCACACACACACACACACAAAGAAGGTTCGCATTTGCACAGTCAAGCTTATGTTACATCATGGTTTTTCAAAGCACAATAAAGTTATTGTTTTACAAAGAATTTTCTTATGAAGATAATGCTGGATGAGAAAAAAGTCCCAAAGTTAAAAGTGAGCCTCACTTTATCTAAAAGTTATTTTGCCTGAGCTTGCCACTCCATGACCTTGGGACGCCTAGAGCAGTTAGAGAGATATATCCACAGCTGCAGCTTTACTCTGCTGAGTCAAAAAAGGCTGTTACCTCATTAAGTTCTGCTTTACTTAAAGTTTTCCTAGAAGGCTATAATGTTTTTAAATAAGAAAAGGTGCAGATCATTAAAGGGGCAAAAAGAGGAGTCTTAATGGCTCCAAACAGTAGAACAAAATTAAACCTTAAAGGTTATCCTTCAAAAAAATGTCTCTCATTCATATAAGATAATACAAAATTCCTTGATAAAAAGAACCATTGACAATTTTGTCAGCAATGCCTCATTTTGTTAATACTACTATGAACCTATGACATGACAAGGAAATTGACTTATTATGTAAAAATAAATATGAATATATCCATAGGTATAATGATTACTGCACTAGTACTGATGAAATACCAAAAGAGGAATTTAAAAACTTCAAGAGCATCACATAGTTATACTATGACATGCTTATGGAAAAACGTGGTAAAAAAAATTGAAGAGAATAAAAATTACCTAGGCATATAGACAGCACACTGGACAGAACACTACACTTGGAAAAAGGAGGATCCGAGTATAAAACCTTCCTCAGGCATTTAATAGATATAATGAATGCGAGAGGTTACTTAAACAATGAGGATGGGTTTCTTCATCTGTAAAATGAGGACAATAATATTTATACTACTTACTTAACAAGGTTGTTGTGAAATTCAAATAAGATAATGTATGCATTTTATACTTTAAAGTTTTGTGGAAATGCTTTTTATGAACTAATTTTTTTAAAGTGGGGGTATTGTTTCCCCATTTGTAAAATAGGAGGATTACACTGGGTTGCCTCTAGAATTCTTTCTTGCTATAATTATGTTGAAATGTGTAGCACTGTAGTTAGTGCACAAATGAAATCACAGATTCTTTAAGAAAAAGGAAAGACGGGACTTCCAGGCTAAGATGGCCACAGAGTAGAAGGATCTTCATGACTCTCCCTACTACCAATCACAACAAAGTGTCTCAAAAGGACAAGAATCAAAATCAGAGAGTGAAGGGGCTCTGCTATAGAGAGCAGCCTTGAAGGTAGACTGGGTTTGTGCATTTCCATGCTATAAGGGGGTAAAATTACACCTACCAAAGTGAGAGCTGATCACCTGTCCCCCACAAAACCTACCATGCCACAGGCAGTGCGAGGGCTAGGACAATCTTTAAATTCTCAGAGGCAGGCTGAGGGCACCACAGTTTTACCCCTGAGAAGAGTGCAAAGCCTTGGCAGCAAGACTTAGGACCTGAGGCTGAGTAGCACAGACATAGCACAGAGACAGGCTCCCCACAGGAGACTCCATGGAAAATGGAAAAATAGCATCAGGGCAAAAACCACTCCCACTACACCGAGATCTGCCTGCCCTCTTCACTCAGACTTATGGCTAAGAAGGAAAAATAGAACTAACACAGCAATGGCCATCCAAAACCCAAGAACTACAATCCAAAAGTACCAAAAAAAAAGATACAACAGAGGAAGCCTCTGACATTGAATAACTTCTATGAAGAAAAGGAGCAGAGTACAGAGATGATAACAAAGGGTGACAAACAAGCAAACATCCAAATTTTCAAAAAAAAAACCAGTAGCAAATAGCAGAGTGGATTAGAAATCAAAATCCTACCATATGTTGTCTACAAGAAATATACATGAGGCAATTAGGCACAAAAAGGGTAAAGGTGAAAGGATGGAGCAAAATCTATTGAACATCAGCTGAGAAAAAGAAGGTAGGTGTCACAATCATGATATCTGACAAAGCCAAAGTAAAAATAGATCTGATTAAAAGACATAGGGAAGGTAATTACATACTGATAAAAGGCAGTATAAACAATGAGGAAATAGTAGTACTCAATATGTATGCACCAAATGGTATAGCATCCAAATTTTTAAAGAATAAGCTATTGGAGCTTAAGGAGAAAATAGAAAGTAAAACTATACTAGTGGAAGACCTGAACCTTCCTCTATCAGATCTAGATCAATCAAACCAAAAAAATAAATAAGAGGAAATAGATGTGAATGAAATCTTAGAAAAATTAGAGTTAATATGTATGTGGAAAAAATAAATAGGGCCAAAAAAATACACCTTTTCAGCCGCACATGGTATATTCACAAAGATTAACTATGTACTAGGGCATAAAAACATTAGAAACAAATGCAGAAAAGTAGCAATAATAAATGCAACCTTTTCAGATCATAATGCAAAAAAAAAATAACAATTAGTAAGGGTACATGAAGAGGCAAATCAAAATTAATTGGAAATTAAATAATATGATGCCCCAAAACTGGTTGATTAAAGAACAAATCATAGAAACAATTAATAATTTCATTGAAGAGAATGACAATGAGGAGACATCATATCAAAATCTATGGGATGCAGGCAAAGCAGTATTCAGGGTAAATTTTATATCCCTGAGTGCATATATCAACAAATCAGAGAGGGAAGAGATCAATGAATTGGGCATTGAAATTAAAAAACTAAAAAGAGAACAAATTAAAAATCCCCAGATAAAAATAAAATTGGAAATCCTAACAATTAAAGGAGAAATTAATTAAATTGGAAGTAAAAGAACTATTGAATTAACAAATAAGAGTAGGGGCTGGTACTTTGAAAAAACAAATAAAATAGATAAAGTACTGGTTAATCTAATTAAAAAAAGGAAAAAAGGAAAACCAAATTAAGAGTATCAAAGATGAAAAGTGCAACCTCTCCTCTAATAAAGAGGAAATTAAGATAATTATTAAGAACTATTTTGCCCAACAATATGGCAATCTAGGTGATATGGATTAATATTTATGAAAATATAAACTGCGTAAAATAACAGAAGAGGAAATAGAATACTTAAATAATCCCATATCAGAAATAGAAATCAAACAAGCCATCAAAGAATACCCTAAGAAAAAAAGCCCCAGGGCCAAATGGATTCACAAGTGAATTCTATCAAACATTTCAAGGACAACTAATCCCAGTCCTATACAAACTATTTGACAAAATAAGCAAATAAGGAGTTCTACCAACTTCCTTACATGACACAAATATGGTACTGATTCCAAAGCCAAGCATACTGAAAACAGAGAAAGAAAACTACAGACCAATATCCTTAATGAACATGGATTCAAAAAATCTTAAACGGAATACTAGCAAAAAGACTATCAAGTGATCACAAGGATTATTCACTATGATAAGGTGGGATTTATACCACGAATGCAAGGATGGTTCAATATTAGGAAAACTATCTACATAATTGACCATATCAACAACCAATACAACAGAAATCACATGATTATTTCAATATATGCAAAAAAGCCTTTGACAAAATACAATTCCTTCCTATTGGAAAGATTAGAACATATAGGAATAGAAGGGCCTTTCCTTAAAATAATAGACAGTATATATTTGAAACCATCAGCAAGCGTCATCTGCAATGGGGACAAATTAGAAGTCTTCCCAATAAAATCAGGAGTGAAGCAGGGATGTCCATTATCACCTCTATTATTTAACATTGTACTAGAAACACTAGTAATAGCAATTAGAGAAGAAAAAGAAATTGAAGGTATTAAAATATTCAACAAGGAGATTAAACTATCACTCTTTGAAGATGATATGATGGTCTACTTAAAAAATCCTAAAGAACCAACTAAAAAGCTAGTGGGAATAATTGACAGCTTTAGCAAAGTTGCAGAATACAAAATAAATCCACATAACTCATCAGCATTTCTATATATTTCCAACACAACTCAGCAGCAAGAGTTAGAAAGAGAAATTCCATTTAAAATCACCCTACATGATATAAAATACTTCGGAATCTATTTATGAAGACAAACACAGGAATTATACGAACACAACTACAAAACACTTTCCAAAAAATCAAAACTAGATCTAAAAAACTGGAAAAACATCAATTGCTCATGGGGAAGACAAACTAACATAATAAAAATGATAATCCTACCCAAATTAATTTACTTATTCAGTGCCATATCTATCAAACCACCAAGAAACTTTTTTACTGAATTAGAAAAAAAAATAATAAAGTTTATTGGAAAGAACAAAAAATCAAGAATATCAAGGGAAATAATGAAAAAAAATGTGAAGGATGGCCTAGCAGGACCTAATAGGAAACTGTACTATATAGCAGTGGTCATTAAAACAATATGGTACTGGCTAAGAGACAGAAGGGTGGATCAGTGGAATAGACTAGGGGTAAATGACCTCAGTAAGCTAGTATTCAATAAACCCAAAGACCCCAGCTTTTGGGAAAAGAACTCACTATTTGACAAAAGCTTCTGGGAAAATTGGAAAACAGTAAGGGAAAAAATAGGTTTAGATCAATATCTTACACTTATACCAAGATAAATTCAAAATGGGTAAATGACTTAAATATAAAGAGTAAAATCAAAAATAAACTAGGTGAATATAGAATATTATACCCGTCAGATCTCTGGGAAAGAAAATAACTTAAGACCAAGCTAGAAATTGAGAATATCACAAAATGTAAAATGAATAATTTTTTATTACAGTAAATTAAAAAGGTTTTGTACAAACAAAACCAATGCATCCAAAATCAGAAGGGAAAAAACAAAATGGGGGGAAAATCTTCATTGAAAAAAGACCTCTGACAAAGGACTAATTTCTCAAATATATATGCAACTAAATTAATTCTACAAAAAAAATCAAGCCATTCCCCAGTTGATAAATGGGCAAAGGTCATGAATAGGCATTTTTCAGATAAAGAAATCAAAACTATCAATAAACACATGAAGAAGTGTTCTAAATCTCTTATAATTAGAGAAATGCAAATCAAAACAACTCTGAAATTCCACCTCATGCCTACTAGACTGACCAATATGACAGCAAAGGAAAGTAATAAATATTGGGAAGGATTTGGCAAAATTGGGATACTAATGCACTGCTGATGGAGTTGTGAATTGATCCAACCATTCTGGAAGGCAATTTGGAACTATGCCCAAAGGGCTTTAAAAAACTGCCTGCCCTTTGATCCAGCCATACCATTGCTGGATTTGTATTCCAAAGAGAAAATAGGGGAAAATATCTGTACAAAAATATTCAAAGAGCCACATTCTTTGTAGTGGCAAAAAAAAATTGGAAAATTAGGTAGTGTCCACTGATTGGGGAATGGTTGAACAAATTGTAGTATCTTATGGTGATGGAATGGTATTGTGCTAAAAGGAATAAGGAACTAGAGGAATTTCATGTGAACTGGAATGATCTCCAGGAATTGATGTAGAGCAAAAGGAACAGAACCAGGAGAACATTGTATACATTGTACATAATGGACTTCTCTATTAGCCGCAATGCAATGATACAGGATAATTCTGAGGAGCTTATGAGAAAGAACACTACCCATATCCAGAGAAAGAACTGTGAAAGTAGAAACACAGAAGAAAAAAACATTTCCTTGATCACATGGTTCGATGGGGATATGATTAGGGAAGTAGACTCTAAATGATCACTATTACAAATATTAACAATATTGAAATAGAATTTGAAAAATGATATATGTAAAACCCAGTTGAATTGCTTGTTGGCTATTGGAGGGGGGAGGGAAGAAGGGAAGGAAAGAATACAAATCATGTAACCATGGGGAAAAAAGTACGAATTAAACAAACAAATAAATAAATGTATTTTTTTTTTTACAGAAAGAAATTCATTATCACAGTAATCTGGAGAATTGACCTCATGCTCCAGAGTAAATGTCCTTCTTGTTTCCTGGGGATTTCTACCCCAAACAGGAGATTTCCCACAACCCGTTTCTGTACCAAGAGGATCTGGCAAGTTTTAAGAATTAAAGAAGAATCTACCAAAGTATTCTTCTCCCTCAGTTTTAAAATCTCTCAGCATAATTCATTATTCCAAGTTATCAGGCCTGAATAGATTTTTAAAAATTTAGAGTGAAATAGAACCCAAGTGGATTTATGACACCCTAAATGGACAAAATTTTAAAAAATGAAGTTGAAATATCCACAAGTTTATCATCAAGACCCAATGAAATTGTAATGAGTTAAATTTTGGAAAAGAGATATTGAGGTTGGCTTATGTTCCATTCAATATTCACTCATATCCATCTTCATCAATTCATGATTGAATTTCTGTGACATATAATGGTATCTTTAAATGACACTGATACCAGAGTTATTCACATTCCCTTGATGAAAAAATAACGAGATGCAAATTTTTGCTCTGAGTTTAAATTTAACCAAAAAGAGAGGAAGTTTTAAAAAATTCCAAGTGATTATACCTATGAAATAAAATCCAAGAAATTAAATAATATGAAATAAATAAATAAAGTCTGTAGTCATCTATTTGTATGTGCATGATTGCTTGTACATTTAGAAATACAAATTAGGAAAAAAAGAAATCTTACACAAAAAGAGACATCAATTTTCAAGTGCCCTAAGTACAAGGACTAAAAATTAAAGCAAAGGAAGGCTTTCTTTAGAAAAACAAACAAACAAAAAAACAAACCTGGAAGGTAGAATACCAACCACTCTGATCCACTTCCATATTAAAGGCTAAGAGAAAAAAGATTTGTGCTTTAGCAATTGTGAATATGTGATTTCATACTGATTTTTCCCAGGAGTTGTTTTTAAAAGAGAAGCCCTGACAATACAGCATTGGGTAAAATGATCACGTTTTTATATATTTGTGTATATGTAATTTTAATATCATGTGTGTATATATATGTATATGTATACATATATATATGAGTGTGTGTATGTGTATATACACACATTTATGTAATTTTAATATCATGTAATATCTGACAAGTACAGATTTTTTTGGCTTCTAATTTTTCATTTATTCACACTTTTTTAAACATTTATTAATATTCATTTTTAACATGGTTACATGATTCATGCTCCTACTTTCACCTTCACCGCCCAAACTACCCCCACCCATGGCCGATGCACATTTCCACTAGTTTTGTCCTTGATCAAGACCTATTTCCAAATTGTTGGTAGTTGCACTGGTGTGGAAGTTTCAAGTCCACACCCTCAATCATATCCACCCTGACCCATGCGTTCAAGCAGTTGTTTTTCTTATATGTTTCCTCTCCTGCAGTCCTTCCTCTGAATGTGGTTCTTTACCATAGATCCCTCAGAATTGTCCTGGGTCATTGCTGCTGGTAAGAGGTCCATTACATTCAATTTTACCATAGTATATCAGTCTCTGTGTACAATGTTCTTCTGGCTCTGCTCCTTTCGCCCTGTATCAGTTCCTGGAGGTCTCTCCAGTTCCCCTGGAACTCCTCAAATTTATTATTCCTTTTAGCACAATAGCATTCCATCACCCACATATACCACAGTTTGTTCAGCCATTTCCCAATTGAAGGACATACCCTCCTTTTCCAGTTTGTTGCCACCACAAAAAGCACAGCTATAAATATTTTCCTACAAGTCTGTTTATCTATGATCTCTTTGGGGTACAAACCCAACAATGGTATGGCTGGATCAAAGGGCAGGCATTGTTTTATAGCCCTTTGAGCATAATTCCAAATTGCCAGCCAGAATGGCTGGATCAGTTCACAACTCCACCAGCAATGCATTAATGTCCCAATTTTGCCACATCCCCTCCAACATTCATTACTCTCCCCTTCTTTCATTTTAGCCAATCTGCTAGGTGTGAGGTGATACCTCAGAGTTGTTTTCATTTGCATTTCTCTAATTATTAGAGATTTGGAACACTTTCTCATGTACTTATTGATACTTTTGATTTCTTTACCTGAAAATTGCCTATTCATGTCTCTTGCCCATTTATCAATTGGGGAATGGCTTGATTTTTTATGCAATTGCTTTAACTCCTTGTATATTTGAGTAATTAGACCCCTGTCAGAGTTTTTCGTTATATTTTTTCCCAATTTGTTGTTTCCCTTCTGATTTTGACTACATTGTTTTTGTTTGTACAAAAGCTTTTTAATTTAATGTAATCAAAACCATTTGATTTACATTTTGTAATTTTCTCTAACTCTTGCTTGGTTTTAAAGCCTTTCCTTTCCCAGAGATCTGACAAGTATACTATTCTGTGTTCACTTAACTTGTTTATAGTTTCCCTCTTTATATTCAAGTTGTTCACCCATTCTGAATTTATCTTGGTGTAGGGTGTGAGATGTTGATCTA
>NC_058131.1:376296606-376323407 GCF_016433145.1 Gracilinanus agilis | reverse complement strand
AGGTCCTTCTATTCCTATACTTTTCAGTGTTTTTAATAGGAATGGATGCTGTATTTTGTCAAAGGCTTTTTCAGCATCTATTGAGATAATCATGTGATTTTTGTTGGTTAGACTGTTGATATGGTCAATTATGTGGATGGTTTTCCTAATGTTGAACCAACCTTGCATTCCTGGTATAAATCCCACCTGATCATGGTGGATGATCTTCTTAATTACTTGCTGGAGTCTCTTTGCTAGTATTCTATTTAAGATTTTTGCATCTATGTTCATTAGGGAGATTGGTCTGTAGTTTTCTTTCTCTGTTTTTGACCTCCCTGGCTTTAGAATCAGTACCATATTTGTGTCATAAAAGGAATTTGATAGGACTCCTTCTTTGCTTATCATATGAAATAATTTGTATAGTATTGGGATTAGTTGCTCTTTGAATGTCTGATAGAATTCACTTGTGAATCCATCAGGCCCTGGCGATTTTTTCTTAGGGAGTTCTTTGATGGCTTGTTCAATTTCTTTTTCTGATATGGGATTATTTAGGTATTCTATTTCTTCTGCTGTTAATCTAGGCAGTTTATATTTTGGTAAATATTCGTCCATATCTCCTAAATTGTTATATGTATTGCCATATAATTGGGCAAAATAGTTTTTAATGATTGCCTTAATTTCCCCTTCATTAGAGGTGAGGTCTCCCTTTTCATCTTTGATACTGACAATTTGGTTTTCTTCTTTCCTTTTTTTAATTAGATTGACCAGTACTTTGTCTATTTTATCTGTTTTTTCAAAGTACAAGCTTCTAGTCTTATTTATTAATTCAATAGTTCTTTTACTTTCGATTTTATTAATTTCTCCCTTGGTTTTTAGTATTTCTAATTTAGTTTTAATCTGGGGATTTTCAATTTGCTCGCTTTCTAATTTTTTGAGTTGCATGCCCAATTCATTGATCTCTGCCCTCCTTAATTTGTTAATATATGCACCCAAGGATATAAATTTCCCCCTGAGTACTGCCTTGGCCGCATCCCACATAGTTTGGTAGGATGTCTCATCATTGTCATTTTCTTCAATGAAATTGTTGATTGTTTCTATGATTCCTTCTTTGACAAATTGGTTTTGGAGAATCATATTATTTAATTTCCAATTAGTTTTTGATTTGCCTGTCCAGGTGCCCTTACTAATTATTATTTTTATTGCATTATGATCTGAGAAGTTTACATTTATTATTTCTGCTCTTTTGCATTTGTTTGCAATGATTCTATGCCCTATAACATGGTCAATCTTTGTGAATGTGCCATGTGCAGCTGAAAAGAAGGTGTATTCCTTTTTGTCCCTATTTATTTTTCTCCACATATCAATTAAATCTAATTTTCCTAGGACTTCATTCACCTCTCTTGCCTCTTTCTTATTTATTTTTCAGTCTGATTTATCTAGATCTGACAGAGGAATATTTAGATCTCCCACTAGTATGGTTTTACTATCTATTTCCTTCCTCTGCCAGTTTCTCCTTTATTTGGATGCTATGCCAATTGGTACGTGCATACTGAGCAGTGTTATTTCCTCATTGTTTATACTGTCTTTAATCAGGATGTAATGACCTTCCCTCTCTTTTTTAATCATATCTATTTTTACTTTCTCTTTGTCAGAAATCATAATAGCCATTCCTGCCTTCTTTTTCTCATTTGACGCCCAAAAGATTTTGCTCAAACCCTCAACCTTAAACTTGTGTATGTCCACCCGTCTCATATGTGTTTCTTGTAGACAACATATGGTAGGATTTTGGTTTCTAATCCACTCTCCTATTTGCTTCCGTTTTATGAGCGAGTTCATCCCATTCACATTCAGAGTTATAATCATCAGTTGTGCATTTGCTGACATTTTCGTATTCTCCCCTATTCCTACCCACTTTTTCTTATACTATTTCCTTTTAAACCAGTGGTTTGCTATTAAGCCTCTATCCCATATCCCCTCCCTTGATTAACTTCCCTTTCTACCCCCTCCCTTATTTTTCCCCCTCTTTTTGTTTTTAAAGGCCTTATGAATTCCCTCCCCCTTCTTCTCCCCTCCCTTTTTTTGACCTCCCCACTCCCCTGCTCCCCTTGGCTTATCCCTTCTGACTTTCTCAGAAGGGTTAGATAAGAATTTTATGTCCCAATGGATAGTATAGCTACTCTTCCCTCTCCGGGTTGATTACACTGAGAGTAAGGTTTGATTATTACCTCTTAATGCTCTCTTCCTCTCCTTATAATAGTATTTGTCCCCTCTCCTTCCCATGCCCTCTTTGTGTGTAATAGAATATCCTATTTTTCTTATTCACTCAAGTTTCTCTTGGTGTCCCCTGCTATTCACCCCCTCTTTCCCATCCCCCATGTCATCTTAGATTATTTAGTGTTCCACCATCACCCTGTGAATCATTCTTCTGATTACTATAACAGTGAATACTATAATAGTGAATAGAGTTCACTACAGAGAATTATAAATAGCATTTCTCTACATAGGAATACAGATAATTAGATCTCACTGAGGCCCTTAAAAAGGCAAATTTAAAAATTTATAAGTTTTCTTTCTTTCCCCTCTGTATCTTATTTACCTTTTCATGTTTCTCTCGATTTTTGTGGTTAGATAGCAAATTTTCCATTTAGCCCTGGTCTTTTCTGGGGAAATACCTGGAATTCTTCAATTTTGTTGAGTGCCCATACTTTCCCCTGAAAATATATAGTCAATTTTGATGGGTAGTTGATCCGTGGTTGCAGGCCCAGCTCTCTTGCCTTTCTGAATATCGTATTCCAAGCCTTGCGATCTTTTAGCGTGGAGGCTGCCAGATCCTGTGTGATCCTGATTGGTGCTCCTTGATATTTGAATTGTCTCTTTCTGGCTTCTTGTAAGATTTTTTCTTTTGCTTGGAAACTCTTGAATTTGGCAATTATATTCCTGGGCGTTTTCTTATCTGGATCGAATGTCGCGGGTGTTCTATGGATCCTTTCAATGTCTATATTGCCCTCTTGTTGTAGGACTTCAGGGCAATTTTGCTGAATAATTTCCGTTAGTATGGAGTCCAGATTTCTATTAATTTCTGGTTTTTCTGGAAGACCAATGATTCTCAAGTTGTCTCTTCTAGACTGGTTTTCTTGGTCTGTCACTTTCTCATTGAGATATTTCATGTTTCCTTCTATTTTTTCAGTCTTTTGACTTTGTTTTATTTGTTCTTGTTGTCTTGAGAGATCATTAGCGTCTAATTGCTCAATTCTAGCCTTTAGGGATTGGTTTTCGGCTATAATCTTCTGGTATTCCTTTTCAATCTGGTCATTTCTGGTGTTCAATTTGCTTATCAGTTCATTTGGTTTCTGAGCCTCACTTTCCAATTGCAAGATTTTACCTTTTAAACTGTTATTTTCTTGCCAGATCTCTTCCATTTTCCTCAAAATCTCAGTTTTGAACTCTTCCATAACTTGTGAGGAGTTTTCCTTACTTGAGGAGGGTCTGGATGCTTGTTTGTTCTCCTCCTCTGTTTGCTCGGTTGTCTGGATTTTCTCTGTGTAAAAGTTGTAGAGTGTTAAAGACTTCTTTTTCTTGTTGTTAATCTTTCACTTCTGAACTTCCTGAGACTGGGTAGCCATCGTTAGCCCAGCAGCTTCTCAGGTGTATCCTCGCGCTCAGTGTCTGTCCGCGGTCTTTTGGCTCCTGAGGTCTGAGTTCTGGTTTTTTCCAAGGTCAAGCCCCCTGGTGGACCCCCTTGCTTGATCCTCTGCTGGAGGTTTCTTTACAAGTCTCAGGGCGCTGCTTCCACAGTCATATACCCGTCTGCACTGGTTCCCCACTCAGGGTTTCAGAGCCTTAGCTCGCTGCTGTGTCTGCCTCCACCTGCACCTCCAACCGCACCTGGGCTCTGCTCCCGCGCTCTGCGCCCATGTTCTGCACCCTGCTCTCGCGCTCAGAGTTCGTGTGTGTTCTTTAGCTTTTTGGGGTCCTAAATCTTGCTGCTCTCAGGAACAGGCCCCGGAGCTGTCAATGACTCGATGGGTGCCCCAAACTTGCTCTATTTCTTTTTAGCTGGCTTCAGCGCTATAGGTGGTGTGTGTAGTGGGTGGGGGTGGGGTGGTTGCTCAGCCCGCGATTTAGTGAGAATTGTTTCACCCCTTTATAGCATGGAAATGCCCTGATTCCACGTACCTTCCACGCTGTGCCCTGTTGTAGGGTTTCTCCATTCGTCTGGACTTGTTTTTATGTCCCCTTGAGGAGTTTTGTGTGTTTCGGTCAGGAGAGGTTAAGAGCTGCTTCTTACTCTTCCGCCATCTTAACCCAGAACCACAAGTACAGATTTTAATAAATAAAGACACTAGAAATTTTTTAAGGAAAAAAAAGTAAATTTTATACCTATCATCATTTGCTCATCTCAAACCAAAAATATGTATTATTGACTTTAAAATAAGAGTTCCTACATCATCCTTTTCAAGATCCTTTTCAATCTTTATCCCCTTGTATATATGATATGGATGCACTACTATTATAATTTACTTTAATTACACAGTTATAATCTATACATATATTGTTCTTTTAGTTCTGCTTTCTTCCCCTTATGTCACCTTAAGTAACTTCCTATGTTCCTTTGACTTGTTCATATTCATAATTTATTTTGATACAGCAAGATTCTCTTATATTTAGATACACAGATTTCTTCATCAATCCTCACTCATACTGTAGTGCTCAGAGCATTATCCCAACAAATGAGTCTTGAACCAACAATGCAAAATGCAAAGGGACTTTATTGTCTAGCTCAAGCTAGGGTCTCCCACCTAAAGTTGGTGAGTTACCTCGAGCTGTGCCTGTGCTTGAGTTTTATAGAGTAGTAGTCAGCAAGGGGCAGGGTAGGGTAATGTTTTTAGGTTGGGAAATCCTACAGGTAAGAGGAATATCTGTAAGGCATTCTTGCAGATAAGGGGAATGTCTTCAGGGAAGAGATCCTGTGGATAAGGGGAAGGTCTATAAGGTAGATAAGGTCAGACTCTGAACACCAGAGGTCTGCAAGTTTGGGATTCCTGTGGACAATCCTATTTCACCATAATGTCAAACAAGGGTCAGGTCCATAGTGTCATACAGGGGTCAGGATTTTTAATTCTGACTCTTTCTGGGTTCCACAATACAAAGAGTGATGCTAGGAATGTTTTCTATATATCTAGATCTTTATTTTCTATCAGCCTCCTTTATTCTCAATACTCAGAGTCCCAGGTTAAAGGATCATAGGATCCTAGATTTAAAACTAAAGCAACCTCAAATGTGATCCAGCCCAAGCCTTTATTCATTTTATAGTTAAGGAAACAGAGGCCTAGAAAGGTTAAGTGACAACTGTAGTTAAATGACATAGCTATTCCATAGCATATACAGTCATGTAGCTGCTAAATGTCTGAGGCAAGATTTGAACATAGATTTTCCTTACCTCAAATCAAACACATTAGCTATGTTGTCACAAAACGCTAATTGTATAATTCCATTATGCCCTCTTATATAGTTGGGTCAATTCAAATCTCCATCAGTAATTTAAAAACATGTCAATTTCCTAGGAAGTAATGCCAGCACTAAATTTTGTGGTATTTTAGTTATCTTTACCAGGATGATGGGTATTAAATAAAATCTCATTTGTTTTCCCTTGAATTTCTTTGATTACAATTTTTAAAATGCTTTTAAGTCATTTAAAATCTATCTCTGTTGCAAACTACATATTCACTGTATTAGGAAGTGTTTCTTGATCATATGTATACTTTAAAATTTTAAATAGATACCAGAAATGTTTGATGCAAAGATTTTCCTGGAATAATTCTTTTCTTCTTGTTTTGAATATAGTGTTTGCTGCTGTTGTTGCTACTGCTGCTGTTGCTACTATCATTGTGTGAAAGCATTTTTATTTTAAAATAATCAAATTGCTGACTGATCAACTCTAGTTTCACTGGTGAAGCACCAGCCCTCCTCCCCATTCCTCGTTTCAGGAACCTTCCTCTGGAATGGTGCTGCTAGGGTTATGTGAAAGAGAATTCTTTACTCTATTGTCTATCCTGAGTTAATATTAACTTAAGTACTCCTACTTGGTACCTCCCTAGACTGAAGACAGGATTAATACCATCTTTGTCTACTTTTGAATTGAATCAACAAAAGCTTGACCACTCTACTTAGCACTAGGTGGAGGAGCTCTCCACCCTTTCAATTCAGTCAGCCAGGAATTAATGAACTCTTCTGATGAATATTCACCTCTCCAGAAGGTGAGATTTAGAAAATTCACGCCCTTAGATGAGAATTTAACCTTCAGAAGGTGAGAACTTAACCTTCAGAAGGTGAGAAGTTGATCCCACAGACACTGCCCTCTGGACAGTGTTAGACAATTTAGAAACTGTGACTGGCCCCTGTGAAGAGGGGCAGGGATAAGAAGTCACCATAAAAGCAAGCCTCAAACTGAGGCTTGGATCATGGGTTTGGAGCTTGACTTCAACTTAGACTCTGACTCCTGGACTAGTTCGTTGGGTGAGTGAAAGCCTAGTTTCCTAAGAGACTACCTTCCATTTTGGAGGAGGCTGCCTGGTTACTCACTACCAGCCTTCATGGTTGTGAGTGAATTAATCTCTGCCTGGATTAAGCAGACCCAGGATAAACATTTAAGTTGATAGTATAGATAACCTCTCTAACCTTTTCACATTTCTCTACTTTATTGTTTCCTCTCCATTTTGTAAATATTTGTAAATAAATTTCTGACTCAAGATATAATAAATACTGGCAACCTCATAATTTCATAAAAAAAATATTGGCCAACCATTAAATGTAACCTTTACAGTTGTTGTGTTTTTTTTTCTTGTTTTTCATACCTACTTCTCTGCTCTTCAATTTTCTCTTCTTAATTAATTTAGAAAATACCTTCATGTTATTGCTCCTGTAGATTATGAAGTAGTTTCCCATTGGCATCATACTTCTTTTTTTCAAATTAGCATTTGATTGGATCATATCCCACTTCAAGATCACTGCACAGTTTGAAGACTACCCACTGTTTTCTACTTTTGTTAAAGATATCTCTCTTTGAAATAATATTTTTCATATGGATTCTCCTCCCCAAATAGATTCACCTATTTTGATTCATAATTTTCTGTTTTCTTAGCTCTCTAAGTTCTCTAAGTTGTCAATTGTTAAGAAATGACTTAAGTGTTGTTTGCCCAACCCATATACAGAAAAATGTATTTTACTCCAGATACTTAGCACTTAAGAGAGAAATAAAAGGATAGCTTCAAAGTACCCTTAACTATGACTAGATACCTAGCATTTTTTCCATCTCCTCTCTATTTCTAAAGAATAATCATCTCGAATGAGTTTATATTTCTTGCAAAGATTTACTGACATATAATTCATAAATGTTTGTTGCTTAAATGAATGATTTGGCAACTAAGAATAGTAATCACATCTAACTCCTTAAAGTAATGTTCAAATGATAAAAGTTTATTTTTTTCTTTTTAGCTAAAAACATTCATCTAAATAGCATGATGGTAAAGTAGAACTCCCAGTTCACCCCCCAAAAAAGAAATCAACATAAGTGACATAACCATAAGAAGAAAGAGGGCAAATAATTGTCCGTCAGGTTCTTCTACTTAACATTTATATTATGAGTTTTCAGACCCTCATTTTATAGATTATAGCAATTAACCAGGGAAAATACAAATTGAAGTTTATTCTTGAAGCCAAGATTTTTCATTGTTATGAGATAAGGAAATTTTTTTGAGAATAAAAAAGATAATATATTGAGAAGGGGAGGATAGCGAGCCTGCATTTCATTTGCAGTAGAACTAGGACCTAATCCAAAGTAGACACGGTCTGACACAGGCTGTGTAGTTAAATAGATTCATAACTAGGGGTTCTTGTACTTAGAGCCAGCTCATTTGAGGAAGGGGAAAATCTGAAAAGTAAAACTCAACCAGACAAAATCTCTGATAGTATCATGTTATAAATTCAAATAGTCCATTTAATGATAACATAGCTACATAAAAAAACCTCTAGCTACTATAAAAAAGAGACAATATGATGTAGCATATAGCGAGCCTATCTTAGAATTAAGAATACCATGGTCCACAAATATTACAGCAATTTTCCACTAATAAGGGTCTTATTTTTCAAATATATGGTAAACTGGTTCAAATTTATAAAATACCACCTTTCTCCAATTCATAAACAGTCACAGAATATGAATATACAGTTTTAGAAGAAGAAACCACAGCTATTAGCAATTATATGAAAAATGCTTGAAATTACTAATAATTAAAGAAATACAAATTTAAACAACTCTTAAGTGCTACTTTACATCTATGAGATTATCTAACATAACAGACAGAGGACAATGCTTTTGGGAATATGAAAAAATAGGTATGCTATTAATGAACTTGTAAACTGGTCCAAAAATGATGGAAAACAATTTGGAACTATGCCAAAAGTACTATAAAACTGAGCTTACTTTTGACCCAACAATATCACTATTAAGTCTGTATCCCAAAGAGATAAAAGAAAAAAGAAAAAATCTATATACACAAAATATTTATGGCAGGTTTTTTGTGTTGGCAAAGAATTAGAAACTGAGGGAATGTCCATCATTTGGGAAATGGCTGAATAAGTTATGGGTTATAGTTGTGATGGAACACTACTGTGCTATAAAAAATTACAAAGGCTGGAGTAGTTTTACAAAAGCCCTAGAAAACTTATATGAGCTGAAGGAAAGTGAAGTGAGTAGAACTAGGAGAATATTAAACATGGTAACAGTAATACTATAAGGATGATCAACTGTGAAAGATTTAGATGCTGTGATTAAGATGGTGACATGATAATTCATGATGAAAAACACTATTCATCTCCAGAGAAAGAACTAATAAATTTGAATTGAAGATTGAAGCATACTTTTCATTCTTTATTTTTCTTGATTTTTTTGCAACATGGCTAATGTGGAAATATGTTTTGCATAACTTCCAGGTTTCATTAATATCTTAATGCTTACCTTTTCATTGGATGCAGAAAGAGTAGGAGAAAGAATATGGAATATATTTTTAATTAATGCTAAAAATTTTAAATTAAAAAAAGTAATATTACACTTTAGACTCTGCCTCTGACAACATACAGGCTATGTAATAATGGACTAGTGTTTTATCTTTTTTGTGTCCCTAGGGAACTTTAAAACTATAAATTATAGATGAATAGGTGATTAAGCATCTGAGATTGGGAGTTTTTTTGTTTTGTTTTGTTTTTACTGTGACTTCCCTATCCTTAAGAAACAAAAGGTTTAAAAGAAAATAACAACAAAAATAGGAAGTTTATATAACAGCATTTTACCCTTTCAGACAAGTAAAATATTCATACTTATCTTACTTGTCTGAGTTGATTTTCTTCTCCTGAAGTTGAGAAAGTATTGCCTTCTAGATGTCAATACTGCAAGACCTATTCAGCCTGTACTAATCCTACATCAGTGTTAAATACTGGTCTTATCTCTTATGAGTTAGGATTCAAATCACAAAAACTTTGGTTTTTATTGATAATTTCCAAGTAATGATGATGATATAGCAAAAGCAAAAACCAGAAGAAAATCCAGAAACGAGTAACATCATCCTTACACTGAGTTTTTCTGAAAAATCCAAAAAAGGCAACCAAACGGCAATGCTAAAGGTCCATATTTCCATGGTCCTTGTTACTTTTAAGGGCTAAGAAACAGTTGAAAGTGCTGATGATCATTCCCATCAATAATTAGACTGATTTAGCTTATGTAATCTCCATCATACTTTCTACAGAGACATCTCTCTTGATATGTGACTACAGTTAGTGACAAAAGGAGCCTTCAATAATGGATATAATATTAAGTTGAGAAGTGGGAGATCTGAATTAGAGTTACCACAATTAAGGTTGACTACATCACCGGACTTTTTTAATTTCTAGAGACATAATAAGGTAATGATTACTTTGTTTTGCCAGCATGTAGACTGGGTCCATAGGGTATGATTCTTCTTGTTTGCTTGATGAGTACATTTTCCCCCTCTAATTCAAGTGGTTTGGCTTTTTTGGCAGTTAGTTTTTCCAAAGCATTTCTTTGGACTCTTGTCTTATTCATTCATCAGACTTCACTGCTAAACCAGTATACTGAATAATATAAACAGAAAAGAAAAAAAAACCTTCTATTGCTATAGCTTTTCAGTCAAAATAAAAGATAATCCAAAGTTTTTCTTTTTGTTGTTGTTCTAAAGTACTGCCAGAATGTTCACTTGGCTCCTACACACTTCTTTTCTTTTGTGCTGAATTTTCAAGTAATTATATTAAAAAGCCAGATAATTTTCAAGCAGCAAAGTTCTGAGAGAAAGCACATTTTTTGAAAAGTAGAAAGAAGCATTTTTAAGTAAAGAAACATAGCCATTTTCCTTTTATGTTAAAAATTAAAGTTTAAACTGTTGATTCCTTGGCTCTCCTACTTACACTATAAGCTGGTTATTAGGCAACACCTTTCAGGCAGATGCTTCTAACTTATTGAGTTATTGCAATGAAATTACAAATAGCTTTTCATATTCAAAAGCATAATAAAACTTGTTGGAAAACTTATGATTGATGATATTGATTAAAAATGTGGTGGAACAAGAGGACTAGTCAAGCATAAATGAATCAATTTTTTTCCCCACAATCCTTCTGGTCCAAATTCATGATGCATATTATTGGGAAAAGGACATGCTTTTAGTATTTCTCCTCATAAGATTTAAGGTGATTCAAAGTTTAATTATAATCTAGAAGTATCTTGCAACTTCCATTATACAAGTTTATAGTTTCATTTTTATTTTTTTAATTTTGAACTCAATTTTCCCTATTAAACTGTAAGGTCTAGTGACTCTGTGAGCTGTAAAGCAATCACAGAAATGCAATAACAAAAAACCTTATTGAAAGATAATATTGGTTACTATTTTATTTGAAGACAGCAAACTAACATAAAAATCATACTTTTGTAGTATACCAAATTTGATTTAAAATAGCAATTAACTCAAATAAGTCATCAAAAAGACTATAAATAACAAGTGCTTAACTACTTTCCCCACTTTTCTCCAAGGTCACCATTCTCCAGGAAGAAAATAATGGAATTCCAAGAGTTGAAAGAGTTTAAACATCATCTACCTTCAAGTCTAAGCAACTAATTATGAAAAAGGAAATGGAACCTAGCCTGAGAAACCTCCCTGCTTTATCTAAGGAATCATCTGAGATCACAATACTAGCATACAAATGTTAATGGTATAAATAAATTTTAGCTAAGGCATCTCAGTGGTACAGCAGAGATAGAGTTAGAATCAGGAAGATATACATACAAATCCAGTCTGTCACATACTTGTTTAGTGACCCTGGGTAAGTCACTTAGCCTTTCTACTTCCATGTGGGGATAATAACAACATCACTTCCTAATTTTGTTATGAAAGTAAAATCATATAATACTTTTTTCTAATTTTATTATTATTTTATTATTCTTTTGTTTTACATTTTGAGTTCTTCCCTCCAGGCCCTCGCCCATCCATTCAGAAGACAAGCAATTTGTTATCAGTTAGACATGTGTTTCCAAAATAAAGTGTGAAAAGGTATCCTTTATTCTATACACCATGTCCACCAATTCTCTTTCTAGAGGCAGACAGCATTTATGATCATGAGTCCTTTGGAATTGTTTTGGATCGTTGTATTAATCACAATAGCTGTGTTTCACATATAACTATCCTTATAATATTGTTACCATGTACAATGTTCTTCTGGTTCTACTCAATTCACTTTGCAGGATTTCATTAAAGTCTTCCTAGATTTTCTGAAACCATTCTGCTCATCTTTTTCTTATGGAACAATAATATTCCATCATTACTATATCCCACAATTTGTTTAGCCATTTTTAATTCTTTGTTGCCACACAAAAGATTCTATAAATGTTTTTGTATTTTAGGTCATCTTCCTTTTTTTATCTCTTTGTGAAAGAGCTCCTTAATGGTTTTGCTGGGTCAAAGGATATCCACAATTTTATAGCCTATGTAATATATACTATAGGGTATAGTTCCAAACTGTACTCCAGAATGGTTGGACCAGTCCATAATTCCATAAAGAGTGTGTTAGTGTCCCAGTTTTTCCACATCCCCTCCAGCATATGTCCTTTTTCCTTTCTGTCATGTTGGCAAATCTGATAGGTTGTACTTCAGAGTTATTTTCATCTGTATTTCTCTAATCATCGGTGATTTAGAGAATTTTTCATGTGAATGTAGATAGCTTTGAAAACCATATAATATTTGTAGACACTTTGCAAACCTAAAAATGTTATATAAATGCTAACTATTATGACTATTATAGTAATCTATTACCCTTTCTACTCAACCTATGAATCTAGTGCTTCCTATTCTCTCAAAGTGTATACTCACCTTTAGTTTCCTTACTTTTCTTGTTCTAAAATTTTAAAACAGTCAGGATGCTTATTAGTCACCATATCTGAAAGAGATACAAAGTTAATCTATCTATGTGAATTTATTAGTTAATTACTCAAGTAAGTAATTAGTTAACTAGTTAATCCATAAGTACTTAGTAGGCACCAACTATGTCCCAAGACTTTTTCTGATTACTAGTGGTAAAAACAATGTCAAAAATTAAACTGTCCTTGCTTTTAAGAAGTTTATAATCATCAACAAGAAATAGCTGTAGATATGCATGTGCATATGTCTATATGTCTATATGTGTACATACAAAATAAATGTAAGGTAATCTAGAAGTAAGGCACTGATCCTTGAGGGGAATCAAAAAAGGTTTCATGGAAGACGTGGTATTTGAGCTGACAGAAAATGGGGATACTAAGAAATGGAAGCAAAAAGAGAATCTATGTGACACTGTCCTCCCATGCCTGGAGGATAGTATCAGACAAGAGATGGAATATGGTACATGAGGAACACTGTTTTTATTCAATTTCCTAATTGCATCTAATAACAAATTCACACATAAGTTTCTCTAAGTTTTATGATCCAAATTGTCTCCCTCCCTCTCTTCTCTTATAGTTCCCAAAGCTGGCAAGCAATTTAATCTAAGATATATATATATATATATGTATATATATATATATAATCATACAAAATGTATTTCCATATTTTTTATAAGAGAACAATTATATAAAATCAAAACCCCAATTAAAAACCCAAATAAGGTGAAAAAGCATATGCTTTAACCATTATGACTCCAATAGTTCTTTCTCTGGGGGTGGATAGCATTCTTTGTCCCTCAGAATTGTCCTGGATTATTGTATTGCTGAGAATAGCTAAATCTATCATAGTTAATCATTCCATATATTACTGTTACTGTGTATAATGTTCTCCTGGTTCTATTTATTTCTCTCTACATCAGTTCATGTAGGTCTTTCCAGTTCTTTCTGAAATCATCCTGTTCATCATTTCTTGAAACACGATAGTATTCCATCACCATAATATACTGTAATTTATTTATCCTTTCCCCAATTGATGGACATGCTTTTAACTTCCAATTCTTCACCACCACAAAAAGATCAGCCATAAATATTTTTAGACAACTAGGTCCTCCCCCCCCTTTTTTTATTTATTTGGGATACTAGCCTAGAAATGGTATTTTTGGATCAAAGAGTTTTAAAGAATTGTTTTAGAGCCCTTTGAGCATAGTTCCAAATAGCCTTTCAGAATGGTTGAATCAGTTCATAACCCCACCAGCAACAAATTAGTGACCCAATTTTGCCATAACCCCTCCAACACTTATCACTTATCTTACCTGTCATATGGGCCAAACTGACAGATGCAAGGTGGTATCTCAGAGATGTTGTAATTTGCATTTCTCTAATCAAGAACAATTTAGAACATTTTATATGATTATTGATAGATTTTATTTCTTTATCTGCAAACTGCTTATTCATATCCTTTGACCATTTGTCAATTGGGGAATAACTTGGATTCTTATAAAATTGACTTATTTCTCTATATATTTGAGAAATGAGACCTTTATCAGAGAAATTTGTTATAAAATTTTTCCCAGGTTGTTTCCCTTCTAAACTTGGTCACATTGGTTTTCTTTGTATCAAAATCATTCATTTTACATATTGTAATGTTTTCTACCACTTCTTTGGTCATAAAGTCTTCCCTTCTACATAGATATGACAGGAAAACTATTCTTTGTTCACCTAACTTACTTATGTTATCATCCTTCATGTCTAAATCATAAACGTATTTTGACCTTATCTTAGTTTAGGATTGAGGTATTGTTGTAAACCTAGTTTCTGTCATACTATTTTCTAGTTTTCCCAGCATTTTTTGCTAAATTGTGACTTCTTATCTCAAAGGTTGAAATATTTGGGCTCATCAGAAGCTAGATTGCTAAAGTCATTTACTCCTAATCTATTCCATTGATCCACTAATCTATTTCTTAGCCAAAACCAGATTGTTTCGATGAGTACTCCTTTATAGTACAATTTAAGATATGGTACTGCTAAGTACGGGGGGCAGCTGTGTGGCTCAGTGGATTGAGAGCCAGGCCTAGAGACTGGAGGTCCTAGGTTCAAGTCCGGCCTCGGACACTTCCAGCTGTGTGACCTTGAGCAAGTCACTTGACCCCTACTGTCCACCCTTACCACTCCTGGGCCAAGGACGGTCCCTAGCCCAGATGAAAAAAGGAGGAGGGTTGGGTGTGGGGCTAGCAACCCCACCCTGTAAAAACTACATCTGCTAAAGAAACTGCAACCTAAAGTAGGGGCAGCTGGGCTAGCTCAGTGGATTGAGAGCCAGGCCTAGAGAGGAAAAGGTCCTAGGTTCAAGTCTGGGCTCAGACACTTCCCAGCTGGGTGACCCTGAGTGACTGTGTGTCCCATTGCCTACTGGTTGTGGCCCTATGCTCCTAGAATGGAGTCCCAGGATAAAAAAAAAAAAAAAAAAAAAAAAAAAAACTGCTAAGTGACCATCCTTTACATTTTTCTTCATTAATTCTCTTGATATCCTTGATCTTTTGTTCTTCCACATTAATTTTGTTATTAATTTTTCTAATTGTATAAAATAGTTTTTTGTAGTTTGATTAGTTTGGCACTGAATAAGCAAATTAATTTAGGTAGAATTGTTATTTTTATTATATTAGTTTAGTCTACCCATGAGCAATTAATGTTTTTTCCAATTCTTTAAATCTAACTTCATTTTTGTGAAAAGTGTTTTGTATTTGTAATCATATAATTTCTGTTTTCTTGGCAAATAGATTCTCAAGTATTTTTTATTGTCTCAAGTCAATTTAAAATTAATTTCTCTTTCTATCTCTTGCTGTTTTGTTGGAAATGTATAGAAATGCTGATGATTTTGTAGGTTTATTTTGTATGCTGCATCTTTGCTAAAGTCATTAATTATTTCAACTATTTTTTAGTTGTTTCTCCAGTATTCTTTAAGTGCACCATCAAATAATCCATAAAGATTGATAGTCTGGTTTCCCCAGAGGAACAATTACAAAGTGATTTTGGCTGAAAGGTAGAATATAAGAAGGAAAGTAATTTGAAAGTGCAGTTTCTCCCAAGGAAAGTCATGGTCTGTTCTGGGCTGAGAAGTTAGACAAAAAAAAAAAAAAGACACTAACCTGTTTTTACCCTTTGACAAAGTGATTTCCCTGCTAGGCATATATAACAAAGAAGTCCATTACAGAAATAAAAGTCCCACATGTAACACAAATTCATAGCAGTATTCTCTGTAATAATGAAAACCTAGAAACCAAGTGACTAGTCACTGATTGCAGGACAAATTGTAGTATGTGGAAGTAATATAATATTCTTATATTTAGGAAACTCTGAATGAGAAATCGGAGTAGGTTTCAAAGACTTACATGAGCTGATTCAAAGCAATCTGAAAGAACCAAGAGAACCTTGAGAACAGTAATATAATGACCACAGTAATATCTAGGAAAATAACAAAAAAATTAAAACTCAGATCATTGCAATTATCAGTTCATTTCATATGGTTTGTGTTGAAAAATATCACTCATCACTATAGAGAGGAAATAGACTACAGGTACAGAAAGAGGTATGCAGGATCATAGATTTAGAATTGAAAGGAATTTTTGTGCCATTTACTCTAACCTCCTGATTATATAGATGAGGAAACTAATGCACAGAGATACTAAATGACTTTTTACAGTTAGTAAGTATCTGAGATAAGATTCAAGTTCAGGTATGTGTCAGTTCCTTTTTCAACTTGTTTTGAGAGGAATGATTGGGGAATGATATGAGAGTAAAATAAATCATCAGTAAAACAAATGAAAAAGAATCCAACTAAAAGGTTATTTCCTTTAAGGATAGTTTGCATTGTATACCAGATATGCTCTTTAGAGACTAACTTTGTTCTTTACCCAATATTCACTGGAATATATTACTCTGAAATAGATCTCTAGCAAAAGGCCAAATTAAGAAGAACCTTTTATGAAGCTTCTAGTTAAGTAAGTTCTATGAATGTCAACATTAAGAAAGCAGTTTAGAAGTGCTTTTTATTGCTACAATTCATTATGGTGAATAGAGGAGTTCACAACTGTCTAATTTTGTTAGATTCAGCCATACTGAGTAACATTGGTTTATAATAATGAAAGTGAACTAAACCCATAAAGGACCCAAGAGGATTTTTTAAAAAACCCTTACTTTCTGTCTTGGTTGGCTCCAAGACAGAAGAGTGATAAAAGCTCGGCAATGGGAGTTAAGTGACTTGCCTAGGGTCACACAGCTATGAAGTGTCTGAGGCCAGATTTGAACTTAGGACCTCCCATCTCTAGGCCTGGCTTTCATTCCACTGAGCCACCCAGCTGCCCCCTCCAAGAGGATTTTTTTAAAGCTTAGATTCTGATGGGTAAATACCTACTAAAAATGATAAATATATTTCTATATTTTTTTAAATTTCTGATGATAATGAAATAGAAATAGTTCCTTCTGGATGCAAAAGCACACTCAAAAGATAAAAAGGAAATATTTAGTACTATAAATTCTCCTCTCCAAGTCTGCAGATATTTTGTTGTTTAAACATAATGGACCTAATAGAAAAAGTACATCCTGGAAGATGGGAATATCATTTATCCTCTCTACCCCACAACCACTCATTCAGACAGCCAAAAAGCATTTATTACTACTATATGCCAGTCACTGTGCCATATGCTGGAGATACAGAGGCACAAGTAAAATAATACTGGCTTCAAGAAACTCATATTCTATTAGAAGGGACAACATATACATATAAATATGTATGTGTATGTATATAGTATATAAAAAAAATACAAAGTAATTTTGGGGAGAAAGGCATAAGAAGCTAGGGAGACCAGGGAACATTTCAGAGGAAAGCTGTTGTTTGAGGTGAGACAATAAAAACTAAGGCTTTTGGGGCAGAGGTAAAGGAGTACATTCCAAAAATTGAGGATAACTAGTACGAAGCCACAGAGACAGAAGATGAGTGTCATGTTTGAGAAGTGGCAAGAAGGTCAGTTTATATTCTCCCTGCATTATGCAAACTATAAGGTAGTACATTTAGAATAAATCCATACTGTTATAGGGAAATCAGAGGGGAAGAAGGCAGGAAGTACCAAGACATAGGCAAAGAGATAATTCCAGAACTCCGGAGACAGTGACACTGAGTGGACAGTTGGTTGGACTTTGCTCTCTCTAGAGCAGTGGTTCCCAAACTTTTTTGGCCTACTGCCCCCTTTCCAGAAAAAAATATTACTTAGCCCCCTGGAAATTATTTTTTTTAATTTTAATAGCAATTAATAGGAAAGATAAATGTACCTTTGGCCATCACTGCCTCCCTAGATTGCTGCAGCACCCACCAGGGGGTGGTGGTGCCCACTTTGGGAATCAGTGCTCTAGAGGAAGACCCTATCTGTGTGGACTAACACTTCAAGCCTTTCACTTACTAGTAAGTGATTGTATTTTGGTTTAAACTCCACAGGTGGACTGTGTGAGTAAAATCCTTACTCCCCTTCCTTTTGGATTTATACCTGCTACTGCTGGGATTCAACTAGACTCCTGCCAACCTCAGAGGACAACTGTTGTGAGATATCTCCCTTGCTGACCTAGTAGACCTGTGTTCCTTCCAGCTTTCCCTTACTCTGAATTGCTAGCAAAGCAGGGAGAAGGTGGGTGGATTTGGTTAGGATATAGTATAGGTAGCTGGGGATCTGTAGGTAGAGATAAGTGTAGTGAAGATTTGTTTTAACATATTGGACTTTGGTGGGAGGAATTAGTTATAAGACCCAGTTAGATCACCCCACTCCCCTTCCCCTACCTGTCCTAGTTAAAATAAAACCCTGGTTTGTAACTGAGTAGTAACTTGTCAGTTTCTCCTTGGAAGCCTTCCCAAACCTTGGACTTCTGATAACTGGCCCTAAGGACTATTTCATCAAGTGTCTAGAAACCCACCTAAACCTTAACTGTCTTATTTATTTAATATTTCAATACTAATTAGGGATAGATTTGGTAGAGGAAGAGAAGGGGTTAGAGTGAGGAAGGGAGGAGAGAGAGGAGCAAGTATTTTAAGTACATACTATATTCCAGGTACTGTAATAAACAGTCTGCAAATATTATCTTTCTTGCTTCTTATAAGCCCTATAAAGTAGCAACTATCAAGATCTCCATTTTATAGTTGGATAAACTTAGGCAGACAGAAGTTAAGTGACTTGTTCAGGTTCTTACTGCTAATAAGTGTCTAAGGTTAGATTTTAATTTGTCTTCCTGACTTTTGAAACAGCATTCCATCATTTATTAATTCTAATTCATTCATTAATTATTAATTAATCCTAATTGCTTCTGATAAACCTATATGTTCGTGAAAATGTCGAAGTATTGTATCTTTAAGAACAGTCCTAAAACCTAGAAAGATTTGCCAGATATATGTACATATAAAAGATCAGAATTTTGTTGGAGAGGGGAAGAACAATGATTTTCTTCACTATGGGCATAGTTTTTATTCCCATCCTTTTTTTCCTCTCATTTCTCTGCATGGGACAGCAAAAAGACTCTTGGAACTGGGAAACCAGGGAATTCAGAAAAACCCTTCAGTTTGCTGTGAGGGCAGCCTCTAAAATAGATGTCATTTATATTTAACTATTTGAAATTAAACATGAGAACACATGAAATTTCAGATTCTAAGCCAGAGTCCGGAATCTGACAAAGACGTGTTCTTAATGACAAGGAAATTGTATTTCAAAAGGCAGCTTTAAGTTTGAGGGAAGTAGATAATGTTGCTCAGTATTCTCGGTACTCTGGGGAAGAAACATCCATTCTAGCTAGAAAAGGTTTAGAGAAGAAGTTGTATCATAGGAAAACAGCCACCAGTTTGTTTGTTTTCCTTATCTAGTGACTAGTTATGATAAAGTTATACTTTCCTAAAAAAGCTATAACATAAAAAGTCACTGGACTTTATGCCCAGCATTGGCATTTTCAGGACTTCAGTCAAGGAGTCTGGTTGAAGACAAAAACAGAGAAATTTCACATCCTCATGCTCAGTAAGTGGAGCTGGACCTTTCGATGAGAAGTAGTGGCTGTTAGATACCATTGAGAAAAAATATCCAACATGGACTACGTACTATGCCCACATGCTTAACAGAGACAATGCACCTGACAAAAACTATAGACAATATGAGACTATAACACTACTGTTTTAATGGAGAACAGATCTAACAAAAGACATAAGTGGACTTAAACAAGTGCATGCATATGATCTCTGACCAAACATAACCTTTCTATTTTTGTTCCTCCATCTGTTTCTCCTGTATTTTTACTCTTCCCAGTGTGGCATGTGTATCTATGAAAGAGAATTATATGGTTTATGTGTCTTTGTTTTTATGTTTTGTTGTGTTTTATTTCTATGTTATTTCTTTAAATGTCCTTTTTTGAAAAAAAAATCACGTCCTCTAGACTTATTGATATAAATATATAATTGAAGGGCTTATAAGCTAAAGTTTTAAGATGATGTAGATATGATCTATGCTGAACTTAAGGGAACTTTGTCTATAGGGACCAATATGTCATTTGTGGGAGCCTTTTACAGATCAGATGAGAAGATGTGTCAAATACAGTTTTTGGTTTTCTTGAAATCCCTTTTTTGTGACATTAAAAAAATCCTATCAAAAGCAAATATATTTTTATTTTAACTTTCTATACCTAAAGAAAAGAAAAAAAAAGCTTCAAGTAGCAAGAATGATCCACCTGGTTTCTTATCTCACTGTCTTGAAATATACCAATTTCATGAGTATGAACTTCATCAGGAAAATTAACAGAATAATGTTGATCATTTCAAAAACACTTCTCTTTTTCTTGTGAAAGTATTGACTGATAAATATTTTACCTTTTCTCCTAAAAAATAATGACATTTAAAAATGCAGATGAACATATATGGCCAGAAATTATTTAAGTCATAAAGTTATTTAACGTGAGGATATAAGCACTAATCTTATTATGCTTTCAAATATTCATAACTACTCTGGTTGAAAATCACACCATGGGGCAAATATTATGCCTCTTCCTAACATTTGGAAGAGCTGGAGAAAAAATGTGTGACTAGCAAGGGTAATCATTTTTTAAATCACATATTTATATGAATGTTAGTTCATACCAATCTCCTATTAAACCTTTCTTGGACCTTTAACTATATAGGTACAGAGACATAGATACATAATCCCATGACCATATCAAGAAAAAGAGATAAGCAAAGAATTTATAAGTGTATATGTGTTTCTAGAAACAGATAGGTTTATAACAACTCACTAAGAAAATGGCCATGGAAAAACTTCTATAGATTTTTTTCCCTACAAATGTCTAGGTTTTTTCTGCCCTTTTACATCCTTAAATATCATTCCCCAAATTGAAAGAAAACCCCAGAAGGCTCCCTTGACTTTGTGAAAAAGACTGCTTAAACAGCCATCTCCTGGGATGGATTTCAGGCAAGCAATATGAAAAGTAACAATGAGAGCACTGTCCTTGAACATAGAAACTTCAGTACCAAGATTGCCAAAAAAGTTGGTTCACACTTGAAAAATACCATTATGGCACATAATAGGCGTTTAATAAATGACTGAATGATAATCTCTGTTTCACTTTCCTTGTGTTAAATATCTTTTTAAAGAACAGATCACTAGGCAAGCGCTATTTCCTTGTAACAAGTTTTTCCTTGGATCAGAGCCACGAAAATAAATAGTAGCAGGTGTTTGTCACCTGGCACCTTTGTGATAATAGCACTGTAGTATTTTTATGTGGACTCAAAATAGCAACTACTCTTCCTTTCACCTTCTCCTAAAAATTTTCATTGTTATTACTATGATTCAAAAGTAGATTGTTCATGGCCGCCCACACCAGAAAGAACAAAATCACAATGTTCTGCACACTGAATAGAATTTTGAAATCCATTATATAAACATTTATTTCTGAGAGATTCATTAGCAAGGCCCCAGGGACCCCATACAATATCAAAATAATTTTTAAGGGAAAGTGGTCATGTGTACCATCACTTAGTCAACTTGATTCTTCTTGGCTTTCAGAAGTGTTTACCAGTCTAAAGAATCCATCATTCTATTCTCTAGCAGACCTGCTAATAAAATACTTTTTTTGTGTTTTTGCTTCCAATTACCCTATATCCCAGTACCACATCTATCTAAATCTAATCATGAGGAAACCAAAGAGATGACAAGGAAGTGTAACGAATAACAATGTGTTCCTCGAGTCAAGAAAATCAATTTTGGGAAATTCACTGGCCAGCATTTAATTGATAGCTTCTGATCTCTTCTGGACAACTGAGGAAAAAATAGAATCTTTTCAACCCTTACTCAAAAGCTTAATGTTCATTTAAGTGATTGATCTGCCTTCTTTCATTTCAATGTGGCCAAAGTGGTTTATAATTAAAGCTCTTACAAACATAGTTTCCTCTAAAATGTAAACCTTATTAAAGGAGCACACTCCTTAACAAAAAGAGAAAAGAATAAAGAGGAAAAGATTACTTTGATTTGTCTATGAAATCGGTTAACATATATATACATACTTAACTTTTTTAACTTCTTTGCTATAATTTAGAAATACCATTTTAACTTTTTAGATGACTCTCATCTGCCTCTCCCAAACTGCCCTCCCTCCTATTAGCTCCCCTACCTTCTCATATCTTTCCCCTCATACTTTCCTGTAAACACAATTGAATATATGCGTTATTCCCATTTTGAATCAATTGTGAGGAGATTAAGGTTCAAGTGTTTTCCATCACCACTCTATCTTTCTCAACACTTTATAAGCTCTTTTATGCTTCTTCTATGTGAGAAAATTTACCCTACTCTACCTCTCCTTTTCTTCTTCTCCCAGTGCATCACTCTTTCTCACTCTTGAGTTTTGTTTTTAAAGATATCATCTTATCATAGTCAACACCCACCTATACCACCTATCTATGTATACTCCGAGTGCCTTAAAAATGATAAAGTTTTTAGGAGTTAGAAGTATCTTTCCATGTGCAGAATTTAACCTTATTGACTCCCTTATGATTTCTCTTTCCTTTTTTCCTCATTTATGTTTATCTTGAGATAATTCTGGGTTGTAATCCTATCTCTTTTGCCTTCTAGAATATCATTTCCTAATCCTTATGATTCTTTAATATAGAAGTTCCTAAGTCCTGTGTTTTCCTGTATTATTCCTCCATTATATTTGAATTGTTTCTTTCTATTGGCTTGTAATATTCTCTCCTTGACCTGGGAGCTCTGGAATTTGGCTATAACATTCCTGGGAGTTTTCATTGTGGGAGGTGATCAGTAATTCTCCTCATTTCTACTTTACCCTCTGCTTATAGGATATCAGGGAAGCTTAACTTGATAATTTCTTGAAAGATGATGTCTAGGATCATTTGTCAATCACGGCTTTCAGGTGTTTCAAATAATTCTTAAATTATCTTTCCTTTATCTAGTTTATAGCTCAGTTATTTTTTCAATGAGATATTTCATTTTTTCTTCTTTTTTTATTTCTTTGATTTTGTTTTATTGTTTCTTGATACCACTTAGTCATTAGCTTTCACTTGCCCAATTTAATTTTTAAGAAATTATTTCCTTGAGTGAGTTTTAGTATCTCCTTTTTCATTTGGTCATTTTTTCTTTTAAGGAGTTCTTTTCCTTCACTGAATTTCTGTATTTTTTTTCCATGGCCAATTCTGTTTTTTTAGAAGTTCTTCTCTTCAGTTAATTTTTGTGCCTCTTCTACTATTTGGCCTATTCTGTTTTTTAAAGTGATATTTCCTTCAATATTTTTTGTTCTTTCTTTACCAAGCTGCTGACTCATTTTTCATGATTATATTACATCTCCTCCATTTCTTTTCCCAATTTTTCATCTATCCCTTTTATTTGGTCTTTAAAATATTTTTGAGCTCTTCCTGGAATTATCTTTTTTTGGGGGAAAGGGAAGAGGGCTTGAGACCAATTCACAATTTTCTTTGAAGCTTTGCATATAGCTGTTTTGACATTGTTGTCACCTTCAAAGTTTGTATTTTGACTTTCCCTGTCACCTCAGTAACATTTTATGGTCATGGTCCAATTTTGTTTTTATTTACTAATTTTGCCACTTATTTCTTGATTGCAACTTTATATTAAAGTTGGGCTATGCTCCCAGAGTAGAGGGAGCACTATCCTCCCAAGCTTTACGTTTGTTGTGTTACTATTTTCATAGCTACTTCTGGGGCTCTATAAGTTTTCAGCTCTTCCAAAGAATTATGATCTAAGGAGAGATACAGTCATTGCTCTTCTGACCTGTGCTCTAGAGTCTAGTATACAAGCACTCTTTTCCACCTTGGAATTGTGTCCAGGATCACTGTTTCCCTGTGACTACATTGTGCTAGTGCTCTTCCTCAACAGAAGACTGTGATCCTGAACTACATATGGGCAATGCAACAGAGAGCTGCACTCAGGATCAACATAGTGTTCCCTATAATCTCTTTCTGATGTATCAGAACCAATAAAAAGATAGGTTGAAACAATTTTCATGAAAGAATCATGAAGACCTGAGTTCAAATCCTGCCTCAGACACTTACTACTTATGTGATCTTAAGTGAATCATTTAACTTATTTGGCCTGTGAAATGAGGGTGTTAGATTAAATCATTAAATTTCTCTATGTTTCCATATATGATTTTATGGTTCTAATTCTAGTCTTTCCTTCCTCCCCATAAGCTATTTGGGAAGAATCCTTGCCAAAGAAAAGAATTTTTATCTTTTAGGCCCCTTCCATCTCAGAGATTTTACCCATTCTTCCAATATAATCACTAATTCTCTCCTCACTCAAATTTTTAATAACTTTTTAAATTTTAGTCACACCATAAATTATAAAGTTGATTTGAGATCATATTTCATGCTATTTGCCACAGCTGGTACCACTGAACTACTACTGGGTAGTAGTTATTCCAGCCACTGAAATTGCCTAGTTACATCTCTATAAGACTAACTATAGAAATGTAAATCATCTGTTAATGTTATTAAATAGTAAAATTTTGGTCTATTTTCCTGTCCATATATCAGTAAAGATGAGAGTGGATTCTAAAGTATTCTTAATTTCATTTTTTAATTTAATTTAATTCCTTAATTAACCATATTGGTTCCATTTTACTTTTCTTTCATTCAACAGAAATATATTGAATATTTACTATATAAAAGGCATTAGGTAGACAAAGAGAAGGATGATATAGTCCTTTTCCTCAAGAATCTTATATTCTATTGGGGGAAGTAGGTAGGAAATTATACAACATAAACACAGATAAGTAAAAGAAGAGAGGGACTGGACATATAATTTCATTGGCATAAGAAATACCTATTAAGAAAATTTTCTTTAACAATACAGGATAGCAACTTCTTTGCAATTTGTAGAAAGCTTAATATGAGAAAACAGAAACTGAGGGGAATCAAGAAATACTTCAATACTTCAATTATGGGTAGAACATGAACTAAACTTTGAAAACAAGGATCCTGAGAAGTAAAGGCGAAAAAGGAGTGGAAGATACCTTTTGTGAATGCAAAGACAGGAAATGGAATGCCATGTTTATGAAAAATAAGACTAGAAAATCAGTTTGCAAACATATTATTGAGAGTTTTAAATATCAAGTGATGCAAAATAAGAATAGAAAAACAGTTTACAATTGTAGTATGGGAAGTTTTAAATATTAATCCAAAGATCATAGATTTAGAGTTGTAAGAGATCTAAGAGGTCATCTAGTCCAACCTTGTCATTACAGAGATGAGGAAATCAATACCAAGAGAAATTAACTTAACTAAATGTGAACAAGTATTAATTGTCAGCAGTAGGATTTTATTCCAGACCCAATTATTTCAAATCCAGTAGTTTTTCCATTGTACATAATTGCCACTGTTACAAGCAATAGGGAGCAACTGATTGTTTTTATTTTTGTATTTGTGATAATCAGAACAGTGCCACAAGAAAAACATCTTGGCATCATTATGAAAAGGAAATTGAAATGAAATAAAATTAATTAGGAGGCTATTTCAATAGGCTAAACAAAATGTTATGGGAGTGCTAAAACAGAGAAACAGTCATATAAAAGGAGAGAAGAGGGGTCGAAACAAGAGAAATGGAGATTAAATCTAGATGATGAGATTTAGTAACAATATGGAGGATAAAAGAAAGAGAATAATTACAGATGACTTTGAGGTTCTAATCTTGGAGAAGGATCATCTTGTGAAGAAAGGTGGTCTATTCTTTTTTGCCTATATTGAGTTTAAAATGCCAGGGGGATATGAGGGTGGTGATTTCTAAGATGAAATAGCATTTAAATTCATTGCAATATTAGGGCAACACACACACCCTTATGTAAAGTTGATAAGACAAGGAGAGTACAGAGAGAATAGACAAAAGAGCCTAGAAATGAAAGAGAAGAACAATAAAATAGCAGTGTCATGTATACCAAAGGAAGAAAAACTGACCAAGAGAACACTTGGTCACTAGTGACAGAAAAAGCAACTGGACATCGAAATTGTATTCAGTATATATTTATTATCTCCTATATTTATTATCTTAACATGGTGTAGGGCACCATGTTAAGCAATGGGAACATATCTGAACTTGTGATTTTAGTGATATGAGGAATTTTCAATGAGGAAATATCCTCAACAGTCAAAGTTTAGCATCTTCTCTGCAATCTTTAATGTTAGAGATTATAATCACTTGAGGAACTGAAAGATTAAATGACAGTCCCAGCAAAGGTCATGCAAACATTATGTGTTAGAAGTGGGGTCTGAATGCAGATTTCAAACTCTCAAGCATGGTCTCTAACCACTGTGTAATGTTGCCTTTTGGTGGCTGTAGGGGCAAAGACAAAAATGACACTCTGTACCCCAAGGGTGTTAATTTTATTTCATTGTTGAGGATACATAGTGAAGAAGGCAAAGGAAATCGCTGCAGTTAAGAGCAATCACTGTGAATCTTGAAGAATGTAAGAAATTTTATTTATGTGAATTAGTTTAACTATTCTCAGATTGAAATTAATAAGCATCTCAATTCTAATTCTCTCTCTAAATGGAAGTCAGGCTGAATTTCAAGACTAAATTCATTTCCTTCCTTGTAGGTCAGATCAGAAAATCTTAAATTAGAAGAGACCTTAGATGTTATCTAGTCCAATCCCCTCATTGAACAGATTAGCAAACTGAATCCCATAGAAAGGAAGCAAATGTTCACTGTCATACAGGTAGCTACTTGGTTAATAAATATTTATTAAGCACTATGGACCAAACACTATGCAACGCTATGGAGATACAAGTGCAATATATATATATATATATATATAT
>NC_058131.1:376254331-376296209 GCF_016433145.1 Gracilinanus agilis | reverse complement strand
ATATATATATATATTTTTAAAGGACAATCTCTGCTTTCAAGAAGCTTACACTCTAAAGAAGAAACACACAAAAAGAAGCTGAAAGGCAGGAGGGAGATGAAAGATCCATTTTGGGGGCATGAGGGAGAAGTCTGAAAAAGTGCTAAAGTATGTAACTGATGGGAAATTACAAACCTAAGAAGAATATCCTCCTTCAATAGAAGTTTGGGGACCTGTGGCCCTACTCTCCAGCAAAAGAGTCTAATCAGAGAGGCAGAGGTTACTGATGATTTGTGAGTAACAATCTGATTAAATTTGCAGAATCATAAGATTTTCTAATGGTGAGTTTAGTGGGAAAGGAAAATATAATGAAAAATGAGGTTCAAAGAAATCCGAAAGCAACATAGTAATAAATAGGGTAGTAAATGAAAGCAACCAAATTTGAACCCCAAACTTTTGACTTCAAAATCCAGGGTCTTTCCACTATGCCACAATACTTAAATGGAAATGTAGACAAAACACAATATGAATCTCAGATTTTCTGTCCCCAGTTCCCTTATGTAGGTCTATTTTTTTTTCTTGCTCTAATACTCAGAATTCTGAGTTAATATTCCTACGATAAGACTGTATGCTATTTGGAATAGTTTTCTAAAGTCTCCTTTTTTGGAACCATACACACAATATATCACTGCATTAAATTCCCATAAGTCTTTGGGAAAAGATTCCTTTCCCATTAACCCTGTTCTCTCATAAACCCTGAATTTCTGATAGCAACTCCATTTTTCTCCCCATGATCTGTCCAGGGTTGTGAAATCCAGGGGTTAAATATGAGAAGAGATTATTTTGGTGGAAGGTGTCCTTTAAAATCTCAAAGTAAAGGTTTGAAATTTAACCCCTTATTTCTCCCTGCTGTGTGCATTTAGATCCAGGCCTTGGTTGTAGCACAAGAGTGCCATCTTCAGCTTTCAAACATTCGGAATTCTTGAGAATGCCATCTGTGAATCAGGAAAAACATATTAAACGTATTGCATTGCCATGAAATTCAACTCTCTATCTTTTCATTTCAATTCAAATATTAGTCTACTGTCCATAAGTAGAATAAAAATAAAGAGCATTATGATGTACCACATTGAGATGAAAGAGCCATGGTTTTTAAAAATTTATTTTCAGCAAATTACTTTACTTATTCATTCTCTATTTCTTAACATTTTCTTTATGACTCCTGGAGGTTATGATATATTTCTGTATTCCAATATTTCCATAGTTTCACTGATCTGAAATTATAGTTCAGCAATTAAAAGAGAATTTCATGTTATGCTCAGCAGGACTTTTCTTAAATTGCTGGGTGATTATCAGAAATTATGCCAATCCACATAAGTTTCAGGATTTGGGAGGGGGTTGATGCTTATGATGATGGATCTAAATTGAATTTAATTTTGCAAAAGAGTGTCTGGCATTCTTGGAAAACAAAAACTACAGATGGAAATAGTAGGAAATATAAATTAACACAAACACACACACATACTTCAAAACAAATAATCTCCTAAATTCTCCAACATGAAATTTCCAAATTCAGCATTGGCCTTCAAAGCAATTTCTACAATTATATTAGAAGGTTGGAAGATAATCTTCTTTCATCTCATGTTTTATGGTAATTTGTTAGAGGAAGGTGACAAAGTACCCACTTATGTACCAATTGGGAATGTAGGGGAGGAATTAGTCATATTTTGCATTAAAATACATTATAAGATGTAGAGTGCACATACACACACACAGGCACAAAGACAGGCTAGATGAGCAGAAGGGAAAAACTGATTTATGATATCTCACCCTCACTCTTTTATTCTTTCAATCAGTTATTCAAATATTTCAATCAGTTATTCAAAAATGAATAAAAGGGTCTAGTATGTCAAAATTCAGGGTCTGAGGAACTGTTTGTAGATAACTAAAAATAGAAGAAAAATGAAGGAAATAAGCACGGATAATTTTATAAGCATATGTTTCCAAAGACAATGCTGGAATTGTAAGTAAGCTAGATAGCACAGTAGATAGAGTTTAGGGCTTGGAGTCAGGAAGACCAAAATTCAGATCAGACCCCAAATACTTATTAACAAGTAATTTAATCTCTCTTTGCCTCAGTTTTTTTAAATGTAAAATGAGAGAACAGTACCTAACTTGCAAGGTTTTTGTGAAGACCAGTGAAGATAATATTAATAAATCAATTAGCATAATATCTGTCATGTATTAGACTATATAAATGCTTATTCCCTTCCCCCCAAACTCTTCCTCAGTAACTTTCTGCTGAGATACTTACAATCCAAGAAAGAATGGTTTTTCAAATATTTGAGTCCTATGTACTATGCATTCCCTTGGCAGTAATTGTGAGTCTCTATGGAACTAGAAATGGGTCCTTAAGTTAAAGGCAGATAGAATCATCCCACCTAGGGAATGTTTGGCAATATAAATGAAACTTAACATTTGCCTAACACTTTTAACCTTTTCTAAATGTATTTCCTTCTAAGTGACTCAGTGATTTTTTTTTCAGTATGGATGGGTAATGTTACCTTTATTTAAATAAATAAATTTGAATCAGGTACAAAAACCTTAAGTGACACAGCTGTTTCTGATAATGTTGAAACTGTCTTCTAATTACCAGACCTAAGATTTGTCCCTCTACTCCAATCAGTGGCCTATTTTCTCATCAGCTGTTGTTGCCATTAACTCTCCTGCAACTAGTAGGCCTTCCCTCAGAGTTTGAGAAGTGCAATGAAATTGTCTTTTCTCTGAATAAAAAAGAGGCCTGTGAGGTGTTTAAGAAGCTGTCTTCTACAAATTCCAGCAGAGATGTTCTTGAGCCAAGGTCCCTTTACCAATCTTCCCTACATCAAGTACCATACCAAGGTTCCTGGGGATCACTAGAGAATTTGATTTCAGATTGTGTAAATGGTCCCAATGAATGAATGAAAAACATATTAAGTGCTTTCTACATGCTAACAACTGAAGCTATAAATAGAAAAGTGAGACAATCTTTGCTGTCAGAGGCTTGCATTTCAATAGGGCTCAGCTACAAATGAAAAGGCCCAGGTGTTCATGGGGTGCATCAGCAAAGAAGATGGAAATGCATCTTCTTTACTGTCATTTTTATGATAAAAACCATATCCATTAAACCATTTACAAGACCATGACGGACCATATTTGAAGAATAAACACTTTGGTGTAATTAATGTCTTTAAGTAGTTTATTGCATAATGAATCATAAGGGGATGGATGGCTAAGCCTATTATAGAACATTTCAATGTGGAAATGCACATCTAAAGAAACAGACTGTAACTCATCTGTAACTATTGAAAAATTGCCATGAGGAAGTGAGACATTAGGTGAGTTTTCCACATTCTCACTGCTATTATGTGTCTGTGACAGGACTTGACCCCAAGACTTCCTGAATCAAATCTGCCCCTCTATCCACTAAATTATTGTCTCTAAATAGTGTCATTGAAAAGTAGAAGAGAGATGATTCACTCACACACTCAGTAAAAAATGGTCAAATTGTCTATGTATTATAGAACCAGCCTTACACAAAGTTAAAGTATTAAATTACAAGAAAACAGAAAAATAAATATAAATTCCAACTTTCAGGGCTCCACACAAGGACCAGCTTTATTCCCATTGATAGCGCAAAGTGCCGTAAACATAAAACTATCACCCTCAGGCAGTTTTTAATCGATGAAATTGAAAATTGTGATGATAATTCCTCCCACAGAGTCCCTCTCTTCTCTGGCTACACCCACACAGTACCAACAGGGGAAGCAACTCTGGGGTTCTAAGGATTACATCCATACAACCCCCTCACTGATGAAGCCTGCCTGCGTAAGTAACCATCCACTGCTGAGTCATAGCTTGTGTCATCTTGGGGAGCTTTTGATGTCACTGAAATAGCCCAATGAATAAGCTCCCCAGCTTCTCAATTACATGGTGGGTATTTCTTCAACAGAGTTTCAAAAAAATTTAATTTTTCATGCCCAGGGCCAGTGAAATAACTACCAGTTACCATGGAAGTAACAGTAAGCATCAACAGGGAATGGGTCACTGATAAAGATAGGAGCAATAATTCTCATTTCTCTAACAATCTCTAAGATAAAAATGCATAATCAATGTAATACCCTACATCATCTCTCATTCATGACTTTCAAAGACTTGGTTGTTTTGCTGGTCTCAGGAAGAGACACACAATGGGATCATAGAATATTTATTATTACCATTGTTCATGATAGTAACTATAATGTATATATTGATTTAAGTTTTACAAAGCATTTTAATGATAACTAGCACTTATGTAGCACTTTAAGGTTAGTAAAGCATTTAACATTATTTCACAACAATCCTGGGATGTAGGTTCTATTATTGTCCTATTTTGCACATGGGGTAACTGAGGCATGCAGAGATTAAGTGACTTGCCTTAGGACAAATCACTAGTATATGTCTGCAGCCAGATTTATCAAGTTTTCCTGACTCTAGTTCCAGTGGTCTTTCCATTGTGTCACCTGGCTGCCTATGTACTTTACAAAAATTACTGTATTTGTTCTTCATATAAATGTTTTAAAGAAGGTGCTATTATTATCTCCATTTTACAAATGTAGAAACTAGAAGGGCCTTAAAGACAATCTTCACAACCCCTTGTTTTACAGATGAGGAAACTAAGGCCTAGAGAAATTAAGTGAATTTCTCCAACTGATGAGGGGAATAAGCCTCTGAATTCAATTATTTTCCAGAAACCCAAAGAATTAAAGAGAATCCAACCTTATAATTTTCCACATAGGGAAACTAAAACCCAGCGATGCCAAGTGAGTTGCTCAGATTCACACAGCTAGTAAGTATCAAGGCAGGACTTAAGATCTCTTCACTTCAACCCTTGTTGAAGAACTACACCATTCTACCTTTGAGTAGTACCCTGTCCCTTTCTTTAAAGTACTAAAAAAAAGACATGAATAGTTTCTTCACTATACATATTACTTATTATATGTATAACCAAATGATAACCTTACTTATACAGAGATCTGGATATGTCACAGAATGACAGGATTTAAAAGTTGGAAGGGACATCAGCAGTCGACTAATACAATCTATACGCAAAAAGGAATACCTACTACAACATCCCAGAAAAGAAAGAAAAGATAGAGAAAGAACAGGAGAGAAGCAAAAAGAGAAAAGGAATATGAAAAGAAAACAAAAGAAAAAAGACAAGACTGGGGGACTGGCAAAGCATTGGTATCCATTGTCTTTCAAGCCATCACATTTCATTCTTGGCAGAAGTTTTACTAGCATCAAGCCTAAATTTGCCTCTTTGCAACCTCAATATATTGTTCCTTGTTTTGCCTTTTTAGGCAAAACAAAACAACCCTAATTCTTTTCCTTGTAATATATCTTTAAATACTTATTGATGGCTATCACATTTTCTCTGAATCTTTGTTGCTTCAGGCTAAACATGGGCAGTTTTTTGTCTATTTGTTTGTCATGTTTTGTCTTTGTAGAATTCCGATCTTGCATCAATTACCTCTTTAATATCTAGACCTACATCTTCTTTAGGCATCTCAAAGTCAAGAAGGTCAAAGAAGAGTTCATTATCTTCCCCTTCTCTTTACCCATCTCAGCTTCCCAGCTTCAAAAATACTACCATTCTCCTAGAATATCTTCTCTGCTTTTAGTAAAAAGAGAAGGCTCTTAGCAAATAACTAAAGTTCCTCATCCTAAATCCATTGGTTTTCTGCCCGAAAACCATCAATGGCTACTTATTTCCTAATAAGTAAAGTTAAACACTTTTGTCTAGCATTTAATTTTTTTCACTATCTCACCCTACCCTTGGTTCACATAGTCCTACTTCAAATTATGCTTCTTTATGCTCCCTCTTCACTAAACATTCCTTATTATTATCCTCCTTGCTTTTGTTCATGTCAATTATTTATTAAGTACCTACTATATGACAATAACTCTGCTAGACCCTGGAAGAATGAAGACAAAAGTGAAAGAGTACCTACTCGAGAAGTTTATATTCTATATTCTTCTCCCCTTTTGCTTGTTGTATTCCTTTATATTCTCTAAAGCTCAACTCCATATATGTAAACCTGGAAGGGACCTCAGAGGCCATCTAAGCTAAACCCTTCATTTTTACATATAAAAAAACTAAGGACAGGGAAGGTTAAGCAATGTCATAGTGACACTAGAGTAAGTGTTAGAGATTCAGTTTGAAGCCAAGTCCTCTGAGTCTCAGAATATATATTCTTTCTACTATGTCATGCAATCTCCCTACTCAAATGCCACATCCTTGGCTTATCTAATTCCCACAGTTGGCAAAAAGATCTTTCCCCTTTTATGTCAAATGTAATTTTCTTTTGATAATCTTTGATGCCTTTACCATATTTGTATTGTTGATGTCTATAAAATAGATTTAATAATAGTCTTATGCCCATAGCAAAACAAAAAACTCCATTGAGACAAGAAATATATTATTTGAGCTCTTTATCTCTACCAGCATGCAGCACAGCACCCTGCATATATTGGGTACTTAATAAGTGTTTGTTAGCTTTGAACTCAAAGATCCTACTAATGAAGCAGGAATAAAGACAGGAAGTGCTCCAAGAGATCAGTATCACCATTTTTGGCCAATGTCATCCATCTCCTTTCTCTCTCAGACTGTTCCTGGGTGACCCATGCTGGTGCAAGTCAGTCTTAAATGGGAAATATGAGTCAATTTCAAATCAATCCTTCTTAAAATTTCTACATGACAGTGGAGGCCAGTCATCTGGGCTTCTGTTGATTTGCCACTGGCATTTTCAGACATTGTCTTGCTTCAGTGGAGCTGCAAAGTATTGATCTGTATATTTTCAGCCTCACTCTCTGTGCTCCTAGCTTTGTTTTTTCTCAAATTTGTGGTTTGCATGCAGGCCAACACCACCTCTGCCCTTTCTGGCAGCTCCTCCACTATCTTTTCTAACTATAGCTCAGAGCAATGCTTCAGAATACATGATAGTCACCTGAAGCCATCACATCCCTGATACCTTTTCTCCTGATGGAGCTAAGAAGTTTAGAAAAGAGATATGAAAATGACCTCCCATACAATTGCTCAGAAATGCTGATTCCAATAGCTCCTGCAAATGACTTAAACATTGTTAATTCACTCCAGTAGTAACCAGACAAAACATATTTTAATGTTAACCATTCTTTACAGAAAAAGGAATTTGTAAAGGGAAATGTGCTCAATTTTTATAGGTCAGGAAATGTTTGAGCTACAAGGGACAATAGTTAAATCAGAGATTCTAAATCTGGGGTCTGTGAACTCACTGATAATTATATTTCAAAAATCATCAATGTCCTTTGTAACCCAATGAATTTTATTTTATATGTTTAAAAATGTCATTCAGAGAAAAATCTACAGCCTTCAATAAACTGACCAAGGGGTCTATGACACAGAAAATGTTAAGATTTCCTTATCTAAATGGTTCTCCAAGTCAGTCTGAGGGCATTAGCTCATTATTAATTATTAGAAGTAAAATAAAATAAACTAAAATTGTAGAATAGCTAGGTAGCTCAGTGGATTGAGAGTCAGGCCCAGAGATGGTTCAAATCTGACCTCATATACTACCTAACTGTGTGACCCTGAGCAAGTTGCTTAACTCCTATTGCCTAGCCCTTACTGTTCTTCTACCTTGGAACCAATACACAGTATGGAATCTAAGGAAGAAGGTCAGGATTTTTAAACATATAAATAAATAAATAAAGCTAAGACTGCTAGGAGAAATAGTGTGCTATAATGGCTAAGGAGCTGGCCTCAGACTCCACAAGAACTGAGTTCAAGTCTAAATCCTGACACATATTGCTTGTGTGACTTGGTCAAGTCACAATCTCTTGATGGTCCTTTCTACCACCCCAGCAGCTCTTCAAGAGTGTAAGTTGCAGTGCAGGTACTGGGTTGCATTAGTTGGAGATTCTTCACCAATAATTCGCTTTTAATGAAATCACAGGTTGAATCCAAAAGAGAAAGTATAAGGAATATGAGGACTTGGGTTTCTTTTTAAATTAATAGTTGTTTTCAACTTTAGGTGGCCTTAAGAGTTTTTGACTTCCACTAAACTTCTGCCCCAAGGTCTTATTATGAAATGGAGATGACTCTATGAATGGAGGTGGCACAATGGATAGAGTGCTAGGCCTGGAACCAGGAAGACAAGTTAAATCAGACTCCAAATACTAATCCTATGAACTTGGGTGATTCATTTACCTTTTGTCTGCCTGTTTCCTTAACTATTAAATAGTAATATAATAATAGCATCTATCTCACAAGATTAATGAGATAATAACTATAAAGCATTTAACATGGTGCCTGGCACATAATGGGTACTTAACTGATGCTTGTCCTCTTCCCACTATGCTTGCAAAAAATTTACCAGATTACAAGTTCTAGAAAATCTTATCAGTTGTATGATCTTGTACAAATTGCTTAGCTCGTATCTATAGCGGACTCTAAAGATTTACAGAGCACTCTTCTCACAACAACAACCTTGAGAGATAAGTAACACAAATATTATTATCCATTTCTTGCATATAAGAAAACTAAGGCTTCAATTTTTTGACCAACATCACAGAGTAGATCTCAGGTCTAATTTTTTTTAAACCCTTGTACTTTGGTGTATTGTCTCATAGGTGGAAGATTGGTAAGGGTGGGCAGTGGGGGTCAAGTGATAATTTTTGAACCCATGTCTTCTGGCTTTATCCAAATGATTTGCTTTACACTACACTAACTCTCCAAACCTGTTGCTTCATCTTAGGGAATAAAACTCCCACTATCTACCTCATAGATATAGAGAAATTGCTTTGAAATCTATACAACCACATAGACATGGGAATTAGCACTATATCATTAAGAAAATCAAAATGATTGTATCATGTGGATAATATTTAAGTCATTTGGGCCAAACAAATTTACCCATCCTTAGAAATTTGGGGATAGACCTTTTTCAGACCTTCAAAGAAAGATGAAAGTATCTTTTTCCTGTTCAAGTATGTTTTCAAACATATGATCCATTCATTTTAGTTTAAAAATCTAGAATGGTCCAGAAGGAAACCCATTCACTCAAGTTGGGAAATGTATTATTAATATTAAATTAATCCAAGGAATAAACCATGTAAACCACCTTATTTTTAAAAAATTTAGAGTAAATTCAATTTTAAATACTCACTCTGTATTATCACTCCAACTTTATCTTGAAAAGAGGACAATTATTTCCTTATTTCATAGAAGAAACTTACAAATAATCCTTGTAAATCTTTGTTGATTTACTACTTTATCATCAAAAATAAAGTTTATGGTTTTATTTTTCCCTGTTTTGTTGTTAGATCATTATTGTGACACAATACCTATGTTGGGTGAGATTAAGATATTCCTGGAAAAATCCCAACATAAAGAACTGAGTTAGAGAGGTAGCATATCATAGTGAAAAGAAAATCACAATTCAAGTCAGGAAGGTCTATGTTTATATCTCATCATTAACATATTATGGTTGCATGAGGCAGGAGAAGTTCCTTAACCTCCAATTACCCAAGGCACTTTTCATTTGAGGAAAAAACTTCTTTTTTAGGAGCACCTTATACCAATGAAATCACAGGTAAATACAAAAAATAGATAAATTTGTGAATTCAGGATATTTACTTATGAAACTTTTCTTCTAACCAAATAGAGAAAAATTGCTGAACCAAAGAATTTGCCTAACCAGCGTCCTTACACCAAAAAATCATACTTTGGTTTTAGTTTTTCCTCAAATCACAGAATCATAGTATCTTAGAAGTCAGACCCTTTTATCATTCATCTCTCCTGTGAAGTATTTGAGGGAAAGAGGGACCAGAGGCAAAGAAAGAGGCAAATTATTTGCGCACAGCCACAAAGGTATAAATGCTGGAACTAGAACTAACCTGGGTCTTAATATTATGTTTCATATTTTTTTCCTGCCCCTGGAAACAATATCCAGCTATTTCCAATGAGGTTTTGTCTTAGCCTTAAAGTATTATATGAATGTGACTTCACTTTAGAATTGTTGTACTCCTATAGGGAAGTTTCACAAGCAGGATGGGGATCTTTATTCAATGACTAAAACAGAGAAGATTTAAAAGAAAAATCTCCTCATTTCACTAGTAGCAATCTAAAAAGTGTTGCTCATTCCAAATGAGTATGTCCTACAAACTCTCAGAGTCACCTTGTAAACTTAAGGAAAATGGCTTACATAGCACTAGCTAAATCATTTAGACAAGATACCAGATAATCCTATTTCCTTATCTAGGTAAAAGATTGAGGATTTAAAGGTATCTTCAGTAGGACATTTTATTTTAGGAACAGACCACAAACCTGACTGAAACCCTAAAATATTAAAGACTGATGTGGCAGATTGTAGAACAGAATTATTCCAGTGTTTCATTGATCAACAAACTGACATTTATTTTCTGCCATACTTCAGGCACTGTGCTGGGCATAAAGAATACAAAGACTAAAATTAAATGTCTCTAACTTCAATGTGTGCATGTGCAAATATGTATACATATATATATATATACATACATATATATATCCAAATATATGCACTATGAGTACAAAATAGATACAAAATGATTTGAAAATAAACATACTAGCAGTTGGGAGGTCTAGGAAAACCCTACAGACAAGATGGTGTTTAATGTGATTCTTGAAGGAAACCAGGGATTCTGAGAGATACAGGTGACAAGTACATTCCAGCCTTGGGGAGCCGCCAATAAAAAGGCATGTAACCATTTATGAGGAATTATAAGAAGGCCAGCTTGGCTAGAGTAAGCATGCATAGAGGGGAATAATGTACAGTAAATCTGGAAATCGATCACTCCTTCAACAAGCATGGATAACTAGGATGGGGCCAGATTGTAAAGGGCTTTAAATGCCAATATCCCTGAGCTCCTAAAGGCTCCAGACTTCCAGAGACTACAAGATTTGGCAGGTCCTATCAAATTGGAAAAGCTTCAAGTGTGAACCTAGCAATATAACAGATGCCAATATTTCATAACCACTGACACAGATACCCCTGAGAGAATAAGGAGGTTTCAAATGGACAAGGATCCAGCTGTCAGTGATTTTTTAGTACAAAAATTCATCTCCCAGGCTTTTGGTGCTCTCAGAGCCTAAGACTTCAGGCAACTAGTATTGCAACTAGATGCAAAAGACTTCTTCAGAGATACAGACAACAGAGAGAAAAAAAAGAGGAAAGGCTATCCAGGCAACCAGATTCACAGAGCTACATTTCTCTTAATAATAATAATAATAGTCATTGGTACAGAGAATGATAGCAAAAGATGGAGATATAAGCAGAGACTTTATTTTGCATTCTGAAAATGAATAATGGATAGAAACAATTTAATAACTATGTGGAAAAGCATAATAATGGTACTATATGTCAAAATTTCTGGTATAATACCATTAGATTAGTCCTCAGTGGACAATTTATATCTCTTAGAACATACATTAACAAAACAGGAGAGGAAGAGGATTAATGAACTGAATATGATGTTGAATATTATAAAATAAGAAAATTCAAAAGAAGAAAAAAGTGTTTTTTTTAATTAAAGGAGAAATAAATTGGAATCCAGGAAAAAAACTATTTAATTGAAAAACAAAACTAAAAGTTGATTCTTTGAAAAGATTAGCAGAATTCTTCAAATGACTTTAGGCAACCTAACTAGAAAGAACAAGGAAATTTATATTACCAAAATAATTGATGATAATAATTAATAAGATGTAAAAGCAACAGGGAAGAAATAAAGAGAATTATCAAATTCTAGTATACACAATTATAGTTTTGCCAGCTAAACTGAAAATTTAAATGAAAAAAACTGTTTAAACAAAATCAAATATCCAAATTAACAGAATGGTAAGTAGATAGCTTAAATATTACATTTTCCGGGGGGAAAGAAATTTAACCAACACTAAAGAAACTAACAAAAGCTTTACAGGTCAATTTTATCCAACTTTTAAAAAGTATTAAAAGTGGGGAGGGGCACCGCTAAGTGGCTTAGTAGATAGAAAGCCCTGCCTGGAGACTGGATATCCTGAGTTCAAATATGAAGTCAGATGCTTCCTAGCTATGTGACCCTCTACAAGTCACTTAACCCCAATTTCCTTGGTCTGACCACTCTTCTACTTTGGAACTGAGTATCTAATATAAAACAGAAGGTAAGAATTTCTTTAAAAGACTAATATTTATATGTATATGGGGCAATTAGTTAGGGCAGTGAATAGAGTGCTGAACCTAGCCTCAGGAAGACCTGAGTTCAAATCTGCCTTCAGACATGTATTAAATGTGTGTCCTTTGGCAAGTCATGTAACTCTTTGCCTCAATTTTCTCATTTGTAAAATGAGCTGAAGAAGGAAATGGCAAACAATTCCATTATCATTTCCAAAAAGAACCTCAAATGGAGTCATGAAGTGTTGGACTTGACTTGAGCAACTAAACAACAATGTAGTAAATGTTAATATATGTATAATATATTCATATATAATTAAACTATGAAAATATGTATTAACAATTGGAAAAGAAAACTGCATACATACTCCTTTTGTGATACTAATATTATTCTAATCCTAAAACAAGAAAGAACAAAGCAAAGAAATGGAATTATAAACCAATTATCAATATCACTAATATCCTAGAAAATAGATTATATATATACATATGTATATATGTATATACACACACCTTACCTTCATGTTCACTAAGAGTACTGCTTAGTTGCAAATAAAACTGGAGAAAGACTGATTCTTTTTTAGTTATTTGGCAATGACTACTGCCTTTCTTCCCCCACAACTGAACTTGTCTGCTTCCTTCCTTGTGGTGACACTGTATGCATCATCTAAGGATCAGATCAGTTAAATAAGTGAGAAACTCATCAATTCCAGTGAATGTTTTGATCATACTAACTCTTCAGTTATTGCACGCAGTAGCAATGTAACCACACTGATAAAATATCATCCCAATGAAATGCCAAACCTTTTGAAGGAAATTGCTTTAGCTGGTTAGAAGTCCAAGGAGGTTTTACCTAACACCATATAGAGCATGTGCTCTAAGTTTTAAGCAGCACTGTGCTTTTCACAAACTGTGACCTGAATTCTAACTTTGTCAAGGCTGTTATGAACTGATCTTTTTCAAAGAGAATACACAATCTGAATTTGTCTCTAAATAGCGAGACTAAGTTCCTGGTTTTATGCTACTGCACTAAAACTTTTGGTATACTCTTTATGGCATTGGACTTGAAATGATAAAATTCTGACTTTCAATCATACCACAGATTTTGATTAAAAATGTGATCTTGGATAAGTCCTTAACTTCTGGGTGACTCAGTTTCCACCTCTGTAAAACAAGAGGGCAAGACTCAGCCTGGAAGATCAATGCAATCATTAAATCTAAATCTATGTTCCTATTTTTTTCCACAGTAAACTTTTCCCCTGATTATCTCATTATATGTTCTATATGCATTTATTTAAATGACCACAATGACTCAGACATTGTGCTAAGTGCTCAGGATACAGAAACAAAAATGAAAACAATCTTTGATCTTGCGGAGATTATATTCTACAGGAAATTTTAACATTCATTTAAGAACGTTAAAAGAGTAGGAAGGGCATGAAGTTTTCTCCCCCTCATAATACCCTCCACAAACAACCAAAAATAACTCCACAGAATCAAAGGTAAAAGTGGCAAAACAAAACAACTGACAGGAGTCTAAACAGCCAGGGAAAACAAGGAAAGAAAGTTTCTGATTTCCCTGGCCTAAATCCCACTACTATAGGTCCTGGGGGCAGAAACAGAGCCAATGGAGTGGAAGCAACCGAGTAACCCCTGGGAGCAGGATTAACAACCTCACCTAGTAGGCTGAGACCTGGAATTTGCATCTCCAAGAATACCATAGGAATCCTCAGTTAAAGAGCCCTTAGAGGAATTGTCTCTGCTGCAGCCTTGACTCAAGAGAACCCCACTGGCTCATAGCTAGGGATTGAAGAAGTGGACACTGCAGAATCTATAGGTGCTAGCTCCTGAGGGCAGAAACTTAAGCCTTACTGCTAGCAAATGAAGGACTTTGGAGGCCCAAACAATGTAGACAACTGCTTTGTCCTGGGCTGCAGCAGAAGTAAAAGAGGAGCAAGGAAGGAATGTGCACTCATGATGTGTGATTACTGAGGTACTGGGACTCCATCAGCTGTGGTCACTCCTACAAGAGTGGAGTCCCTAGTTACTGCCACAGTGGGAGGAAGAACTCTGTGTAGGCTCTACTCAGAACACCTGAGGTCAATCACAGACTAGGGCTTGAGCAGGAGACTGTAAAAACTGGAATAATTAAATGGGACCCAGGTAAAAACAAACACAAATAAATCTCAAAACCTGAGGTGACATATCCCAACAGAATAGAAATCCTGGTAGTTCAGTAAAAAGCCAATAGGAAACATTATAAGACAAGTGACCTGGAAAATAGGTCAAGGAGAGACAAGGTAAGAATGGTTGGACTCCCAGAAAGTTATAATCAGAAAAAAAGAGTTTAGACATCATACTCCAAGAAATTATCAAGTAAAACTGCCCAGAAATTCAAGAATCACAAGGAATCTAAAGAATCTACTGATCACCACCTCAGAGACCCAAAGATGAAAATGCACAGGAACATCATTGCTAAGTTTCATAACTCCCAGATTAAGGAGAAAATACTACAAACAACAAAAGAAAAACAATTTAAATACTTTAGAGCTATAGTCAGAATAACAAAAGATTTAACAGCCACAACGTTAAAAAAATATAAGACATTGAACATTGTATTTCATAGAGCAAAATAACTGGGCTTACAACTAACAATAGCATACCCAGTAAAAATGGGCCTAAATATAAAAGATAAAAAATGGATGCTTAACAACCAAAGGAAGGAGTTTCAATTATTCCTGGGAGGAAACCCAGAATTCAGCAGAAAATTTGATATGTAAGAAACATAAAAAGATAATGAAAGATCAATAATAAGCAACACAAATTACCAAATTGTTTGATTCCTATATGGGAAAATGTCATCTATGGCCCCTGGAAATGGCATCATTGCCTGTGTATTTTGAAGGCATGTATAGATAGAAGACTTAAGGTTAAGGTGAATATAATGAAATGAACCAAAATGGTAATGAACTAGATCAGGAGGAAGTAGGGTAGATAGCTATCTAATATGGAGAAGGAAGAGTGGAAACTGCCACAGAGAAGAGGCGAGGGTAAAAGGCTGGTAGTACTAGAACCCTACATTCATCAGACCTGGAATAAAGAGAGAACAACATACACAAAATGGTAAAAAATTTCTTAAAGTATAGAGAAAAAAGAGGGAAGGGGGATAGGATAAGGGAGGGACTGAGAAAGGAAGTAAATATCAAAAGGTAGCAGGAAAGGTGAGGGGATAAAAAGGAATTCTAGGGCAAGATACAGGGGGTTTTAGAAGTGAACTAATATCAAGAAATAAGAAGGCACAACTGTGTGGATAAGGAGAGGATTTTGGAAAGTGGATAGAATAAGAATGAAAAGGGAGAAGGGATAAAGGGCAACTAGATAAATCTAAAAAAAAATAATAAAGATGTTAAGGAGATGAACAGAATCTTAGGTAAGTTAAATATGATAAATACCTGAAGAGTCCCCACACACCTGAATGAGGTTAATGGAAGACCTAAGCCTGAGCATATATATATATATATATAATCCAAACATAGTTTCTGGTGGGTCAACAATGTTTTAGAAAGCAATATTTTGCAAAAGTCTTACTTTAACACTCATCATACTATGGAGGTAGTGCTTCATCCCTAACAGATTTTGACTTTGGAACAAAAAAGATCCACTGGATATGACCAAGTAGTTTTGGAAAGAATATGGTCCTGGCAACATATTATGTCTTCTGCCTAAACACCAGAGTAGTTAAATATGGCTTTGGTAATATATGTTAATTAAGAACCAGATGGGCTGAAGTGATCAAATTAAATGCTTATAGGAATATGGAGAAAGAAGCCTAATATTACCTTTCTAGAATAGCTGTGAATTATTTTTCAGAAAACAAGATGGAAATATACATTAAGAGCCGTAAATCTGTCCATAATCAATCACCTAGGGATCCCATTACCAGGATTTGGCCCTAAAGGCATTGTTGAAAAGGTAAAAAGCTATGTATGTATGAAAATATTCATGGAAGTTTTGTTTGTAATGACAAAATAACTGGAAATAGCACAAATTCAATGGTTGGAAGAAATGACTGAATAGGTTGTGATATTTCAAAGTAATAGATTATAGTATGTTATTATAAATGACAAATATTGGAAATATAAAAATAAGGGAACTATATGAAGAGATGAAAAGAAAAGAGAATAAGAATAATATATATAATAGCCAAAAAACAAGAGAAAAATTTATCTATGTAAAACAAATCCAGAGAGAACTCAAAAGTAGAGGTTATTGATATTAGCACACATATATAATTTATATATTTGAAACAAATTGTAAACAATGTGAAATTTCTGGTCTTGCACATTCTTTTTTATGTATTTGTTAAATAATAATTTTTGGTGATGGTGATGATAGTTATTAAGTATATGAAAGAAAGAAAGAAAGAAAGAAAGAAAGAAAGAAAGAAAGAAAGAAAGAAAGAAAGAAAGAAAGGAAGGAAGGAAGGAAGGAAGGAAGGAAGGAAGGAAGAAAAATTACCAGAATTAAAAAACATTCTGCCTTGTGAACAAGTTCCACAAAATCACTCCCATACTCAAATTATTCATTCAGGAAAGACTATTCAGTGACACTGTATGAATCTGAGTTTAGGGAAACCATCAAGTACTTTGCTAAAAGCTGAGGACTTCCATTATCAGCAGTAACCACAGAATAATTTCACTGCTGAATGAAGGCTGCAAAATAATTATAAAAAGTGCTCACCAAAACACCAATGCACATTCCTTCTAGATTAATACAGTAGACACTTGTTAATACAAGGCTATTGATTAGCTTAATTAATATGAATCAACAGACAAAATCAAGAGGCAACATTAATCTTCAAAATATTTGAGGGCTTAAGAAAAGTAAAGAGGAACTATTCTTTTGTTAGTTAATTTGCAAATTTTAGTCTAATGGAATTGGATTGTTTTATACCTTTGTAAATACCAGTTTCTATATCAAAATGTAGGAATATTAAGTACATATGACCTTACAAATTCTTCTTTATCAAAAAAATGTTCTCAAGATGTCTACAATGAATGCATTGCATATTCATTACAGCAAAGTATAAGGAAGGATACTATAGAAAGGAAGGATATTAGGTTAAGATGAAAGGCTCTATTGGTGGAAATGGGTCAGTTAGAAATGTATGCATGTGTCTGTGTGTGTATGGGGGGGGGTGCTTTTGTGTGCTTTTGTGTGCGTTTCTGAGTGCAGAACCAATAGATTTTGCTAGCTGGAAAAGGTTTGGAAGCTAAGAGTGAAAAAAAAAGTGAAGTAAAGAAAAATTCTCTCTTTCACTCCCATTGTCAAAATTTCAACCAGTCCCAAACTTCCCAGACCATTCTTTCCTCTTTCTAATGGGAGGTCCAGGAATTGTGCCCTTGCTTGGGCTATTTCTCTACTCTTCATATCTCACTTCAAAGGCCAGAACTTCCTACATGTACTTTTTAATTTTCTCTTTCAACAACTCAAACACAGTGGAATAATGCCACCGTTAACTTGGAGGTTCTATGGCCCCAAATCATGTGGTTCATCTATTTTTGCTATTTAGGAACTTGTAAAAATTATTAATAAAATCAAAACCATGAGATTATTTCCCAATATGCTTAGTCCTCCATTAGGAAATTAATCCTACCATTATAGACATTATAAACTCCTGAGGCAGTCCATTCCACTTTGATGCACTTTTGTTTGTTAGAAAATGACTATTAAGATGACCTTGAAAGAAGACAAGTATTATAAAAGCTGAAAATAAGGGAGGCTCATCTAACCTCAAGGAGAATAAACCAATTCATTAAGAATTGAGTTAGAACTATTTTCAATTGACAGCATTTGTGAATACTTGAAGGCAAAGGATAATAATATTTTGTTGAATGTGAATAGGGTCAAGACTGTGAAGGTAGGAAAGTAAGACCAACAGAAGGAAAATCGAAACTGATTAAAGAACCCTTGGGAATGGTGAGGGTGATAAATGGGATAAGGAAGAATGAGATAGTAGGGGAAGTGAAAGAGAGATTATTATCAGAGAGGGAAATTTCAGCTCTCAAGGTCATAGAAGTAGAATGGTCTTCAGTGATCATGTGGTCCAAGGAGTGACCATCTCTATAAGTGACTGAAGTTGAGTGGAGATGAATATATGTGAATTTGGTAGGTTTTTGAACTGTAAAGCCATAAGCTAGAAGGGAAGAAATGTTAGACATATTAGTGACACCAAATCACTCCAAATGTCTTAAGACCAGAACTCTTATGCTTTCAGATCTTCCAAGAACCAAACTTGATAGGCTAAACCCTATTGAATAAACAAATATTTTTGCTCAAGAAAAATTTAATGAAATGTATCATGAATTTGTCCTACTGGGGGAATTACTGGCTCAGTAAAAAACATAAAAATATTTCTATAAATTGAAAATATAATATTTTGAAGATTACTCTAAATATACAAGTCACATGAACTTCCTGAAAGAATGTAAATGAGTAATGTGAAAGGCCTCACAGGGCTTTCCATGCAACCACCATAGAAGAGCCAAGAGCCACAGAATATGCTCCTTTGTCCACAAAAAGACAAATAATAATAATAATAATAGCTAATATTTATATAGTGATTTTAACACTTTGGAGACTCAAAGTAGCTCATTGGATAGAGTACTAGGTCTAGAGTCAGGAAGACCTGAATTCAAACCCAGCCTCAGAAACTGGCTAGCTGAGCAAGTCACTTAAACTCTATTTGCCTTAATCTACTGGAAAAAAGAAATGGCAAGCCACTCCAATATATTGACCAAGAAAACCCCATGAACAAGGCTTGCAACATTTTTTACATATAAATAAAAAAGAAAAAAATTGAAAAACTATGCTCCTCCTAACACCTTGATCACTAAGAGCACTGAATCAAGGGCAGATCTGGGTTAAAAATAAATGAGGGGGGCAGCTGGGTAGCTCAGTGGATTGAGAGCCAGGCCTAGAGACGGGAGGTCCTAGGTTCAAATCCGGCCTCAGACACTTCCCAGCTGTGTGACCCTGGGCAAGTCACTTGACCCCCATTGCCTACCCTTACCACTCTTCCACCTATAAGTCAATACACAGAAGTTAAGGGTTTAAAATTAAAAAATAAAATAAAATAAAATAAAAAAATAAATGAGGGGCAGGCAGCTGGGTAGCTCAGTGGAGTGAGAGCCAGGCCCAGAGACAGGAGGTCCTAGGTTCAAACCCAGCCTCAGCCACTTCCCAGCTGTGTGACCCTGGGCAAGTCACTTGACCCCCATTGCCCACCCTTACCAATCTTCCATCTATAAGACAATACACCAAAGTAGAAGGGTTGAAAAAAAAAGAAAAAAAATAAATGAAAACATATGAGTTCGATGATTGTATTCTTAGATGGATTCCATACTAGCTGAATAACCAGAACCAGAGAACAGTCATTAGTAGTGCATCAGTCAAGCTTAGAAGATTGTTGAGTATTCAAAGCATCCCCAGAGGACAAAACAAGGAGTCATTGGCTGAAGTTAAGTCTAAATTTGTGAGGAAAAGTTTCCAGACAATTAGAGCAGTCAGAAATGTGATGAAAGGAGTCTATGGGCTTAGTTCTTGAGGTTACTGTAGAGAAGATCCTTAGAGGGAGGAGCTGGAATAGAGAGCCTCTGGGGTCCGCTTCTTCCCGGATAGTCAGTCACCTGTTACTTGTGTGACCATGAGCAACCCATTCAGCCTCTCTGACCTCAGCTTCCTCACATGTAAAATGAGAGGCCTGGACTTGAACTCCGAGGGCCCTTCAAGGCCTAGCTATGTCATCCTATGGTTCTGATTTCATTTGATTTTGTTCTCTTTTGAAACCCCATGAGATAGAGAAGGTAATGTTTCTTATATTTTGATAGAGACGGAAACTAAGGTCCAATGAGTTTAAATGATTTGCTCTAATCCAACTTCTGAGCAATAGCAGAACTATAATTCAGCTCTAAGAGGAAATATAGTGAAAATAGTACTTATAGTCCACTGATCTGAGTTCAAATCCTACCTATGACACTTCTTTGGGGAATTCCTCTAGCCTCCTTAGGCCTCATCTGTAAATATGAGTACATTAGCTAGATAGCTTCTGAGGTTCCTTCCAGCTCTAGAGCAACAATCCTAAGATATTCTCTTGACTTCCAGGCCATCACTCTAAGTACAGTTGTGCTTCCTTTCCATACCTTCCATACTCTCCTCCTTATATTTGCTTTATTTTTCTTTTCAGAATTCTTTGTTTTGGACTTACTCCCATCTGCTCAGTGCCCCCAATTACTCACCAAGGTCTATGTCTGCTTGTGTTCCCTTTCCAATCCAGTCCCCTCCTCCAGAGCTCTCTTTTCCTAGATGGAATATACAGACTAGTAACTCTGTTATTCCGACATCACATCTCTTATGACTCTCACCTCATTGCTTCCCATATACTGCAGTTACTACAGGAACAGTATTCTGGCCTAGCCTAGGACAGACCAGTAATTCAGGCTTGATATTTAAAATATAATGAAGTACTTGTGCAAAATAAAAATACAATAGAACTAACTTTACTAGCAAAGGATCAAGAAAACACAGTCAATGTTAAGAGGATATAAATTTCTATTCCCCTTTAATTACTAGGAATTAAGGAAGATGACCTCCAAAAAGTAAAGATTTTTAAGAATACCAATGATCTCACTTTTCCTCAGGCTGAATTTTTTTTATTTCAAGTTTCAAAAAAAAGTCAAGTGCCCCTTCCACCCTGCTCCCAAAGGACCAGTCTAGCCTACCTGCCACTAGAACTTATAAAGCACTATCAATTGGAAAAAGAAGGACCAGCAAGGGGACAAGAGTGAAAAGGAAACAAGGAACAAAAGGCCCCAGGCCTGTTTTCAATCGTGAGAATCAACCAGATCAGGTCCCCCCCCTCAACTTCACTCACCACCCACATAAAATCAACACAGTTCCTGCCAAAAGGACAGTGCACACAATCCCTCCAGCCTTCACATGACTTCTCTGGCTGGCAATTAGTTTTGGAGAGCCTATTTTTCTTATGCTTCTCATATCCTCACTATCTTCCTTCTTCCTATTTTAGTGTTCACCCTAGGAAGAGACCTAGCTCTTGGGGGGTCCATATCTGACCTCATTCCTTATAACTGCAATGTAGAGTCACCATTCATGATCCATTTTCTAGAGTCTATACTTGTTCCATTCCCAATACATTCTATCCCAAATACTTAAGGGCTGTTTCTTCTACTCCCAGGCCACAACAGTGTGGCCAAAATCTAAGGACCATTTTGAAGCTGCTTAAATTTAGGACAGGGGATTTGAGGACATCACTGACAGATGCAGAAAGCTGTACATCCCTGCTACCTTCCTCACATAGATGTTTGCATTCAATTCCAGGATCCTCAGAATCTAGTATTATTTTATAAACATTAGCTTTAAAAGAGGAAGGAATGGGAGATGAAGATGGCATATTCCCAGAGTCTAATATTATTTTATACACACTATCTTTAAAAAGGGCAATGAATAGGAGGCAAAGATGGTGACAGGAAACTAGGCAAAATGAGAAAGAGCATCATCCTGGAAAAGCCTATTGGCCTAAAGAATCCAATATCACCTAGGTTTGATTCTGATTTTAAAAAACACAGCTCTGCTCAAATGAGGAAGAAATGAGAAAAACCATCATGAGTTGATAGCTTTATAGAAAGGAATTAACCTTTTCTCTGTGGGCATACAGTTAATGGTGAAAAAAAATCATCTAATAGAAGCTATGTCTTCTTCTAGGTTAGAGTTTAAGTCTAATTTGATGATGATGATGACAAAAAGAACAACATATTTAAAATCTTCATAAGCCAACCCACGGAGCAGGAAAGCTAATGAGGGAGAAAGTGCTCACTACTAATGCAGTGCATTTTTTTTCAAGCTTGTGAAAATATTTCCATTTTTCCCCTGTCTTCTTCAAGGTAGGGAAAGTAAGGTGCTATCAGATTAGAATAACATTTAAATTCTATCTTACCAAATAATAGTTGTTTGCAGTTTTATAGCTATGCAGTGATGCATCTGTATATTCAAGGGCCAACCCAGCTAAATTCTAAGAGCATTGCCCACTTGGCTACATCAAAGACTTTGCCTTAAATGGCCTCAAAAGACTGATGGTCAGACTTCAGAGGCATTGCGATCTATGCTAGCAGTGAGGCAACACTGACAAAATCCCAGATTCTTAAACATGGTCCTAGCTCATTGGAATCTACAAAGTCTTTTCTGTATGACACACCATTGGGTTGGGAAGCAAGATCTTGAATCATAAGACTCCAGCTTTGTTGCCTCCTGCCACATGATCTTGGATAAATCCTTTTGCCTGTCTGGCCTTCAGTTTCTTTATTTATAAATTGAAGTGGTTAGATTACTCAACTTCCTTATTTCCTTCCAGTTCTTAAAGAATGCTTCCCAAGATTTATAACCTCAGCTTAACAGAGTTGGATTCAGACAAGTGATTTAGATAAAAGTGATTCATTTAGTGATAGAGTTAAAATTTGAACCCATGTCTTTTGGCTCCAAGTCTATTACCCAATCTACTATAGTACTTTGACTTTTCATCCAAAAAAAATATTAAAAACCCATTACACTCCCTTTGTGATCTCAATTCTTTTAAAATTTCAACTTCAATTTAAAAAGCATCCATAACATGCTTGCTATAAACAAGATGCTGAGAAAATTTTTCTTTTTCAGTTTTGTGCAGATACAAATACATGTATATACACATACATAATTATATGTATGCATATATTATATTGTATGTCATTTTTATTTCAGAAACCAGTTACAATGTTGTCCTACTCCAGGCCATCAGTCCAGGGCTATATAATATGGAAGTATAAAAGGTTCGAGAAACCTTCACTCCATTGAGCTCATTCTGAGCATATTAAAAAGGCAATATACAGAAAACTAAGGCACCTAAATGTTCCAAGGCAAACAATTGAATGTCAAGTTCAAAGCACAACAGATTCTCCCGTGGGAGAAGGTACATCATTTAATATTCTGCCTCCTGAAGAGATTGTCATGATATTGGAAAGTAGATTAGTTCACAAGGCAAATAAAATCAAAGAGAAATGGGAGCTGGTAGCAAACCACAAAGCTGTGTCTGTAGGGAGGCCTACATAAGACTAAATATAAGAAGCTAGTTTGCAAGTCAACAAATGATAGTGACAGAAGGAAATACTCCCCCTACCTCACACCCCAGGAAAGAGAAGCAGCACAGCAATGACAAAAAAAATGTGTTTTTTATGGAAAAAAAATGAAGTTTGAGAAATGTATAATTGAGGTCTGCTATTTATCCAGAATGGAAAGGATTCTTTATATAATCTCTCTGACAGGGAGACTTCCACATGACGTACTTAGAATCATAGATTAAGAGGTTGAAGGCAACTTAGAAGTCTGATTCAACTTCTTCATTTTATAGATAAATAAACCAGAGCCTAGAGAAATAAAGTAGATTTCCAAAGGTCGAAGAAGTAGGATTTGTACCCAGATTATCTGATTTCAGATTCAAAACTTTTTGAGGATGGGGAACATTTCATTTTTCTGACTTTGTATCCCCACCCAAAAAATCTGAGAACTTGATTATATAAGATGATGCAATATGTTGTTGCCAGCTCCCTTTGCAAGTCCACACTTTACAAAACTCAAGGAAAGAAAATTTTATTTATAAGTCAAATAAAACAAGAAAAATCTATATCTGAACTCATGGAATATCATGGAAGTGATATGTACAAATGAACAATACTTCCCAAGAGAAAGCCTCAAAATATCTCAAAATTCATTTTAGGAGCTGTCTAGTCCAACATTAGCCTCACTAAAAACCTCCTCTATGGTATACCCAATCAACTGAAGAAAAGGTGGGAAGGAATTTACTACAACCTGTAAAGACAACCCTATCTACTTTTGCATAGTTCTAATTTCTAGAAAACTTTCATAGCCTTGATCACTAGTAATCGTTGTGGTTCAATGGAAAGGATGCTGGATTTTGAATCAGGAGACATGGAATTAATATTTGCTCTGTATCTTAATACCTTAATGAGCTTAGGCAAATTTCAGGCTCTCAATTTCCCATATGGAAAATTAACAGAAAAAAACAGATGACCCTTGAAGTGCCTTCTACTTATATATACAATCCAATGATCCTACATACTCATTTGTAACAGGTATTCCCTCTAGTAATTCCTCAGAATATTATATGCAATACAACTATTCATGGCTCCCAACAGATGGTACCTAACATCCTTTCTCCTGTAACTACTACCTCTTCATTCTTTCCAGGCAATGTCAATTCATCCAGTAATTCTCTGAACTCTTCCACAATGTCCTACCTTCAATACTCAACAGCTCACAGGAGCTGATGTTACAAGGCCTTTTCAAGAGGAAAACCTCAGAATGACAGAAACTGTGAGTTAGTCCTCAGAGCCCATATAGTCCAATCCATGCACATGTCATGGGTCTCATCCCTATCATGGCAGAAGACACAAGTTTTCCTGGTGTACTGCACAAGTGTAGTATACCCAATGGTACATCCACACTATCAAGATTCTCCTTCATACAACTGTTTCTAGAAACCTCTATCACAGAAAAATAAAACACAAAAGTTTACCCAGAAATCAGGAACACACTTCATTCCTCGGATTTATGTACCACATTGTCAACACTGCCTCAAGGACATAGTTCTTCCATAATATGCTTTTCCCCAGGTGCTTATACACTGTGTTTCCAAACCATGCCTGCATTTCCTTTGTGGTAGAAACTTAACAAAATACCTCAATTTCTTTCAAAAACATATTGAAAGTCCTTCTCAAGACAAGTGAGAAAAGCAAATACTATGAAAATCATTGAAATGATATCTTTGATTATTTCCCCAATACTTCTGGGATAAGAAATTCTAAGGTTTCCTTCAACCATTCCCCCTCTACCTGAAAACAAAGAAAAACAGAATGTTGAAAACAAAATAAACATCCTCTAGTACATTCTCCTTGAATCAAAAATGTTCAGTTTCTATAAATTATGCCAGATACATGGGATACAGAAGTGTCAGGAGCCTGAAGAGATTATCTTTTCCAACTTCTGTCATATTAAGGATGAGAAAATTGAGGCCCATAGAGGTAAGGGAAATTAACCAAGGTTACCCAGCTAAAAAAAGAAACAAATCCAGGAATTGAATCCATGTCCTTTTTCCACTATACCACACAGGTGTAAGCATAGTATGCAATACAGAATATATTATGTTCATGCATAGTAAAAGTTAATTAAAGGACAAATTAAATTTAAATTAATTAAAGGTACACATAGACCGTATATGTTCTCTTATTTCTGTGTTATGTGTTCAGAATGGAACAATTTGCTCTGTACCAATAGACATCTATATATTCTCTGCCTGATATGCTTTCTCATTCCTTGAGCATAAGAAAATTAGGCTAATTTCTGGGCCAATAGTATTAGCACTTCTGCTATTATTTAATATAATTTCTGAATGCTGAATGAACTTCTACCCATTTTGAAGAAGAAATAATCTTCAGGCACTCTAGTTGGCAGCCTAATAGTTCTAGGCCAAGGATTCCCTAAGTGGGTGCTACCGCCCCCTGGTGGGTGCTGCAGCAATCCAGGGAGGTGCATTTATCTTTCCTATTAATTGCTATTACAATTTAAAACAAATTTATTTCCAGGGGCGCTAAGTAATATTTTTTCTGGAAAGGGGGAGGTAGGCCAAAAAAGTTTGGGAACCACTGTTCTAGGCCTATGGATAAACTAAAGGTAGTTAGAGTAATTTGATATCTTAGGTGAAAAATAATAACAATATTATTATTATAATATTAGGTGAATAATAATAATAAGGTGAAGCTACCTTATGTAGTCTATGAAAAACAGAAGAAAACAGGCAGAATAGAGACTACCTCTAAATTTAACCCTCTTCCCACTGCCCAAGAATAGATTTCCTGTAAGCAAAGTAATATTTATAGCCTCCCACATTCACTACCCCTGGGACAATATCCTCATCTAAATTATCTCCATATTGTGCACCTCAAGAGCCAATTATTCACCTTCACCTCATGATTTGGACCTTCCATAGACTAAATTCATTCATTCTCCTGTATTCACCTTATTGTCATGCCTATATATTTACTTAGTTCTTGATGAAGAGCAAATAATTCCATATGTTGCCATTGTAGTGCCTCATTTTAAGCTATTAAACTTTTAAGGGACTTTTGAGATACACTACCATATGGTCCACTATCTTGTGTCTTTCTGGCACACTGAGATTTTTTGGCAAAAATACATCCTGGTTGGAGTTCTCAGTGATAAACTCAAGTATCACATTACTGATTTTCATCTGTACTCTTTTTGGAATTAAGCGACAGTTAAGGAGTAGTGTCCCTCAGTAATTCTCTCTTCTGGATACCATTCTCGTCTTTGGTATCTATATTTCTGTAATCTTGACACTCCAAAACAGAGTTCAATAGGAAGACAAGGTTCTTGCCAAAATATAATTTTACATGAGATAAATTCTGTGACATTATTTTTGGAAATATTAATACTAGAAATTCTATAAATATCAGCAATGATCCTTGGGCTTCTGTGTCCTCAGAATGTTTAAGAGGACAAAATTCTCTGGCTATGGATCTTCTTGGGCATAGTAAGGCACAATTCTAGATTTTTAAATTCCTTCTGGGCCAGGTGTGTCTGAGTAATTTGCTCTAAGCATGGTAGAGTAGAAGGATCATTAGATTTTCATTAGGAGAAGCCATTTTCCAATTCTAAAATGCTATTTATTTCCAGTGCAACCTGGAACACAGTCATTTAGACCCCTTAAACTTTGATTTCTTCATATATAAAACAAGGAAGTTGGACTAGATAATTTCTAATAATCTCTTCAGATATAAATCTATGCTCCTATGACTCTAAAATCTTAATGCTCATTTTCTGGATATTCCAGGGAAATCATTCTATGAAAAGACATGTCTTCCATAATCCATTGACTATGATGAAAGATTCTTCTGATTCTAGCTTGGAGAACAGCCATCTTGGATTATCATTAATTAATCCTCAATATTTGTTAAATGTCTATTATGTGCCATTCATTGAACTAAGCAGTGGAGTTACAAAAAGAAAACTAAACAGATCTTAACCTCAAGGTGTTTATATTCCTTTGGAGTGTCTGTCTACTAGTAGGATGCTTCTCCTACGGTTTTTGACCCACTTTCACAGAAAAGATGCCAATGTTCACTAATACCAAAGGTTTGTAACTATTTATGCTTTTTCAGGTCACACAGACATTTACTAGCTATATGACCATGGGCAAGTAATTTAACTCTGTTTGCCTCGGTTTCCTTATCTGTAAAATAATCTGGAGAAGTAAATGGCAAAGAATTGCCAAGAAAACCCCAAATGGGGTCATGCAGAGTCAGACACAACTAAAAACAACTGAACAGGAAAATGTTTTCCAAGTAGAATTTGTATACAAGATTTCTCTCAACCAATATATCCAAAATTGTCTAAAGGATTTTCATTGCTATGAATTGGCAGGCTTTGGGTAATGCTGATTACTTAGAATCTGGTCCCTAGGATGAGATTTATTGCTCTATGATAGTAATCAATTAATTACTTTCAGTTTTTACAACTCATATAATAGTCATTTGACTTCAGGTAAGTCTGTCTCAACCCTTTAGCGATTATATCTCTTCTTCCTAGATAACATCACAGTTTATATTGGCTTATCCTCCAATTAAACCCACTGCCAGTTATCTCTGTTCAAAATGGTAACTAAAGATTAGCTTATGTCTATAGAGTTTACTCCCAAAAATGACATACTACTCACAGAAATCTCAGACTGTCAGATTTTCTTTCCTTGGGGACTCGATCCCTTTAAGTCACAGATTGCCTTCAAACCTCATGTCTAAATGCTTATGATTCATAGATCATGACAGGCATGGGATTTGTAGACATGAGACCTACAGGACATCACAAGTACCCTTACATTATGATTTCTTCTGACCTCTAATTTATACTAACTTCAACTGACCAGAACAGTTATATATCTGATTACCAAATTAGTAACCTTGATATTTGTTGAATATACAGTCTTTAATGAGAGAACTGTTTTAATTTTCATCTTTTTATCCCAAATATTTTTTCCATATAGAAAGCATCTAGGAGTAGGTAGGTGGCTCAGTGGATAGAATCAGACCTGGATTTGGGAGGTCCTGGGTTCAAATTCAAATGTGACTTCATATACTTCCTAATTGTGTGATCCTGGAGAAGTCACTTAACTCCAATTGCCTAGTCCTTAATATTCTTCTCCCTTGGAAGAAAAATATTAGTATTGATTATAAGACAGAAAGTAAGGGGTTTTTTAAGCATCTAATAATTGAAATTATTGCTGAATGGAAATATAATTCAATTGTTAGAATATAAGCATATTTCAAGAAAGGATTGTTTTCCATCCATTACAGAAACTGTCCTGAAAAAAGTTTTCAGTGATAGTCCAAATCAATGCCCAAACTCTAATGTCTAGATAGAATAATAGATTTCAAACTGACTAATTCCCCATCTGCAGAATTATTGTAGCATTGACTTTTCTGGTACAATAGACTAGCCTTTAGACATCCAGGCTGTCATCAGTGTACAACACATAAGATTCACTTTGATGAGAAAAATCCAGTACACATTCATTTATGAATTGATAAATTAATCCATTGATGCCTCTGTCATATTTCTTATCTTGGAAATCTCCAAAGTGTCCCACCATTTGGTGGGATAAATTATTTTCAAGAAGATCCAGTCCATACTGTTCTCTCTGATTGGGATAACTTTTTCAAATTTCTCTTCTGCCTTTTATTTGTAATTCCTCACAACATATTCAATGATTCATATTACTGAGAGTTTTGTAATGATGGTATGATTTTTCACAAATCTAATAGCATCAACCAAATAAATGGTAAATGCTTTGAATGTAGAAAAGTACAAGTTATTTCCATATTCTGAATCAATACTCACTGCCTAATGAGATACCATGTAGCACACATACATGGCAGAAATTGTGCAAAATCAAAATATATTAACCTAAGAGGCAGTTTAGTGTAGTATTAAAGAGCCAGGCTAGTAGTTAGGAAAATGGGAGTTCAAATCCTGCTTGAAACATTCACCTACTAGCTGGATGATCCTGAGCAAGTCTCTCCATCTTCTTGGGCCCTCAGTTTCTTTATCTTTGAAATCAAGAGGCTGAATTCAATGACACCTGAGGTGCTTTCCAGTTCAGTATCTATGTTCCAATCAACTGTATTGGCCAGAGTCCATTCTCTAATATTTTCATAAACGTTTCCTTCTATTTCTTCAATGTCTTCCAAAAAAACAATGAGTCATCCAAATTAAGTGCTCCTAACAGGATTTTATACCACTTGCTACTTTCTCCAGGGGCCATGGAAAATAATAAATATTCTAGAAATCCCTTGTTGATTGTCACATAAGAAAGTCACATTAGACAAGTGAAAGCAATCTTTTCTTATTTTGTTTGCCATGGGATTCTGATATTACTTATTACAAAGGACTAATAGGAAGAAGGGCTTACTTTCAAGTAGATAATCAAGGACTTCCCGAACATATAACATGGTGGACTAAATCATCATAATTCTCTTAATAAGAGTCGGGCAATATGCATTCTAATATTCCAAGTTCTATTGAAGCCATTGCTTTATGTGATGTATAAATATTATGAAATATAGTACTAGTACCATTGACCTTTTATATGCTTTATTAGGTTCTCCATTTAAGAGAACACATTTTTCTAGAATGTTTCTCAGTCACGAAAGTAAAATGGGGGGCAGCTGGGTAGCTCAGTGGATTGAGAGCCAAGCCTAGGGACAGGAAGTCCTAGGTTCAGATCTGGCCTCAGACACCTCCTAGCTGTGTGACCCTGGATAAGTCACTTAACCCCCATTGCCTAGCCCTTACCACTCTTCTGCCTTGAAACCAATACACAGTAGGTATGGGTTTTAAAAAAATAAGTTTTAAAAAAAAGTAAATTGCATGAAATAGTTCAAAGACATACCCTAGATATTGTAAATTTAGTGAAAAAACTGCATAACTACTATCATGATTCTTCTTCAGACTACCTTTTCCATTCCAAAGCACCAGTTAATCTCCAAAATCAAGCTTCTCAGGATCTATCCACGAGAAGATGTATGAGGGAGAAGCTGAAAGTACTAGAGTTGCAAAAAAAAATCTCTGTGTTTTTTGCCAACATTGTCTATCTTCTAAACTTCTTTCCCTACATTAGATGGGTCCCTGAATGCTATCTTCAGTATTCATGGAACATTCCAAAAAGGCTCAACTATGTGATAATAGGGAGTAAGGTTATAAAAGGATTTTGGACATCATCTAGTCAAAGTCCTTCTTTTAAAAGAAACTAAAACCTAAAAAGATTGAATGATTTGTCTGGCATCATACAGATAGTTAAGCTACAAGATGATAGGTTTTGAGAGGAATTAGAGTCCATTGAGTCTAACTTCATCATTTTAAAGATGAGGACACTGAACGATGTTCAGGGACTACGATCATACAGCTAGTGACTGTATAAGGCAGAATTTCCATTTGGATTTTCCTGAGTTCAAACCCAATAATAATTGGAATTCAAAATCAGGTCATCTAATGCCAAATCCAGTACTTAATGTATTATAGACCATTATGCCTTTCCAAAGCAGAAACTTAGGAATATTTTCTGATTCTGTATCTAAATAAACTATTATATTTGACTCTTCAAGTATTCACGATCACTGTAGAGTATAAGGGGCATGCTAAATGCTCTCTTTACTATAGGAATCCACATTGATCCTAGTCATTTTCTATAAAGTAAGTCCATAGTCTAGGTGACAGTCTACCCCAATAGGATCCTGGAGAGAAGTATGTCATAGGACCTTTAGAGTGAAGGGGGAAATATGAAAATCTAATGACATCAAGGAAGACAATGGTCCATTCAGTAGCTAGAATCAAACAGAAAATAGGAAGATAAAGAAGAGCCTTTTTACAAGCTATAACTCCAACTTCTCCAAGTTGTGGTTCAGATCAGAGATTTTTTTTCTCAAAACTTTGAATTTCCAGATTAAGCTCCTTAAAGAGCAGGGAGAGTGACATTTTTTATCAGTAAATTCTCAGAAAATAGCACATGGTATTTAAATGAAGTCTATGAAATTGAATTGTCATTGAACTAATAGGGCCTTCTATTTTCGTATCCTGCTGCAGTACTCAATAGACCAATTTTGATGCTAAAATGGAGGCAGTGTGTTGCAGTGCACAAAGAAGAATTACATAAGTATTCCTTGAAATAGCAAAATAGTAACACATCTTTTCGTTGATTTGAGCTGAAAGTGGTGAATGACAGTCCAGTACTGAGAAAATACTTCTGTTTCTTAGAATTGCTGCTTTATAAATCCACTTCATATTGGAGACAGAAAAGCACAGTGTGAAGCAAGCTATATTGGAGTCAGAGGACACTGCATTGGATTTTGGAATTATATGTTCCATCACATACTGGCTGCATGACCTTAGGCAAGTCATTTGACCTCTCTAGGCCTTAGTTTCCTCTACTAAAAATAGATTAGACTAGAAATACTAGATGATTTATCAAGTCTCTTCCAAATCCAACTCCATATATGTAATGTTTGGGGTAAAGGTGGGTTGATACATCATTTGATGAACTTATGGTATGTAACCATCATATTTTACTCATCTTCAAACTCTTTATGAGAACTATTAATATTATAATTTCCATTTTATACATAAGGATACTAAATCACTAAAAGATTGTGATTTTCCAAGGGGCATAAAACAGGTTTGTGATAGTACTAGATTTGCAACTCAGCACACCTGAATTACCAGCACATACCTTACCCATTGATCTTAGTTCTTTCACTAGATGTGCTTTAAATACAGTAGAGCCTTAATAAACATGTTCAGTTGAATCAAAGATAGTTAGAAAGAGAGTATAATGTCTACAGTTAATTTTTAAAAAGAAACCTTTGTAAGTAGTAACCAGGTTGGGCCCTTCAAATTAGTCAATAAAGAATAAAGAAGAGGCAATTCCCCAAGAAACCTAAACACTTGAAAACAAAAACATAAAGATGAGGGGGGCAGCTGGGTAGCTCAGTGGATTGAGAGCCAGGCCTAGAGACGGGAGGTCCTAGGTTCAAATCCGGCCTCAGACACTTCCCAGCTGTGTGACCCTGGGCAAGTCACTTGACCCCCATTGCCTACCCTTACCAATCTTTCACCTATAAGTCAATACACAGAAGTTAAGGGTTTAAAATTAAAAAAAAAAAAAAAAAAAAAAAAAAAAAAAAAAAACATAAAGATGAAATGTGATAAATAGCTTTTGTCTTTCCAGAAGCCTTAAGGCAACAATTGTTGAAATTGAGAATATGCTATGAAATATTCAACAAATTTAAGATTTACATTTGATCCCTGATTAAACATATATCTTTGACTTTCATCTTCAAGAACATTTCTACTATTAATGCCATCCATGCCAACAGGCAGAGCCAAAGCGGCCTAGCCTCTATCTAGCAACCATTCTGTATAGTATAATACATAAAGGCTCTCCTTTGCATTATAACTACAGCAATGAAATGAATGAATTGACCTTGTTAATGGTGTGACTTTGTGGCTTTGTCTAATGGTCTATATCACACCTTCAAAGAAAAATGAATTTGATTCAACTTGTAGTTTTTATTAAGCCTCTACAATGTACCATTCACTGTTCTAAGAACTAGATATACAAAGTTGAAAATAAAAGAACACATTTCAATCAAGATTTTTTTTAATTCAGCATGTTACTCTGATATGTCATCAAAAGAATAGATCTAAATCCACATAAATATGTGTTCTTTTTCTAATCTAGAATTCCTTAAGTTCTCCCACCACATGGCAAGATAAACTATCACCTACCTGATTTGATTAAGTCCCCATTTTACTGGAGTTTAGACTACTCAGCAGGGTTTCCATTTCTATTCTCTCTAACATACTTGATAAGTATAAGTTATCCCAAAACCCCGTCTTTTCTTCTCTTGAGGGGGGTTATTTTTATTTTTTTCATGTCAATACAATTTTAAATAGTAATATTTTGGTATTTTGGAATGTATGTTCTCTCTCTCTTTTCCTCCCCTCACCCTTCCCTGAAATAGTAGGTAATATGATATAGGTTATACATGTGCTGTCATGCAATACATATTTACATATTCGTCATGTTGCAAAAGAATTATTATATATATTTGCAACATGACAAACATGTAAATATGTATTGCATGATAGTATGTGTATAACCTATATAATTATATATACATAATTATACAACAAAAAAACTCAAGAAGCTTTAGGAGTTCCACTGCCAAGACAGTGGAGCAAGGAAATCATCCTCCTAAGCTCTCCAAAATTTCTATCCAAGCAACTCTAAACAAGCCTTGTACCAAATTTTAAGGTAGTTTACTAGACCAGAGCAGCTTGGAAGGCCAGCACAAGAGGCCTGATTCATTGGGGTGAGAGAGGATCAAAGTCTGAGAAGGCAGTAGCAAGGGCAGATCATACCCCAAAGGGTTATATGAGGCCCTGCCTCCTTAGCAATGAATCTTTAATGAGAAATGGGCCTCTTGCAAGGCTCCACCCCTGGAGCTAGCCAGCAGTGAGATTCCACCTTTGGACTGGCCCACAGCAAAATTCCACCCCTTGGGACTGTCCAGCAGAGAGATTCGACCCTCAATATAAGATAGCAGTGAGGTCTCCCACTAGTACAGGGCAGCAGCTAGATCCCAGGACCTGGTGCAAACCAGAAGCAAAGCCCCAATTCTAAGCACATGAAATAAAGGACAGCACCATCTCCATTTTACAAACATTATTCAACTTTACAGTAAAAAAAAACATAAAAATAAAATGATTAAATTGATTAAAACAAAGAAAAAACAGAATAAGAATCTGATTCTAGCTACTTACTGTGGTAATAGGGGATATTCAAGAAGTGGACAGCATTGATAAAATAGCTAAATGCAAAGCACCAACAAAAAATTTAAATTGGTCTCAGACCCAAAAAGATCTAATGAAAGATTTCAAAAAGGACTTTAAAAATAAAATATGAGAGCTGGAAAAAATTGAGGTGGGAGGAAATGAGAGTAATGCAGGAAAACTATGAAAAAAGGAACCAACATCTTGGGAAAGGAAAAACAAAAGATCCAACAATTTTCAGAGGAAAACAACTCCTTAAAAAGTTGATTTGGCCAAGTGGAAAAGGGGGATTAAAAAGTCACTGAAGAAAGCAAGTGTTTAAAATTAGAACTAGCCAAATGGAAAAAGAGATACATAAATTCCCAAAAGAAAATAATTTCTTACAACTAGAATCAGAGAAGTGGAAAATAAAGACTCCATGAAGCTTCAAGAAACAATTAAACAAAAGAATGAAAAAAATAGAAGAAAATAGCAATTTTTCTTTGGAAAAACAACTAACCTGGAAAGAGATCATAGAAAGATCATTTAATGATTGGACTGCCTGAAAATCAAGAACAAAAAAAAAGAACCAAAATATCACAGTAAGAGAAATTATCAAGAAAAACTTCTATGACACCCTAGAATCAAAAAGTAAAATAGAAATTGAAAGAATCCACCTTCACCTCCTGAAAGACATACCAAAAGAAAAAAATCCTAGAAATATCATAGTCAAATTCCAAAGTTCCTAGACCAAAATAAAACTACATCAAATAGCCTGAAAGAAATAATTCAAATATCATGTAGCCACAACCAGGATTACACAGAATTTAGCAGCTTCCACTTTAAAGAATTTCAGGCTTGGGATAAGATGTTCTTGAAAGCAAAATAATTAGAATTATGACCTAGAGTCACCTACCCAGTGAAACTCAGTATAATACTTCAAGAGGAAAAATAGATATTTAATGAAATTGAGAACTTTTGAGATTTCCTAATGAAAAGACCAGAGTTTCATAGAGAATTTGATAAACAAACAGAATACTGGAGATAAGTATAAGAAGGTAAATACAAAAGAGAAAAGGATTCAATTTGTTATGGATTCAAATTATTAAACTGTATATTCTTATTTGAGGTCATACTTATAACTCCTTTGAACTTTATCAATATTAGAATAATTGTGGGGGTTGGGGTGGGCATCAAGTGGCTCAGCGAATAGAAAGCCAGACCTGGAGATGGGAGTTTCTGGGTTCAAACTTGTCTCCACAGGCTTCCTAGCTGTGTGACCCATTCTACTACCTTGGAACCAATACAAAGTATTAATTCTTGGGCAGAGGTAAAGTTTTTTTAATATTTGGGAAATTAGGAAGAATATTCTTAGAGTCTGTGGTGTGAATTATCTGTAATGAGAAGATATCAAAAAAATTTTTAAAAAGAATACTACACGGGGCAGCTGGGTAGCTCAGTGGATTGAGAGTCAGGCCTAGAGATGGGAGGTCCTAGGTTCAAATCTGGCCTCTGACACTTCCCAGCTGTGTGACCCTGGACAAGTCACTTGACCACCATTGCCCACCCTTACCACACTTCCACCAAGGAGCCAATACACAGAAGTTAAGTGTTTAATAAAAAGAATACTACAGTAGGAGAAGAGAGAAGGGAAAAAATAAATGGAATAAGTTATCTCACATAAAAGAGGCTCAAAAGAACTAAGGGGAAGACAGAGGGGTGACAGGCAATACATGAACCTCTCTTTCATTGGATTTGTCTCAAGGAGGAAATAGTATACAGTCCAGGAATTCCCAAAGTGGGCGCCACCATCCCCTGATGGGTGCTGCAGTGAACCAGGGGGACAATGATGGCCACAGGTGCATTTATCTTTCCTATTAATTGCTATTAAATTTTTTTAAAAATTAATTTCCAGGAGGTTAAGTAATATTTTTTTCTGGAAAAGGGGCAGTAGGCCAAAAAAGTTTGGGAATCATTGGTATATACTGTCAGTTAGATAAAGAAATCCATATTATTCTGAATGAAAATAAAAAGTGATGAGGAAAAGTGAGGATGGGGATAATATACAAAGGAATGTGGATTGGAGAACACGTTGGTTGGAAGCAAAATAATTGTGAAGAGGGACAAGGTAAAAGGAAAGAGAGAAGAATAAACATAGGGAAGGTAGGATGGAAGGAAATACACAGTTAATTATCATAATATCATAAAAGTGTGAATAGGATAAAGTCACCCATAAAACAGAAGCAGGTGGCAGAATGGATTAAGTACCAGAATCCTACAACATGCTATTTACAAAAAATACATTTGAAGCACAGAGGCATATACAAAATAAAGGTAAAGGCCTGAATCATAATCTATTACACTTCAGCTTAAATTTAAAAAGCAGGGGTAGCAATCATGATCTCAGACCATATTAAAAATAAATCTAATTAAAAGAGGTAAGGAAGGAAATTTCACCCTGCTAAAAGGTACCATACACAATGAGGTTATTATAATAACATCAATGCAAAATATATATTCATGAAATGGAATAGTATCCAAATTTTTAAAGGAAAATATAAATGAGTTATAAGAGGAAGTTAACAATAATAGTGAGGAGATATCAATTTTCCCCTCTCAAAACTAGATAAATCAAACTGAATTATAAAGAAATAAATTAAGGACATTATTAGATGAGAACAGAGGGAATGATAGATTTGAAGAGGGTCGGGCAATGCAAATTCTTTGCAGGCAGCTTGGCATATGCATGGAACTGACTGGGCTCCCATTCTGGAATGGGAGGAATGCTTAAGAAGGGACACTCGGATTCCAAGGGGGTCCGTTGATCACTGGACACCAAGGAGAGCAGAGGCTTACTTCCTGTGGCCCATCTTGGTATCAAGCTGCAGAAGGAAGCTGAGTTCCTGACTCAACTTGGGGCTTCCTAAAAATCAAGAAGCCTTCTTGGGTCCAGATCCTGTGATCCCAGTTCCCATCTTGATCATCTGTTCTATGTGAGCTGCACGCACCCAATTTATCTATCCTAAGCCAATCCAGACCACCTGGGCTCCAGCCTTTTGGCCTCTAGTCAACCTGACAAAACTGTACTGTTCCTGTTTTAATTCAGTGGCCCAGCTAGTCAAGAATATGTAGTTAGATTCATTTTAGAGAATGTAGTGAGAATAGCCTAATTTATTGGGAACAAAGAGACCTTTGCAGGTCAGGTGGGGGGAGAAGTTGAAAATATTAGAGCTAGGGCATCCATCTCCATGTCCACTCACCCATCCTGTGTTTTGTACAATAAACCAAGTTCTTTTTTTATGAAATCATGTGAGAAAGCAGTCAGATTGTGTTGTCGTCAACCCACAGGAAGGGAGGCCTACCTACTTGGCTTCAGCCTGTGGTCAACCAACATCAGGTCCTCAACACTGGCCCAAACCACAAACCAAGGTCTATTGACTTGTACCAAGGTCACTTATTTCAACATGAATAGAATTTTAGAAAAGTTAGATATGATAGACCTTTGAAGAAAGGCATTAAATGGTAATACAAAAGAATATACCTTTTTTCAGTAGTGCATGGCACTTAAATAAAAATTGATCATCAAAATACAAAAGAATATACCTTTTTTTAGTAGTGCATGGCACTTAAATAAAAATTGATCATCAAAAATACATCACAATCAAATGCAGCAAAGCAGAACTATTATAAGCATTCTTTTCAGATCATGACGTGATAAAAATTACATTCAATAAAGGTTTGTGGAGAGAGTAACAATTCATTGGAAATTCAATAATCTAATCATAAAGAATAAGTTGGTCAAAGAACAAATCATGGAAAAAATGAACAATTTTAGTAAGGAGAATGATAAGCAATGAAACAACACACCAAAATTTATGAGATATAGCAAAAGCAGGACTTAGGGATAAATGTATATCTCTAATCACTCATATCAATAAAATAGAGAAAGAACAGATTAATGAACTAGGCATGCAACTAAAAAGTTAGAAAAAAGAACAAATTTACATTCCCCAGTTAAAGGTATAGCAGAGATGGGGTATACACCAACATCTCACATCCTATACTAAGATAGGATCAAAATAGATACATAAATTAGACATAAAGATACTACCATTAGTAAATTAGAATGTAGAATAGTCTACCTGTCAAATTGATGGAAAAGGGAAGAATTTATAACCAAACAAAAACCAGAAAGCATTAAAGGATAGAAGATGGATAATTTTGATTATATGAAACTAAAAAGATTTTGCACAAACAAAACTGATGCAACCAAGAAGAAAAGGAGAAAGCTGGTAAAAAAAATAATTTACTGTAAGTATCTCTGATAAAGGCCTTATTTCTCAACTATATAGAGAATCAAATCAAATTTTAAGAATACAAATCATTCCCCACTTGATAAATAGCCAAAGGATATGAACAGGCAGTTTTCGGATAAAGAAATCAAGGCTATATATAATCACATCAAAAAATGCTCTAAATCACTCTTGATTAGAGAAAAACAAATTAAAACAATTCAAAGTAACTACTTCACATCTTTAGATTGGATAATATGACAGAAAAGAAAATAATAAATGCTGAAGGGGATGTGAGAAAATGGAACCCTAATGTACTAATGGAAAGGTTGTGATCTGATCCAACCATTCTGGAGAGTGATTTGGGACCCAAATGACTTAAAAACCTTGCATGCCCTTTGATTCAGCAATGCTACTAATAGTCTTTATCTCAAAGAGTTTTTTAAAAGGGGAAAGGACATATTTGTACAAAAATATTCATAGCAGCTCTTTTTTTGTAGTGGCAAAGAATTAGAAACTGAGGGGAATGTCCATCAATTGGTGAATAGTTGAACAAGTTGTGATACATGATTATAATGGAATACTACTATGCTATAAGAAATGATGAGAAGGATGATTTAAGTAAAACCTCAACTTTCATGAACTGATTCAAAATGAAATGAGCAGAACCAAAAGAACATCATACACAATAACAGCAATACTATATGATGAATATTTATGAATAATTTAGCTATTTTTAGCAATACAGTGATCCAAGAAAATCATCAAAGACTTGTGATCCATGGTGGCCATCTGACTCCAAAGAAAGAACCATTTGAGTCTGAATGCAGAGTGAAACATACTATATTTCATTTTTATTTCTTTACTTTTGTTTGTTCAAATTCTCTTTCACAAAATGACTAATAAAGAAATGTTTTACAATATTACACATGTAAACTATGAGACTGCTTGCTGTCTCAGGGAGAGAAAAGGGAGGTGAGAAAGGAGGGTGGGAGTTCGGCTCAAACTTTAAAAAATAAAGTTAAAAAATTGTTTTTTCATGTCATTGGGGAAAAAACAAAATATTAACAAGCCTCAAAAAAAAAGAGAAAAATTTCATGAAAAAGACAAAATGAAAGTATGCTTCAATCTGTATTCAGAGTCCATCAATTCTTTCTATGATGCTAGATAGCATTGTTTGTCAAAATCTCTTGGAGTTTTCTTGGATCCTTGTATTGCTGATAACAAAGTTATTCACAATTGATCATCATACATTATTACTGTTACTATGTATTCTGGCATTTCTTTTTCATCTTCTCTCAGGTTTTGGATTGTCCCAGAACCCATTCGTGACAACCTGAACAGCCTCCCTTTTTTATCTCAGTCCTGATTGATTCTTTGTGACACCATTTAGAATTTTCTTGGCAAAGATGATGCAATCATTTTACAAAAGAGAAAACTGAGGCAAATCAAGTTAAGTGACTTGCCAAGGGTCACACAGCTAGTGTTTGAGGCCAGATTTGAACTCTGGTCTTCCTGACTCCAGGACTTGCCTTCTAGCTGCTGCATCACCTCGCTGCCTTTTACTCCTGCTACCTGATAACTTATATGGTTTGGATGAGGCGGGAATACATTACTCTTTTTCTTCTGATGATATGGAAGAACCTGAGTTCTCACCATCTTCCTTGCCTTTGCTTTCTAAGGTCCTCCAGGTCACATCATCTACTTTGCCTCTATGATCTCCAATCACTCTATTTTGTCAGATGACCTCCTTGGTGTTAATCTAAGGCCCTTAGGGCCTTTTCATCTGCTCCACTCTTGAACACTTGAGATTTCTGAGCATTTTCATACACCGTGTAGCTAAACTTTCTTTCATTATTGTCTCTCCCAATTAAAATGTTAATTTCTAGAAAGCAGGGACTATCTTACTTTCTCTATTTTTTATTTCTAGGACTTAAATCAGTGGTTGGCACATAATAAGCATTTAATAATTTTTTAATCATTTGTTCATTCATTCATTTATTCATTCATAATATTGAAGTGGGATTAATTCCCTTCCAGTTTTAGAACATATCCTCTGATCCCAGAAACCATATATCTTAATATTTAATTGATAATTAATAACTGTTTTAATAATTGAAATTAATAATAAATAAGATTTCTATACTTACATAATTGTTAATCATGTAACTTATAGAAAATATTAATTAATTAATACTAATGAATGAATGAAACTTAAGTATATTTAAAAATTAAACTATATCCTCATTAAAATTCCAAGATTTTCATTTCCATAAGAGACTCTAGGTCCCTGAAGATGCCTTCAGATAAAACTCTCATCCATATGTCTGAATATCTACTTAGCTGCAGCCCAGACTTAAAAAGACAATAAATAATGACATAATTCAGAATTTCTAAACTTTCTTAAGGATGGATTATTAAGATAACTAAAGATATATTCATTTCATAAAATATTTCACTGCAGAATTCCTTTATTTATAAATGTATTGTGTTCAAAATATGATTCAATTTATAAAAATTTAATTTACACAGAACTATATAGGAATACAATTACTGCCTAAATCAAGGAACATATATTCCCAAGATGCTTATAGAACATATAAAAGATATAGTCCATTTTTGTAAATTTTATTTTAAGAAAGTTATTATATTCTATGGTTTTAAGCTAAGAGAACAGATGGACAGATAGGAATATTCCACTGAAATATTTTTAGAGTTGGAAGAGAAGTTGGAGATCATCTTGTCCAACTCTTCATTCTAGATATTATGGAAACTGAAGTCCTGAAGGACTATAAGGCTTGCCCAAATCACAAGATATTCATTGTAAGGTCAGCCCCGGACTTCAGGTCTCCTGATTGCTATGTTATAGCTCTTTTAGTTATGAGGCATTGCCTTCATCTTCCTAAGTTGCTTATCTTGCTTTCCCTCCTGCAGAGAATAGGTTCAGATCAGCATCTGTGTTTGCTTATCCCAATGCATAACCAGATTCAAAAATTTAAAATCTGGCTGGAGTGACTGCTGTTGGAAATGTTCCTGCACTTTTTAGTTGGTTAATTCTTGAGGATGGTTTGACTGTGAATTTCTATAGATGTGGCTATGTGACACATAGAAGCAAATATACTTGTGCAAATACATACAGACAGAATATATACAGCTATATTTTTCCCAATATTTTAAAAATATTTAATTTTCAGAACCCATTCTATTCACCAAGATTATTAAAAGCTGGAAAAGAGAGAAATTGGGGAAAGGAAAAACAATTAGAATGCTTTGATAATAGTTCAGATGAGAGGTTGCCCTGGCTAATTCATCCCAAGGTTTGATGGCAGTTGAGAGAGAGAGAGAGAGAGAGAGAGAGAG
>NC_058131.1:376198257-376253979 GCF_016433145.1 Gracilinanus agilis | reverse complement strand
GAAAGAAAGAAAGAAAGAAAGAAAGAAAGAAAGAAAGAAAGAAAGAAAGAAAGAAAGAAAGAAAGAAAGAAAGAAAGAAAGAAAAAGAGAAAGGGAGAAAAAAGAATGATAGATAATATAGATATTGATGAAACAAAGAAGATGGGTGAAGTAGAATGAGTGAGACCTGCTACTTTATTAGATATGAATATATAGGGAGGGGGAAAAGTCAAGGACGGGTCCAAAATGGTGACCCTGAGTGATCAGAAGGATAGATATGCACTAAGTAGAATCAGGGAAGCTCAGTATAGAAGTGAATTTCATGGAAAAGAAAAAAGATTCCTTTTTGGATATGTTGAATTTATAAATTTGATGAAATATTCTGATGATATGCATAAGGCATGATGGAATAAGGCTAAAGACTGAGAATAGCTTTATATTTATGTATATAAATTATGCACACATATATATTGCTAAAATCATTTATTATATAAATAACATACATAATGTATATGTATGTGCATATGTATATTCCTATATATTACATATGTTTATATAACTATATAGAAATATAAGTATTTATGCATATTTAACCACATATGTATACTTAATCACCTATATATACATATAAACATTTATGTGTGTGTATATTTACATGCATGTGTATAAAGTTACTTATATTCCTATATAGTCATCTACATTCATGTAGACATAGAAACATATATAACTATATACCATCATCTGTGTCAAAGGACAGGGGCTCAAATCCTTATTTCCTATTTATGTAATTTTTAGTATCAATTTGAAATTCCCACCCAAGATGCAATTTGGTGTCTTGTCTGTGTCCTCTCTCCAGTTCACTGAAGAAAATTTATCTATTTGATTATGGTCTTTTCTCAATTTCTACTGTAATATCACTCAATTTCACTATAATATCAGCAGAACATTTACTGTCCTCCTGTCATAATTCTCTGAAAGCTCTTTAATTTGAGCATAAAAATAAAGTTCTTGCAGGTCATTAAGCAATATTATCTAATAGAAAAATAAAATCCCTCAGTCAGTAGCCAAATTTAATTTGGCATGGCAGAAGGCTGATTCCCTACTCCCACTTCCATTAGTGCCTTCCACTTATGTCATATGCATGTTGCCTCCAAATTTTTATGTATTGTATTATTTGTCCATTTTTGTGTATTTGTAAATTTTCTATTGTTTCTCCCATTAGAATGTGAACTTCTTGAGAGTAGGGACTGTGTACTTCTTTGTGTTCCAGTACTTAGCATAGGTCCTGGCACAGAGTAAGTATAATAAATACTTGTTGACGGGAAGCTAGGTAGCACAGTGGACAGAGTTAGGCCTGGAGTCAGGACAACCTGGGATCAAATTTAGCCTCAGAAACTTCCTAGCTGTGTGATTCTGGGCAAGTCACTTATTCTGTTTATGCCACTATTCTGTTTTAGAAGGTAAGAGTTTAATGAATAAATTAATGATATTAAAATTAAAAATTTTAAATAAAATAATAAATGAATAAATGGAAATATGTAACTGTTAACTGACTAAATTACTGACTTTTAAAATAATTTTTAAAATTTGAAAAATTTAAAAGAAATTTCCCACTTTTCTTTTATTTCTTGTCCAGATCGTCGAATATTCTCATGGCTCCTATCACACCACCACTACTCTGATTCATAGAAACAAAGAAAATGAAATACTTTCATTTTTCTATGTTTACTTTCTTGTCTACTGTTCCATGTGGATAATATAAGGGAGCAATAGTAAAGACTTACAGGGATGGCAGCCTTCAAAAGGACCAAAAGGTCAAAAGATATATCAAAGGAGAATTTAAAAAGTCAAAGTGCTCAGGACACACCCAGCACTACACAAAATGCTCTAAAAATTAAGTTTACTAGTTCTCTTATGCTACTTTTCATTGACTTGATTTTCTGCCTAAGTTGCATTTACTTTCCTTTATTAGAATATTTAAAAATAAATAAATTAATTATTAGGAAGAAAAAAAACATTGCAACTTATAAAGTCAAATTGGCATCTGTACCTTTTAAGCTCTTAAATTATAAATGACTTTCTCCTTTCATTGTCTCTTTTCTTTTCTGCTTATATCTATAGGGCTACCTAACAGTAGCAACAGCCCCAAAAATAAAAATCTTATTTCTTCCCATCACTTCTCACTGTTTTTAAATTATCTCAGATGTATCTAAAAATAGTTTATCTAAGAGTGAGGATTTTTTGAACTTTACTAAGAAAAAGAGAAGATTTTCCAGGTCCCCAACAATAAAATATTCTCCTAAAATAATTAAAAGAGAAGAATTTTACTCTTGGGAAAAAAATGCATAACAGTCTTTGTGGCCTTAGCTGGGTTTTCTATTGAATTGTTCAAAGTTCTAATGTTTGCCAGATGATGAGTCACTATGATAAACTACTTTGCCTAATTTAATTGATGGGAAAGACCTTTGAAGATAGTTCAATGCTAATTAACTAATAGCTAGGACCCAAAGACATTTCCAAGCACAAGTTCATTTTTTTATTCTTTTACAATTGTTTCTTTTATTCTATTATAATAATTGTTTTTATTCTTTTATAATGTATCTTCATTAAATCAACTAAATTATATTTCAAAGACAAGCATCACTAAAGCAGTTCATCTTTTTGTATATGTCTCTTTAAATTCTCTCATTGTTTAAAGGCTAAATAGTGTTTCCTTATAAGGTATAGCACTTTGAAAATATTTGATAATAAATAAATGTTTAAGTAAAAGAACTAATTTTAAAAATTAAAGTATTCATAGTCAAATTTTTCATCCATTTAATCTTTCCTACATGGATCACTAGACGCAGTCTTCTGATAAATAATCATGAATTTCTCTGAAAAGAGCTCATAATGTAGAGAATTTAAGGAATTCAATGCAATATCATCTGCAAATGGCAATACCTATATATCATCACCCTATGTGAGGAATCAATCTTCCACTTGGACCTAGACTAACACATCTCCCATGGTAGTAATGTACTTCATTGGGGAACCCACATAACCTGTCCCTGTTATTTTTTCTCTTAATAATTAGAATATGATTGAACATATATCTTGATAATTACATTTATCAATGAATAATATGAAATTAACACTGTAATCATAGAGCCAAAATAGCAGAGAAACAAGAAGTATAACCAAGTCCTCCCCCATACCCTTCCACACAGATAACAGAAAATATACAACTGATTCTTGATTGGGAAATCCAAGGGAGAAAAAAAGAGCCTCCAAAGAAAAAAAGGTCTCCCACACCTGTGAAAAGGCCTGACTTTGTGCAGGTTTCAAGAAAGCTGCCTATTGAACCACATTTAGTTCTAAGTCACAGATCTAGGGTAGACTGAAGAGAGTACCTGAATTTGGAGGTGGTATTCCAGATAAGGGGTAGTCATAGACCTTAGGTTATAAAATGAGTAAGAAGTGAATTTAGAAGCAAACAGTAGTTATGTAGTTCTGAAGACAAGAGTAGAATGGGGCCTCAGTTCCAACCTTTAGCCCTATCTGATGTTTTTTCAGAGAAATCAAAAGTGTGGAGATCCCAGATCAAAGGGAGTACTATAGTTTTATCATGTGAACCATCACAAAAAGCAGTCTATTAGAACTCCAACCAGTGGCAAGTGTACAGGTATGTTGTTCAAACACAAACTCGAGTCAAGAATTTCAAGAGGTCAGTGATCAGATTTTGCCCGGTACCATACTACTTTCAAAAAAAACTAACACAAGGAAAAGCATAGCATAGGCAAAAATTCAATTAGAATTCCTAGAAGAGATGAAGCAAGGGTTTAAAAAGAATTTAAAAGTTTATATAAATAAAATGAGAGTGCCAGAGGGAAAATAGAAATGAGAACCATTGAAGAAAGATTTAGAAAAAGAATTAAAAGTTTTGCACAAAGGGTACAAAAACTTTCACAAGCACCAAACTTCCTGAAATTAGAATGAACTAAATAGAAAATAATGATACCATAAAATAACAAGGAATACTAAAAAAAAGTCAAAAGACTGGAAAAAATAGTGGGAAAATGTGTGATTTCTCTTAACAAAAACAATGGAACTGCAAAAGAGAGAGAGATTTTGAGAATCATTTAACTACTAAAAATCCATGAGCAAAAAAGGAGTCTAGATATCACATATCAAAAAGCCATAAGAGGGGGGCAGCTGGGTAGCTCAGTGGATTGAGAGCCAGGCCTAGAGACAGGAAGTCCTAGGTTCAATCCAGCCTCAGACACTTCCCAGCTGTGTGACCCTGGGCAAGTCACTTGACCCCCATTGCCTACCCTTACCACTCTTCCACCTATGAGTCAATACACAGAAGTTAAGGGTTTTAAAAAAAAGCCATAAGAGATAATTACCCAGATCTTTTTTTTTTATTTAACAAACATTTATTAAGTACCTATTTTGAACAAATCATTGGGAATGCAAAGATAAAAACTGATGCTGTTTCTGTCCTAAAGGAAATGTAAGAATACTGAGATATGGAATTGTGAGGACAGAGATTCATATAATATAAGAGTATGGTATGATGGAGCCAAAGGGAAGCTCCAAAATGATCCAAGAAAATTTGAGGGAGAATAAATCTCTTGATCTCTCTCTGTGCCTCTAGTTGAATCTTTTAGTGCCTCAGAAAAAAACACAATAGAAATATACCCCAAATCCAAAGCTTCCAGGTCAAAGAAAACATTACATGTAGCCAAAAAATATGAGTACCAAGGAGAAAAAGTCAGGATGATGCAGGATTTAACAGCCACAACTATAAAGAAGCAGAAACCTTAGAATGTAAAATCCAAAAGAAAAAATAGAAGCAAAAAACCAAGAACAAATTATCCATAGAAACTAAGCATAATCCTACACAGCAGAAAAAAAATGGTTCTTTAATTAAATAGAGGGCTTCTGAGCATTCCTAAAAAGACCAAAGTTGCATATATGTTTTGAAATATAAATACACAAATCAAGAGAAACATAAAAAAGTACACATGAACAAAAAATAACAGGAGAATAAACAAGAATAAAATGCTTACATTCTAATATAGAGAGGTGGTACATGTGTCTCCTCAGAATCAATATTAGAGGTTATAGCAGGAATCTAATTAGAAAAGATGCTTGGGAGTAGCATTATTATATTTTAACCATCTTAAGTGTATAAAGGAAAGGGAAAAGGAATATCCTAGAAGAAAGAAAGGAAAAGGAAAGATGGGGGAATTATCTGAGAATCAGGGGATTCAAGCAGAAATTTACCCAAATAAATATGAAGAGGGTGAAGTATGTGATATTTAAATCTCACTCTGATATGCATTGGTCAAAGGAGGTAAGAATTCACACTGAGACGTAATTGGGGACAGAAATATGTTTCAATGAATATGGATACTGGAGGAAAAAAGGGAAAAAGAATAAGCAGGGTAAAAGGGATGGTAGGTTGAAGAATGGATTAGTACAAAGTAACAACGGGGGGAAAGATCTAAGAAGGTGAATATTGATGAGAGGTTTAAAAGAAAAGCTTAAAATACTGATTGGACTCTGGGTGACAGCAAGAAAAGAGTGGAGAAGCAGATAGAGATTACATCAAATCTAGAGAAATAGTATTCATCCCCTTCCATCTCTCTTACCACCCTCTTTTTACAAAGACAATGGGGAGAAAAAAAGAACCAAAAAAAGTATCAAAGAATAGAATGGATGAAAATACAAATATAAATAAATATATTTCTGAATGTGAATGAGATGAGCACATTCATAAAACAGAAGAAGCTAGCAAATTGGATTAAAAACAATAAAATATATTATTTACAAGACAATTTCACATTTGAAACAGAAAAATGAAGACAAGTTATAAGTGTCTAGAGCAAAATTGATTATGATTCAGAGGAGTAGAAGGAAAAGAGAGAATTGACAATTGTGAACTCAGAAAAGGCAAGAGGAAAATAGATAATTAAAGGAGATAAACAGAGAAACTACATTTTTGGAAAGGTATAAACTGAATTAATATCAATACTAGATAAATATTTATCAAATGGCACAGTTTATAAATGTTTAAAGGAAAAGTTCACATAATGGGTTATGAGTTAAATGTGTAAGTTAATGTAAGACTATAATAGTATCAAACCTCAATATACTCCCTTTTAGACTTAGATAAATATAATTAAAAAAAAAAAACAAGAAAGAAGCTAAAGACATGAATAGAATTTTAGATAAGTTAAATAGGTTAGACTTTTAGAAATTAGAAGTACTCATATTACTTAACTATGCATAGAACCTTTGCAAATAAAGATTATGTATTGGGGTATAAGTACCTCACAAAAGGATGGACAAAAGTAGAAATATTAAGCACATCTTTTAAGGACCACAACACCATATAAATAATATTTAATAATTAAGTAATAAATGAATTCATTACATGAAGTGAATGGATCAAAGAACATATCATAGAAATAACAGATAATTTCACTAATATTAATGATGATAAGAGAAAGTATGCCAAAATTGGGAGGATTCAGTCAAAGCAGGAAAACTTAAACTTCTAAATACTTCCATCATTAAAAAAATAACAACAAAAACCAGAAAATTGACAAATTTTAAAACTCTAATTAAATACCAAAATAGAAACTTTTGAAAAATCAAATAAAACATTTAAAAAATTAAAAGTAATGAAATCTCCCAGTCAATAAACAAATAAACCTTGGACCTATAAAAAAGATGAAGCATTTTGTTATTTTGATTTTTTAAAAGAAAGAAAAATCAAATAATATCTAAAATTAAGAAGTAAATTTAAAACAAAGAAAAAATTATTCAAAACTATTTTGTTAATGAACAAGCCAATAAAATCTGTTCTAAATCAAATGACTAAATATCTACAAAAATATTAAATGCTCAGATTAACAAAACAAGAAATAGAGGACTTAAATCAGTTACCAAAAAAGGAAATTCATCAGTAAAAAATGAGTTCTCAAAGAAAAAAAATGACTTGATGAATTTACAAATGAATTAAACCAAACACCAAAAGAAAAATTCATTCACAAATTATGTAAAGTATTTGAAAAATAAGGGGAAAAGGAATCCTATCAAATTCTAACTATGAGACAAAAATGATGACATTTAGATTGGATAACAAAAATTGATACCTAAATGAAAGAAAGTCAAAATAGAAAAAGAAAACAAGATCAATATGCCTACTGAATATTGATGAATAATAAATATTGATTAGACTGGATTTCATGCCAGGAATTTATGACTGATTTATTATTAGGAAAACTATGAATATAATTGACCATAATAATAAGAAAATGAAAACATATCAGTAAATGAATAAAAAAGCTTTTAAGAAGATACAACACTCACTCAATTGTAACATTAGAAGCTATAGGAATAAATAGATCCACTATTTACTATAAATAATACCTATCTAAAACCAAGAACTTCATAATCTATAATGAGGGGGCCAGATGGGTGACTCAGTGGATTGAGAGCCAGGCCTAGAGACGGGAGGTCCTAGGTTCAAATCTGGCCTCAGACGCTTCCCAGCTGTGTGACCCTGGGCAAGTCACTTAACCCATTGCCTAGCCCTTACTGCTCTTCTGCCTTGGAGCCAATATACAGTATTGACTCTGACTCCAAGACGGAAGGTGAGGATTTAAAAAAAAAAAAATCTATAATGAGGATACGGTATAGGTCTCTCCTCTATAATCAGATGTAAAGGAAGGAAGTCAATTGTCTTTGCTACTCAGTATGGTACTAGAAAGATTATTTATACTAACAAGGCCGGAAAAAAATTGAGGTAATAAACATAAACAAAGAGGAAATAAAATTATCTTTTTGCAAATAATGAAATGACTTACTTAGAGGATCTTAATTAAAATAATTACAACAATTAATAAAAATTTTTAAATTCATAAAATATTAATTACACAATTAACAACTTAAGGAAAGCTGCAAGATACAAAATAAATACACAAATCAGCATTTCTGTGTATTTCCAACCAAATCCAGCAAAAAAAAAAAAAATACAGAGAAATTCCTTTTAAAATAACTTCAAAAGTATAAAATTCCTGGGTTTCTGCCTGCCAAGATACACAAGAACTATGTGAATACAATTACAAAACACTCTTTACAGAAATAATTGGAGAAATTTTAGTTGCTCAAGGATAGGCAAGTCAATATAAGAAAAATTACTTTATTACCTAAATTCATTTGCTTATTCAGTGTCATATCAACCAAACTATAAAATAATTACCTCATAAAGCTAGAAAAACAATGATAATATTCATCTGGAGACACAAAAGATCAAGAACTTCAAGGTAAAATAATGAAAAAAGTGGAAAGGTAAGAGATGTGGCAATACCAGATCTCAAACCATACTAGTTGGCGAAGACATGGCACACGTGCAGAGCCGGCACTCTCCCTCTTCCCAGAGCCTGAGGACATTTCTTACATGTCCCACTCCTCTGTCCAGCTACCCAAAGCAAGCTCTTCCTCCCTCAGCTCTCTGTGGGATTCTTGAGGCTCATAGACAGCTTGAATTTGCCCTCTGGATTGATGTACCATCTGTACCATACTAAGGACTACTATAGGAGTCTGCCTGACCCCTTGATGTCTTTCCCTGCCTATTTTCTGATGCCTATACTTGCCCATCATGTTTGTGTTCATAACACATGGAAACCCATAGAAACCCTGATTGTGTATGTATCATGTAACCCATGGAAACCCTCCCCAATTGATGGTGTATAAAATAAACAGAGGCCCAAAACTCAGGACCCAGCCCATAGAGGAATGATCCCGGCTGGGTCCACATGCACATGTGTAATAAACCTCCTTCCTTCCTTCCTTTTGAATGACAATTCTGGTTTTCTGCATGGCTAAACTGAAAATTCCACAATATTATAAATAGTATTTACTACATAGATATATTGATAATTATAACAGAATCACAAATTTAAAATTAGAAGGTATCTTATAATGTAGTACAACCTCATTTTGTACTTGTATAAAATGAAACACATAGTGGTTAAGTGATTTTTCCAATGGTCATATGGGTATTAATTGGTAGAGCCAGGTTTTCTGACTCCAAAGCAAAATCCAGTACACTTTCTACTATGGCTTGCTGCATCCTTTAATATTTTTCTCCCTCCCTTTGGAGGATAACAAAATTATTGATTACATTTTCTCCATTCTTCTAGTCTTTCCTTCTCTATAATCTTTAAAATGCTCCTTCAATGCTTTCAAGATTGCGTCACCTCAGCATAGATTTTCTTGTTATATGTGTCTTTAGTTTCATCTCCTCTTCTAGACTTTCTCTTCTTAAGTGCCATTTCAGCTTCCTCATATAGCACATCAGGGATCAATTTGTTGGAGTCCAAATGTAGTGGTTCTTCTATCACTAATGATGAAAATTATTAGAGAAATGCCGACAAATATGTCCCTTTTTCAATCTATTTGTTGTCCTCCTGCCAGTTTTGAATGCTCATGGAATAATGGTGTTTATCTGGGTTCTAAAGCCAAGCTTTCTGTAGATTTGTTTATTGATTATTGAATTTTACTGCACAATTTCTTAAATTTTTTTTTCTCAAAAGCTTGTTTTCTTCCTATTCATTTCTAGGCTAAGTTCACTCCATCTGCAGTGTTTTCCTTTTTTTCTTTTCTGTATTTCTAATCTAATTATCAGCAAAAGGCTATCTAATTCAATATTATTCTCTATTAGTATCTCTTTTCCCATTGAGTTTTAAGCAATTCTTTTCTCTCTCCTGGTTACTCTGCTTTCTCAACAGCATCATCAATTACAGTAGTACCACCATGGTAAACTGACACCTCAGTCCCCAATATGTTATATAAGGAAGTGGAACTAGATCTTAAAAGATGAAATAAGAGAAGAATAGCTTAACCTGACCAAGTACATCTGAAAGAAATATTTTTTTCTTTTGGCAGCACAATCTTGAAAACACAAAGAAATTCAAACTCAAGATCTCTCAAAAGAGAAAAATATATCAAGTAGCTAAGGAAAAGTCATGGAAAGGTATAATTACCCCCACCAAAGAGAACAATGCAAATATTATTGATAGTAATCATCAATCTATATGTTTGTTTTCTTGTCTCTAAAATATCCTTAGTTGATATATCCTTGAGATGCCATGGAAAACAAATGGGATATGGAATTAAGTAAGAAGAGGAAAGTAGGCTAGAGTGTATGTTCAAATATAAAGCTGTCCACAACATACAAGGAAAAGAACATCTTTTTAACATGAATATTCTGCTGGTAAAACTGTATGATTTTGAATCACAATATACCCCAATCTCCAAAAAACAAGTAAAAATTGAAAGTGATCTAAGGCCAATGGAGAGGTATATGTTGAATATAAATAGGAATCCAGCATATTACCAATTGAAAAATTATACATAAAAAGTAATATTCATTGAATCTCTGCCAGCAAAGGGATGCTCAAGGAAGAATTTCCTGCCATGACCACAGGCTCCACATTCTCACTGATGTTGCCCTTTAATAGTCATGCATTACCACCATTGTGAAGCTCAGGAAGGCTACTAAAAATCAACCTGAACCAAATAAAATGGTTCCTTCCAAAGAAGATAGAAGATAGTGAGAATGGGGACATGTCAGAAACTGAACAAAAAAGGAGTAGAAAAAAGTTTATGCCCCTTTCTTCTAAAGGTAAGAAATGAATTCAGAAAATAAGGCACCTCCAGCCAAAATAATCATTGCTGCTTCCACACCTGTCAGGAAAGAAGTCATAATTCCAAGTAAGAAAGTATTTTTTCTCCTGGTCAAAGGAGTAAAAATTAGGAAATATGCCAAGAAAGAAGGCAATGAAGAAGAGGAGGAGAAGGAGGAGGAGGAGGAGGAGGAGAAGCATTCATGAACAAGGTCTTAGAAAAGAAGCAAGAAACAGAGTTTGATAGTTAGTCTCTTATATTGGACTACAAAAGGGAGAAGAGTCAAGGGCAAAAGAATTCAAGAGATAGAAAGAATAATTCCAGACATTTAATCAATATCAGTGGACTCAAATACACGTGCTAAGGAACCTCGCCTCCATTGTCACTGACGAAAATATACAGAAACTGTTTGAGAAGACAGCATCTGTCAGCTTGCCCCAAAATAAACAAGGCAGATCTAAAGAGTGCATGGAGCATTTGTTGAATTTGCCTCAACTGAAGATGCAAAAAGAAGCTTTGAGTTCCTGTAATAATATGTAAATTCAAGGCAGAGTATTCATTTGAAGTTAAAAGAACAGAAAATAATTGATGAAGCAGCACAGAACCAGTTCAACAAAACTTTGTCAAAGGTCTGTCTGAATATGCCACAGAATAAACACTGAAATAGTCATTTCATGATTATGATGATGCTTGAGGATAGTCACTGACAGGGAGCAAGAGTCATTTAAAGGATTCATATTTGTGGATTTCAACTCAGAAGAAGATGCTAAGACTGCTAAAGAAGCTATAGAAAATAGGGAGATAGATGAAAATAAATTAACTCTGGACTAAACCAGGTCTGGTATCTTTGGAGGTAATGGTTGTTGTAGTGGTTGAAGAGTATTTTGTGGCAAAGCACATTCTTTGTTCTTGCATTTGTATAGTCAGTGATTAGCACACAGTAAGTGCTTAATAAATGCTTTTTCCTTTTTCTCTTCTTCTCCATTATCTATTCCAAATCCCTCATTTTATAGATTAAAGGATTAGGGCCCAGAAATACAAATCTACACTGTTTTAAGGAGATAAGACACCCACTAAACAATTTAATTGACCAAACTTGTATTAGGAACTACTGGGTGTAATGCACTATGCTAGCTGTTGGAAAAGGAGTAAAATGAGTCATTTCTTGACTAAAGAGTTTATATTCTACTGGATGGTGGAGGGAGTGAGATAGCATATACCAGTGGTTCCAAAATTTTTTTGGCTTACTGTCCCCTTTCCAGAAAAAATATTATTTAGCACCCCCTGTCACATACTGTCACCACCCCCTTACAGTTATTCACTGCCCCTAAATGCACCTGTGGCCATCACCGCCACCCTGGATCACTGCAGCACCCACCAGGGGGTGGTGGTGCCCACTTTGGGAATCACTGGCATAGACATCAATAAGTAAATTAAACGTGATTCAGAGAGGGAGAAAGGTAAGGAGATTAGAAAAGTTAGCAACAAGTATGAACTTTAAAGAAAGATAAAAATTTTAAGGTGTAGAATTGAGCAAAGGTGGTATGTATTCTAGGATGTTGGATGGAAGGAAGGAGGAAGGGAGGAAAGGATGCAATGGACTTTAGGAAATCTAGATGCTATTATTAGCTCTGTGACTTGCTATATAACTTTGGTCAAGTTTTTTATCCTCTTTGTTTCAGTTTTCTTCTCTGTAAAACAAATAGGGTGAGAAGATATTATATATAAATTATATATGTAAAAATTCCTTCTACTATTCTGACTTCTAAAATGTTAATACAAGTTAAGTATTTCCCTTAAATAAAGAGCTCTATTACCTCAAACAGAAATAGAGAAAAAAGATAGATAAAGATAGAAGATAGAAGAGTTAATGAAAGCAGTCTAAAAGTATTTTTTTAAATACTCTTCAGCAGTCTCTGAATTAGAAGAGACTTTAGATAGCATTTATGCCAAGCTCTACCTGAGTAAGATTTCCTTCTACAGCATCCCCAACAGATGGAAGATAAGAATGGCTAGAAGAAAAAGAAAACTAACTGGGGGAAATATGGTATTTTATTAGAGTGAAGAGTAGAAAGGGCAGTACATATTTCACACTGAAATAGAACTTCTGTGGCTTAAAATCAGAAGTGTGCTGGGAAATGGTCCACTCTAGAGTTTCTGAGGAAAAAAATGTATCCACAACACTTTTAAGTTTAATCTTTTTTATTGACATTTTCTCCATTGTGTTCTTAAGTTTAGACAATCAACAACAAAAATAATAATGATGATAATAATAATAATGATAAATAAAAATCAAGCTCTAATTTGCTGTTTGCAAATTCTCAAGTTTTAAGTGCTCATTCTAACAATTTAAGAATCAGCTCTTCTGGGTTTGTGAGAGGTCCAGCAAACCCCTGCTTATAGTATACAATTATAATTTAAATATGTTCAATAATTATTATTCACGAGGGCAACTAGGTTGCACAGTGGATAAGATCCAGGCCTGGAGTCAGAAGACTCATCTTTCTAAGTTCAAATCTGGCATCAAACACTTAGTAGATGTATGACCCTGAGTAAGTCACTGAAACCTATTTGCCTCAGATCCTCATCTATAAAATGAACTAGAGAAGGAAAATGGCTAACCACTCCAGTATTTTTGCCAGTAAAACCCCAAATGAGTTCAAGAAGAGTCATGTACAATTGAAAAATGATTGAATTATTATTATAGCCAGTAAATATATTATATGCAAAGTTCTTTATGAATATTATCTCAGTTTATCCTCAGAACAATACTGGGGTTTAGATGCTATTATTATTCCTATTTTATAAAAAATAAAGATGAAACAGATAGAAGTTAAATGATTAGTTCAGGGTCAAATAACTATTGTGGCTGAAGTTAAATTTGAACTCAAATCTCCTAACTTCAAGCCTCTATACTTTGTGCCACCTACCTACTTAAAGCTTAATTACTTAGAAACTGCTTGGCAAAGCTAAAGAAATTTATTTCCATCTCTTTGCCCAGAAACCTCCACCCTTCTTGGAAAGAGAACAGCAAATACAAAGTAAATCTAGTACTAGGTTGTAAAGAAGAGAAGATTCCTAGGCATCAGACAGGGAGAAACAATTAAAGTATAGGTCAACCCTATAAATCTTTCATTGGCCATCTATAAATCATTGCTGCCTCTTCAGTGCCAAGGGCTTTCATTCACTCTTCCTAAGGAAAATAGTAATTCTCTTAATTGATTGGAAAGTGTTCAGTTGGAGAAGGTACTGTTGAATCTACTGACTCTCTCCTGCAAACTCTACCCAACCTTCAAAGTCTAACACAGAAGTCACCTTTTCTCTGAAATCTCTGCTACTCTCCCAAAACTCTAGGTAATTTCTCTCTTTTTTAATTGTTTCATTAGCATTTTGTCTATATCTCTCAAACCCTTCCTATGCTACTCTTTATTGTATCTCATTTCTCCTACTCAATTGGAATGAAGAAATAAATGAATAAAATATATTTATTAAGTACTTTACACCAAGCACCATGTGAAGCTCTGAAATTCAAATACAGTGGTGAAACAGTCTCTTCCCTCAAGAAGCTAGTATTCCAATAAGGAGAGTCAACACACAGGGAAAGTGGTGGCCATAAAAAAGTGTTCAGGTCCGGAAAGAGTCAGAGGTAGTGAGTGAAATAAGAGAGGCATTGCATGATGGGGCCTTTCCAGAGGCAAACATAGTATTGATTTTATTTGAATCAATGTGGAAATTCCTTGAGGGCAAAACCTCTTCTTTCTCATGTTTGTATGTTCCTCAGCAGGTACCACAACACTCTGTACTCTAAATGTTCAATAAAAAGTTGAATTTAGATCACTGAATTCTAACTATTAATGATTCTAAATCTATTTTATCCATAAATATTCCCTGGCATCTTGAAGAAATTTCTCAGTTTGGGCCTGTCTTTTTACACATCTAGTCATTAGAAATCAGTAATCAAGACACTTTGCCAGTCTGTTGCTCATTTTGCACATGTCAAATTACTAAAATACATAATCTCCTTCATAAGGGATATGTGGAATAAATGCTTACTCAAAAACCTGTCTGAAATTGTGATGGAATATTCCAGTTAAGCCATTAATGACACTTCTCTAAATGTACATTTTTATTTTATAGTTCAAATTGTGTAGAAGTTATCCTTTGACTCCTGTGAAATATTTAAGAATTATTCCAATTCAGTTGTGGCTGCAAGCACTTTTATGGGGTCTGCTATCCAAGATTTTTGGCATTCTCATAGAAATTGAGTGGTTTTATATACTAGAGTGTTTTGGTGTTTGTTTTTGGATCATTGCAGCAATAATCCTGAAACTTCCTTTTTTTATATGGGGCAAGGGTGAATTGGATCATGATGAATCCTATATTGATGTGGTTATACAAAAATTATAATATCAGCTTAACTGAATCTGCATTAATGCTAATTAGAAAGAAAATGTTCAATTAGATGAAAGTTTCACTGGACAAAAATGAGGCATTTTTTTTGGATTGGATTTATGTTTTTTCCTCTTATATTAAAGTGGTACTACCCAATAACAAGAATACTTATGTCACAACCCTTTGTAGTTAGAGGAGAACACTAAAACTTTCCCTTCAATTTCAGCTTCCCACAATCCTCTAAGCTCCTTGGGGAGCAATGTCAATTATACCATCATCAATGCAAATTGCATTTTAAAGAATTTTTACAGCAGGCATAGAATGTTAATGCTGATCAGAGATGCCAGTGTGCACAACCCAGTTTTCCCCAAAGTCCTTAACCCATCGCATTCACTTGGATCTAATCCTCTAATATATGGAGATAGACGATTGGACTCCTCTCTGCCTTTGTCACTCAAACTCACCCATTAAAAACAATCCATTTTCCAAAGTCAGACAGTGTAGAATTCAGGTTTGGCAGCAAAAAGATAAACTCTTGTAGAGAGAGCATGATAATGAGAAGCCTGCTGGCTTTCTTGCTTGATAGGATATTCTTATTAAGATAAAATGTGTTCCAAGAGCTATACAGAAACCCAGAAATCGGCTAGTTCATAAAAAGTTATGAGGATAAAAGATACTTTATAATGCAGCATTTTGGATATGGGCAACAAACACGCCAAACATGAACTCAGTAGAAAAGACACTTGCTTCAACTGGGGAGTACTTCATATATTACTAGTGTCGCATTCTGCTTCGGACACTTATTACCCTCCTTAACCTGAGCAAGTGATTTAACCTCTCTAAGTCTCTGTTTCCTCTTCTGAGAAATGGGGATAATAATGTCATCGGTGTGAAAAAAATTATTGATAGATTAAATGAGATTGTGTATGTAACATGTTTTGTAAACTTTAAAGCTCTATGTGTCAGCCTCGGTTGGTGTTGGTGTCTGTTGTTATTATAATTGCTATTATCTGGATTACAATCACAGTGGAGCCTTACATAGTTGAATTCCATTACAATTACATTCAACATCAAATAAAATCAAATGTATTAAGGATGAGCCTAGTTCATTAAAAACATATCTATTGGGAGCAACTAGGTGGTTCAGTGCCAGGCTGGGAGATGGGTTCAAATGTGATTTCAGATACTTCCTAGCTGTGTGTGTGACCCTGAGCAAATCACTTAAATCCCATTGCCCAGCCCTTCCCATTTGTCTCCCTAGAACTAATGCGTAGTATTGATTGTAAGTTAGAAAGTAGAGGACAAAGCCAAGAAGGCAGAGAAGACAACAGGGACCCGTCTGATTTCTTCCAAATTACCCTCCAAAAAGCAATGATGTAACGCCTCAAAATTAATTCTAGAGCAGCATAACCCACAAAAAGACAAGGTGAAGTAATTTTCAAGCCTAAAACAACTTAGAAGACAAGCACAAAGGATCTAATACAGTAGGGAAAATGTGGAGTACAGCCCCACTAGGGCAGACTACACCAAGGCAACAGGCTTTAGGTGTAGCTAAAGCAACAGCTAAGACTTCTGGAACTCTCAGCCACATATGGTAAGGAGAGAGTCAGAAAACTGATCAGAAAGAGACTACATAGGGGGTCCTTTTGCTGGCTCTGGGTACAAGACTCTTATAGCATTGCTCAGCCCTGAGGCTCAGTTTCTGGGTGTGGAGAACACCAACATATACCAGAATTTGCAGCCATAAGGCAGTAGGGGACCCTAGTCACAGTTCCAAGGACTAAAAGAGTGCATGGGGATACTCACAGAGAGGAGAACAGGACAGGAGAGTTTTAAATATATCTCTCCTTATATCATACTACCTTGGAAGAATTGAAAAGGGATAAGATCCCCAGTGTGAGCTCTGAAGGCAGTTACACAAAGAACTTGAAGCTTGGAAGAATGCTCCCTTCACTACAGTTAGAGAACCCAACTCTAACAGTGTTTTTATACTAAAAGAAAAGAAAAAGGCAGAGAATGAGCGAACAAAAAAAACTCAAAATAAAAAGTTACTTTGGTGACAGGGTAAACAAATTCTGAAAAAAACAAAAAAAGTTATTTCTGCATCCAAAACCTCCAAGAAAAATATGAATTGTTTTCAAGTTCGAAAAGAATTTTAAAAATGAGAATAACAGAGAAAAATCCTGAAAAAAAGAGTCAACAGCATAGTAAAAGAGGTATAAAAAATACTGAAGAATTAATAGCTTGAAAAAAATGGAATAGGCTAATTGGAAAAAAGTCACAAAAATCCAAAGAGGAGAGCTTCTTTAAAAGGAGAATTGGCCAAATGGAAAAAGATATATAAAAGAAAGCCCTGTAGGAAAGGGAAAAAAAACTTTTGAAAGATAGAATGGTATTTTAGACATAAAAATTCACTAGGTAAAGAATTCTTTACAAAGTAGGATTAGTCAAATGGAAAAGGAGGCCAAATGGAAAAGAAAAGCATGCCTTGGGGCAATTAGATGGCTTAGTGGGTTGAAAGCCAGGCCCAGAGATGAGAGGTCCTGGGTTCAAGTCTGCCCTCAAGCACCTCTTAGCTATGTGACCCAGGGCAAATGACTTTATACCCATTGCCTAATCCTTACCACTCTTCTCCCATAGAACCAATATACAGTATTGATTCTAAGATGAAAGGTAAAGGTTTTAAAAGAAGCATGCCTTAAAAATTAGAATTAAGCAAATAGAAGTGAACAACTTAACAAACAATCAAAAAGTCAAAAGGATGAACAATAGAATAAAATGTGAAATTCTTATGGGAAAAACAACTGACCTAGAAAATAAACCCAGGAGAGATAAATTAAGAATCATTAGACTCCCTGCAAGACACAATCAAAAAAAGAGCTTAGACATTACCTTTCAAAAAATCATCAAGGAAAACTTCCCTGATATTCTAGAATTAGAGGACAAAATAGAAATTGAAAGAATCCACTGATCACCTCCTAAAAAAGATCCTAAATTCTAAAACTCCCAAATCAAGGAGAAAATATTGTAAGCACCCAAAAAGAAACACAAAATATCATGATGCCACAGTCAGGATAACACAAGATTTAGCGGCTTGTACATTAAAGGTTTAGAAGGTCTGGAATATGATATTCCAGAGGGCAAATGATCTAGGGCTTCAACCAAGAATCACTTACTCAACAAAACTAAACATAATTCTTTAGGAGGAAAATGAACATTCAGTGAAATGGACTTTCAAGCATTTCTGATGAAAAGACTAGAACTGAGTAGAAAATTTGAGTCTCAAATATAAAACTCAAGAGAATCACAAAAAGGTATACAGAAAAGAGAAATCAAAAGACATTTAATAAGATTAAACTGTGTGTATTCCTACATGAGGAGATTATTCTTAAGATAATAAGGACCTGTCATTATTAGGACAGTTAGAAGGCATATTCACAGACAGAGGGCAAGAGAAGTTGTGAGTTAAACATGATGGCATGACATAAAAAATTAAATTAAATTAAGGCATGAGAAAGAAGAATGCATTGGGAAGAGGGATAAAGGAAAAATAGAATGGGGCAAATTATTGCACATAAAAGAGTCAGGAAAGAGCATTCACAGTGGAGAAGAAGATGGAGAAAGCGGGAAGGAGAGCATCTGAACCTTACTCTCATCAGAATTGGCTCAGTGAGGGAAGAACAGACACAATCATTCGGAAAGAGAATGCTATCTTACCCTACGGTAAAGTGTAAGAGTTAAAAACTAGCTATTTAAGGTATGGTTGCCAGAAATCGATTAACTCAATTTCAAAATTAAATAGACCCAAGTCAGGATGACTTTATGGTGGTTTATTTACAATTAGGAAGGTTGAAGATAGGGAAATTGAGAGAGAGAAACTCTGGCCCTGACCAGAGGCCCAAACCAGGTAAGAATTTAGAGGCCCAGCAGAGGAGCGTAGAGATTAATTAAACAAGGCTTCTAGCCACAAGGCCTTTTACAATTAGAGAGCCAAGAGAGGCCTCCTTGAGGGTAGAGCCTCCAGAAATGCCAAGGGAGAGAGAGAGTCAGCCTAACTTACCATGTGACAATTCAAAGGGAAGCAGTCAGAGGTCCCACGAGACATCCTTCTACACCAAGTTCAAAATGCCAACTGCCTCCACAGAAATTTACCATTATATTTAAAAGATAGCATCTTTCATCACTTCCTGCATCCACCCCAATTTCAAGTGGACAAACGGCAGCCTTGACACTGTTTTGGACTGCCCAAAGGGCAGTCCCTTGTCTTTTATTTGTTACTTACTATCATGTGTGGGTAACAGACCTTCCCCTCCCCACTTAATTCTAAGTTGGGTGGGGTGACATTATTTCTGATGGCTAGAGTCTAAACCAGTGGTTCCCAAACTTTTTTGGCCTACCGCCCCCTTTCCAGAAAAAATATTATTTAGCGCCCCCTGTCACATGCTATCACTGCTCCCTTACAGTTATTTACTGCCCCCAAATGCACCTGTGGCCATCACCACCCCGCTGGATCGCTGCAGCACCCACCAGAGGACAGTGGTGTCCACTTTGGGAATCACTGGTCTAAACAATGAATGAGGATGACCTAATTCCATTTACACAAAAGTAAAAAGGGAAGGCGATAAGAGAAGAGGGACAGAGAAGAGGAATTGATAGGAAAAAAGGTAATTTTGGGGAGAAGAAGGTCATAAACTAAACAGGAGCAAATAGGATGGAAAGTAATACACAATAATCATAATGGTGCAAATTTTATTTAAGTCTTTCAATAAAGTCCTTATTCTCAAATACATAGAGAAATGAGTTAAATATATAAGAATACAAGTCATTCATCAGTTGATAAATGGTCAAAGGATATGAACTGGCAGTTCTCAGACAAAGTAACTAAAACTCTCTATAGTCATGCAAAAAACTCTCTAAATCACTATTATTTAAAGACGTGCAAATTAAAACAATTTTGAGGTACCACCCCATACCTATCAGTTTGACAATTATGATAGAAAAGGAAAAGGAAAAGGAAAAACTTGAAGGGGATAGAAGAAAACTTGGAGTCACGAACTAATTCATTCAGGAGAGCAATTTGCACCTATGCCCAAAGGTCTAAAAAACAGTACATGCCCTTTGACCTACTAATACCATTACTAGGATTGTATCCCAAAGAAATTTTTTTAAAAAGGGGAAAGAACTATATTTATATAAATAATTAAAACAGCTCTATTTAGTAGGGCAAAGATTTGGAAAGTGAGGGAATGCCCATCAATTGGGGAATGGCTAAGTAACTTTTAGCATATGATTATAAAGAAATACTATTGTGCTGTAAGAACTGACAAGTAGGAGGAGCTCTGAAAACCCCAGAAAGATTTAAACTAATTGAAGCAGAGTAAAATAAGCAGAACCAGGAGAACACTGTACAGTGACAGGAATACTTTATAATTTACAATGAATAACTGAATAACAGTTATTCTCAGCAATATAATGTTCCAAAACTATTCCAAAGGACTCATGCTAAAAAAAATGCCATCTACTTCCAGAGAAAAAGAACTGGGTCTAATTCCAGCCCAAAACAAACTTTTTTCACTCTTAATTTTCTTTTCTATTTGCATTTCCTTTCACAGAAGGATTAATAGGGGGAAATGTTTCACATGATTGAATATATAAAATGTATAAGAAATTGCTTACTAACTCAAGAGGATGGGTGAAGGGTTGGAAAAAAGGAGGAAGAAAATTCAAGACTAATATTCTTTGAAAAATGTTGGAAAGTGTTTCTACATGTAATTAGTAAAAATTAGATTAAATTAGACAAATCACTTTTATAAAAAAAAAGACAGAAAGGGTTAAAAAACATATCTACCCCAAATAAGCTTGCTATAACAAAACAAAACTTTAATCAACAAATATATACATACGTACATATATGTGTGTGTGTGTGTGTGTGTATATATGTGTGTGTGTGTGTGAGTGTGTGTGTGTATATATTGATCATCTGATATTCTAACATTAAAATCACTCCCATTTTGATCTGGAGCAAGTCATTTTACCACTCTAGATGTGGGGTCAACTGAGAGTCAGACCCTCATTTTGGGGTGAGAAATCAAATTATTCTGGGTGAAAATCCTTTTAATTTAGGATATCAGCCTAAAGGTCCAAACAATGTGGAGTTATCTCTCCTGTCCATGTTTTTATACTTGCGTTCCCTCATACCTAGAATGCTCTCCTTCATTACTTCAGAGACCCTGGCTTCTTTCAAGACTCAGCTTAGGGTTACCTACTGTTTGCTTTTTACGTATCTTACATAAACTTTGATATGTACATGTTGTCTTCATTGACAAAATATTGAATCCTTAAGGAGATAAAATATTTGTCTTTTTAACTTCATTGTTAGGTACAGTGCCTTGCATAAAAGAGGCTTTCATAATTTGATCCCAGTTTCCTCCAAACAAACAAAATGAATAGTCTGGTCTTTAACATTTTCCAACTCCAAATCTTATTAAGTCACTGGACAATATAGAAAGAGGTTCCTTCCTTTCTTCAAAGATTTTACAATCTACTTGGAAGACATAAGATATAAAAAACAAATAACAGCTGGTACATAATGTTTTAAGGTTTACAAAACATCATTAAACAAGTATCATGGACAATAGTGCTAGGAATGTAGATAGAGAGAAAATAGATTATCTTTGAAGAGGTGGTCAGAGAAAGCTTCAAAGAGGAGGTAAGACAGAAACAGAGACCTGAGGATGGGTAAGATTTGGAGACAGAGAAATAATGAGGCTTTTCCAGAAGAGAAATGGCATGTGCCATGTCTTGTGCATTATAGACTTGAAGAAGAAGATTGAATAATCTGATTCACATGAGGGATTAGAAAGTGACAAGATTGAAAAGATGGGTTCCATCAGATCATGAAATACCTTAAATATCACCAAATAATAATATCTAACATTTATATCATGTTTATTATGTGCCCAGATATTAAGCACTTTACAATGATTATTTCATTGCATCCCACAACTCCAGGAGATAGGGTCTGTTAAAATCCCCATTTTACAGATGCAGAAAAGTAGGCAAACAGATGTTAAATGACTTGCCCAGGGTCACAAAGCTACTGTTTGAGAATTTGAGCTGATGTCTTCCTGACTCCAGGTCAAACACACTATCCACTGAGTCTCCTACCTGTCTGATAAAGAGTTCGACCTTTAATATGAAAGCTTTAAGGCTCACTGAAGAGTTGCAGGAAAATGACCAAGGGAAAGCAAAAAAGTGTTAAGACAAATATGACTCAACTGAATCAAAATTTATTAAGCACTTATTCTATGCAATACACTATGCTAGGCACTAGGAAAATACAAGAATAAGTAAGAAAGACCCTGCCCACCCAGAGCATCCTATCTAATAGATGAATTGGAGAGGGGAGATAAAAGTTAGGAAGGCATTGCAATAATTCTCTCTAGGAAGAAGCAGATCCCTTTATTTCATTCCCATCAACAGCTTAAGCCCAGTCAAATCCACTCCTTAGGGAAAGTGATTGTTTTTCACTGTTATTTATTTGAAGCAGGGAAGGTCATGGTATGGAATACTGGGAATACATTTTCTAAAGAGAACAGTTTGTATCTTCCTTCATAGAGGAGGTCTTTCAAGATGTTTGGTTTAGCATTATTTTTTTTTCCTGAATCCAGGGAACATCCTCAAGGGAGAAAGTTAATTTCAGGTCTGTGTACTGCAAAGGCATTCAGTCCACACTGAATGCAGATCAGCCTATTTGCTCTCCTTTTGTATAAATGTGTATCTGCTGAGAATTTTTTAAAGAAAGTTCATTCCCTACACTTAGGGTATTGACAATGTATTCTGAGAGTCTTGGTTTTAGATACCCAGTGCAATTAAAATTCATTTTGAAGATGCCACAGGTGCTGTTTCACCCAGGAAAGTAGTTTTACTGCAACTTCTTGAACCTCAAGAGTATAAAAGTCCTCCCAAAATTCTGCCTCATAGTTTACAAATAAGAGCAATAAGACTTACTTATGAAATTGAGGGGGAGTTGGCAAAAGGGTACCCATGACTGGTGAATAATTGTTTAATTAATTTAATTTTCAGAATTTATTATAAATTTAAAAGATACAGTGTAACAGTATTTAGAGGACTGGTCTTGGAGTCAGAAAGACCTGGTTTCAAATTCAGCCACTGATTCATACTAACTTTGTGACCATATGTAAACTATTTGATCTCCCAATGCAGGAAGACAAACTTCATTAAAAATAAATGGTGGGGCAGCTAAGTGGCTCAGTAGATAGAGATCCAAGCTTATAGACAGAAAGTCCTGGGTTTTCAAATATAGCCCTAGGCACTTCTTAACTGTGTGACCCTAGGGAAGTCACTTAACATCAATTTTCTAACCCTTATCACTTTTTCTGTCTGGGAACCAATACTAAGACAGAAGGTAGGGGTTGGGTTTTTTTAAATAATAATAATAATAATAATAATAATAAATATCACATGGTTACCAGTGTTCATCAATGAAGGAAATTTTCTCCCAGAGGATAAGCACACAACCTAAAGTATTAAATCTAAATGTTATGTAAATAGCTAAGTATTTTTAAAAGTAGAACAAAAGAAACTTAACAAGCAAGCAAAAGATGTTTTTCTTTTAGGTCCCTTTCTGGTCTGTCTGAATTTTGTTTTCTCTTTTTTTCTATAAAATTCCAATCATTATGCTAATACATTCTAATACCTTTGCTTCACCTCATTTTCAATACATTTCTTTGGATAGGTCTTTTCATATTTCTTCAGATGCTCCATATTTATCATTTTACAGTATTGTATTATTCCATACTTAATTAATTTATAATGAAAGCTATAGTTTGCCATGTGTTTTGACTGTGAAAGGATGGGGTAGAATATTGACAGGTTCAAGATATCTTTAATTTGCTCAGAGATACATTCACACTGAACACAGAAAGGAACAATAAGCAGCTCCTTCATAGCTCTGTAGCATCCCTAGCAACCCTGTGCATCCCTTCCTTGCAAACTCAAATTGACTCAAATCTCCTTTTCATAGCAAAGCTATTTTTACACAATTTTTTTCTTCTGGAGAATAAAGAACATACTCCAGGGATCAAGCTTTAACCTAAACTATCTGTACTATGATTGAGGAATGCCAGAATCTTAAATATTCATGAAATTTCAGGTAGAATGCTTTCAAAAATCACATGAACTGAATGTGATTTTTTAAAATTGCCTCATGTTTTCTCAAAGGCTCAAACACATGACAGATCTCATCCAGATATCACCAGTTGCAAAATACACAGTCCCAAGGGATAGCAGTGTAATAGCTATCAGCCATCTGCCTAGGGATAGCCTAGGTGAGGGTGAAATCTCACAGCTTCCTAGGGAGGAGCAAGAATAATAGACCACAGCAGGGAATGATCTAAAATGGCTCTAAGCAAAGTAGGAAATGTTAAACTTGCAAACATATAGAATTTTAGAGCTGAAAGTTAACTTTAAACTATCTAGTCCAAATTTCTCTCTCTAGGAAGATAAAGCCCAAATAGAGAAAATGATCTGGCCAAAGCCACACAGCTAACTAGCTATTTGCATAACAGATTGAAACCCAGGTCTTCTGACTTCCATCATAGTGTTCTTCCCATTGCATCACACTATTTACTGTTTGCTTTTAATATTTCCATTGAAATATGCAGCCAAAGGCCATTAAAAATAGTAGAAAGAGCATTGGACTGAAAAATCAAGAATCCTGGTGGACTATACAAACCAAGGAAATCAGGATGCTAGGAGTAGAATGTTATGGACAGGATTCCTTTAGCCCAAATAAGTTAACCATAGCTATCTGTTTCCCCAGCACAACTTTAACAGTATTACAATGCTAAGCACACAGTAGGCCACTTACTGAAGATTTGCTGGTAGTTTGCCCTTGTCAAAAATGAAATACATAACCATCCACATACCCAATTCGAATGGGAACCATTCCTCATCTCACACCACTTGGATGCCTTCTCCAATTATCTCCTTCATCCCTGTTAAATGTGAAAAGATAGCCCTTATACTTGCCATGTAAATCTCTCTAAGGACATAACGATTCCTCTTTCGATTCCATCTTCTCTGGCAGATTGACTCCCTCTATCCTTTTTTTTTTCATAATCTTCAGTTGCTCCCAGTTTCCAGTCATAGTTTCTCCACTATCAACAAATATGCCCATTTCTCCCATATCCCCAAAAAATTTTCACTTATGTCTCCATGCTCTTTACCCATCATCTCTTCTCTTTTGTGTCTAAACTCCTTCAGAAGACCTTGATGACAAGTGCCTCCACTTTTTTTCTTTTCACTCTCTTCTTAACACTTTGCAATCTGGCTTCTAACCTCATGATTCAATCAAAACTGCCCTCCCTAAAATTATTAATAATGTCTTAATTACCAAACTGAATGGCATTTTCTCAATACTCTTCCTTTTTGACCCCCTACAGCCTTTGGCACTGTTGATCACCCTCTCCTCCTTGACACTCTTCTTTCTAAGTTTTCATGATTCCACTCTCTCCTGTTTCTCCTCCTCCTTGTCTATCTGCTTCTTCTGTCTCCTCTTTTAGATCTTCACTGGTGGATCTGTCCTGGGCCTTCCTCTCTTCTTCCTCTATATTATTTCACTTAGGGATCTCATTGCATCCATGATTCTAATTAAAATCACTATGCAAATAATTCTCTGATCTATTTTCCATCTTTCATCTCTCTGCCTACTGCCAATCTCTCATCTTCTTCCTTTCAAATATCTCATCCTCTGCATTTCCTATAGACATCATAGTCTCAAAATGTCCAATAGGAACCTATTATCTTCCCCCTCAAGCCCTCCCTTCTTCTTAACTTCCTTATTATAACTGAGGGACCAGCATCTTCACAGTTACCCAGACTCATAACCTATTTGCCATTCTTAACACATCCCCTATATATAATTGGTTGCTAAGTCCTATCATTTCTACATTCACAATATCTCATTTAAACCCCCTTCTCTCCTTTCACACAGCGACCCCCTTCTTGTAGGCCTTTGTCATCCCATAACTAGACCATTGCTATAGCTTTCTTTTTGAGCTCCCATTCTCAAGCTTCTCCCTAGTCCATGATATAGCCTACTCAGTTGTTGAATTGATCTTCTTTAACAGCAGATATAGCCGTATCATCACCACCACCACCATCCCTATATGATAAATTCTAATATGTCCTTATTACTTCTTTTACCAAATATAAAATCTTATGTTTAGCTTTTAAAGCCCTTCATAACCTGGGCACTGATTGCCTTTCTAGATTTCTAATACTTCACTTCCTTCCACATACTCAGCAGTCCATTGACACTGTCCTCTTTGCTCTTTCTCACACATAATACTCCATCACCCAACTGAACATTTTCAATGAGATGCTTTTCTTCCTCATCTCCACCTCCTAGCTTGACTAACTTACTTCAGGCCTCAGCTAAATTTCCACCTTCAGCAAGGAGAATTTCCCAGGCCTCCTTAATCTTAGCATTTTCCTTCTGAGACTATCTCTAATCAATCCCGTGTGTGCCTTGTTTGTAAATTGGGAGGATTTTTTGCCCTTTGTTTCTCACATTAGACTGTGAATGTATATGGAGAACAAGAACAAGGACTATTTTTTTTGTCCTCTCTTGAATTGTGATCTTAGCACAATGCCTGGCATCTAATAGGCACTTAATAAATACTAGCTGACTGATTGGCTGACTGAATTGATTAATCACTAGATGTTAGGTATTCGGAGACTTTGGGCTCCGTGAAATGGATAAGTTCACTACCTATTCTAGGCCTACATTTCTTTTGTATATCTGGCCACTGGATATGTTAAATGACTGTATCCCTTTTCTGAATAACCCACTTCTGACATCTTCTTCCCAAACACCCTTATTTAAGCCAAATATGTAACGTACATAGAATTTATTTTAACCTGTATTTTACTAAAAGTAATTTGAGGGCTAGAGGAAAATACAAACACTTCACTATCAAATGAAGAACATAAGCAAAACCAAGTCCAGGAAAACATGGGATAGTCAAAAGAAGTAGTCCAGAAACATCTTCAGAAAGTTTTAATACTTAAATTCACATCTATAGACTAGACTACACTACATGGTTTCCCTTCTCTCTTGTTGTTTTTATACTAATTAAATCAAAGTAATCATCAAAAACAGCCTAGAAATGTGAAGTACCTGGAGCAAGAACAAAAATGGAAACAATATAATCAATATGGAATACATTAGATCAATAATAACGTCTTTGTGTTCCTAATAAGGGGGAGGGAGCAAAAAGGATTTTAAAGACTGATTTATATTACACATATACACAAGTATCTACACACACACATGCAAACACATAGCACTGTCTGGTAGAGATAGCTCTCTTCCTCACAAGCTGTTTCCATTCTGAGGTTCCTTTGATACTCAATTGATAGTTGGATACCTCCCTATCTCCATTTCCCAAAGTACAGGTTCTAAGCAATAGTTTGATTTCACAAACTCAAGGGATATCTCTGAAAGTTCCCTTAAGGAGCAAAATGTCAAGCTGTAGCTTTCTTTCTCTCTTAATAGATAGGTCTGGTCCCATTGAGATTATGACATAATCATGCTTAACTCCAAAAGTTTATTTCAATGGACATGAACTAAATTTTATATGCTGCAAGCAAGAAACAGCCTAGAAACCAATTCCCATAGAGAAGGCCAAGCTATGAAAAGTGGCTGAGATTGCAGCAGATAGCTTCAAGGGAATATAGCAAGACCAAAGGAAGGAGAAGATAAACATCATGGGATTCAGTCACTGGCCATGAGGGCACTAATTCAGGTAAAGCTATGCAGGGGATGCTGGAAGCTTACAAAAAGAAAGGGTTGGTTTTTCTGTTTGTGTGTGAATCAACTAAGAAGCATTTATTAAGTACAGTGCCTACTCTGTTACAGGTACTGTTCTAGGGGATGGAAGGAAGACAAGAAGAAACTAGTGTTTATTAAGCCCCTACTATGTGCCAGGCACTGTGCTAATTCTTTATGGCTATTATCTCATTTGGTCCTCACAATAATCCTGTGAAGCAGGTGCTATTATTATTCATTATATAGAAGAGGAAACTGAGGCAGATAAGGAGGAGTTAAAGTATTTGCTCAGGGTCACACAGCTAGTGTCTAAGACCAGATTTGACTTCACATCTTCTTGACTCCAGGAATACCACTTTATTCACTAAGCTGCCTAGCTTAGTCAAGGAAATTGATGTTCAAAGGCATTAAGTGACTTCCGCTGTTTGAGACAGGATCTGAACCCAGGGTTTCCTGAAAAAATCAAGCACTCTGCCCACCATAACAAAGTGCCTTTCAGAACATTCAAAATGTCACCATTCAGGCCACAGATATTTTTATATAAAGATAGCAGAAGCAAGTCAGCTGATTAAATTAAACTCAACCCAAAGCAGCTTCTTTAGGAGATAAGTCTTTAAATAAAATGGACAAGCTATTAATAGGATTCTAAGGCAGACCATATTAAGACTAGGATGTGAAGTCTGTGAATGTGTGGGCCTTATAATTGCTTTTCATTACTGACATAGCCCCAGAATCTGTGACTCGCAGGCAGCATCTGAGTCAGGCCACACTGGAGGTAGAGAACAAGTTCCAGGTGCCACTGTCAGCAGTGTCAGAAGTAACCTTTTCAAGTTCATTCTGCATCAGGGCTCACCACCATAGTAAAATTCTTTTGCTTTTAAAATTAGTTGGATACCTCTTTTTAATTGGATGTTTCCATGGCACTTTCCTGTTGACTTCAGCCTTCTTAGTAAACTTGAGAGCTAAGTAACAGTAGTAGGCTGATTTTCAGTTTATTTCATTTTATTTTCTTTATGCTACTTGAGTGAATTCATATTTCATATTAAAAAAGCAATATGACAAATCTGAAGAGTCTGACAAGAAGGGAATACTCTGATTCAAAATCCAAGTCACTACAGGGTTCAGAAGGATGTTTTGGAGGGGGTTACTGGGGAAGAAGGCATCCTATATTTTCCTGAGACCTTCTTTTATACCCAGTCTGGGTTTTTCTTAAGACTGAGAAAATGAAGGGCATGGAGTTAATGTACTGTGTTGTTTAAGCCAAGATAAGATTTTTCTGTAATTAAAGGATGTTCCCTTTGCTGAAAACTGAGAAAATTACAAAAATAAACATTAGTTCATTCATTTAAATGAGACAGAGTATTTCAAAAATCTTGGTGAAGTTTTAAGGTTTGAGACTTTGGGGACACCATGTATATATTAATTGATATCTATATGTAATGTATTCTGGAGTATATAATAAGGTATAAATTCAAACACAAGTAACCAAGAAATGCCATATTTAACATATCATACAGAAACAGCAAATAAGTACTCAAGTAGTATTCAAGCAGAAAGTGCTCAGATTAGAGGATGGGAGTAGAAGGGGTAGTAGGGAATTAGGATTGAAAGCAAAGAATATCTCATTTATACATTCCTTGCCTTTAATCCTAACTTTCTACTACACCTTCATCCCCTCTCAAATGAGTCCCTCAATTCATACTTAATTGAAAACACTGAGTTCATTCTCCAAGAACATCCTCTTCTTTACTCCTCCTCATTTCACTTCATTCAACAAAGTGTATCTATCTACTATATCCTCTTTCAAGTCTGTCTCTCATGAAAAAGTTCCTTTTCTCTTTGCCAAGGCATCTACATTTATTCTTAATTCCCTCCTTTGCTGTCTCCTCCACCAACTTTCCCCCTCTATCATTCCCTAATCTTGAATCTCTATCTACTGATTCCTTTTCCATGGCCTACAAATATGCCTGTGCCTCTTATTGAATCCAATTATCCCTGCTAGCTATCATTTCTCCTCTCCTGAGCTAAACATCTTGAAACATGTTTCTCCATGTGCTCTCTCACTTTCCCCTAAATCATCTGGACTCTGGCTCCCAATATCTCTATCTAACTTAAACTACTCCCCTCCAAATTCCCCATTGATGTCCTAATTGCCAAACCTTGTGGCCTTTTCTCAATCCTCAACCTTCTTGATTTTACAGCAGTCTTTAACACCATTGATCACCCTCTTCTCCTGTATACTCTCACCTATTAAGATTTTTGTTCTTTTCTAGTTCTCCTCCTACCTGGTTGACAACTTCTTCTCAGTCTCCTTCACTGTATCTGCATCCATGTCATACCTACTAACCACAAGTGTCCTGCAGAGTTCTTTATCACATCTCCAGCTGCCTTTTGGACATCTTGAATTAGATACCCCATAGACATCTTAAAATCAAAATGTCCAAAACCAAATGCATTATCTTTCCCAAAAAAACACGCTTCTCTTCCTAATTTCTATATTATTATTTGAGCACCACCAGCTTTGTAATCACTTAGGCTTACAATCTCAGTGTCATCTTCAACTCCTCTTTCACACTCACTTCACATATGCAATTTGCTGCCAAATCCCATTGATTCTACCTTCAAAACATCCTTCCAATAACATTCTCTTCTTTCCTCTCACACAACCACTACCTTCTGATTGGCCTCCCTACTTCAACTCTCAATCCTTCCTCCAGTGAAATGTCAAATCACTCTTCCTAAAGCATAGGTGTTATACTATGTCTCCTGACCCCATTCAGTAAACTCTACTAGCTCCAATACTAAATATAAATTTTTGTTTAGTATTTAAAAGACCTTCACAACCTTGTCCCTTGCTACAATCCCAATCTTCTTACATTTTTTCTATACTCCATATACTTTACAATCCAGTTGCTACTGTCTTTTTATTATCCTTTCACAAAACAATCCATCTTCTGCCTCCTGTTTTTTTTCATTGGCAGTCTCCCATGCCTGGAATGCTCTCTCTTTCACCTCTGCTTCCTGGCTTTCCTTAGGACTTAACTCAAACCCTATATTGGCAAGGAACCTCTATTCCCCCAGCTGCTAGTACCTTCCTTCTGAGATTACCTTCTGTAAGATACCTATGCACATAGTTGTTTGCATGTTATATTCCCCCATAAGAATATGAACTCCTTGGGGGTAGAAACCTTGTTTTAATCTTCCTCTATATTTCCAGTGGACAATACAGTTTGGGTCACAGATTAGGCACTTAATAAATGCTTTTTGACTGAATTAATGACTCATGACCTTGGAGAAGTTGTTTTCTGGTAGAGGTATACAACATGTACTCAGTTAAATAAATAACAGGTCATTTAAGGAAGGAGTAAAAAGTAACAATATGACAAGAAAAAGGACTGGGTGGAGATACCTGGAAGGATATCTGTTCCTGAATTGAGTATTAAAAGAAGATAAGAATGTTCTAGCATCAGAAGTTGGTTTAAAATCCCACCTCTGATGCTCATTACCTATGGAACCTAGTCATCTTAGCTGCAGTGTCTTTTTCTATATAACAAAAAATTGCTCTAAATGGCTTTTGAAGTTCTTCCCAGCTCCACCTCTACAAGGTGGACTTTTATCTTGCTTTTCCACAAGCCACAAGTCACTTCCTGCCATACTCCCCACTATACCATCTCAGTTCAAACCCTCATCTCTACCTATTCTACCTGGTACCCTAGACACTACCCCGGTGTCTCTAATCTCTAATTTGCCTTGTCTTTTTAGGACCAGAATTCCACACCTCTTCACTTGCTTGACATCATGTTGCATCACCCATACCCCATCCTTTTTCCAGGTCCCCAGTAGGTCTTTTCCCCATGTGGTCTTTTCCCCATTAGAATATGAGCATCATGAGGGCAGAGACTGTCTTGCTTGATTATATTTGTATTCCCAGTGCTTAAAACAATGCCTGGCATATACTAAACACTTAATAATATCTATTTATCTACCTATCTAACTAGATGAACAATCCTATAATTCTGGCAAATGAAAAGAATGCATTGTAGTCACTGGAGACAGCTGATATGAATGAGCAAATACAGGAGATAAAATGTCAAGTTCAGGGAAAAGCTGGTAAAGAGTGAAAAACAGTGGGCTCTCTTAAAACCCCTTGCAGTTATAATCTTCCCGAAAATAATTATGTGACTATGTTTCACTAAAAGCTACCAGGGAAAAATGAAGAGGAGAGAGAAGAGCCACAGGAGGACAGAAAAGAGTGAATGATAAAGCACCTTCACCTTCCCAGTAGACATGATTTTTTTTAGCTGCTGCCTTGGGCCTAAATGCCATATTCTCAAGGAAACCAGCAAAGTAATTATGAAATACTGTCTGCAGAAAAAGAAATGGCAAACATCTTGAGAAGTGAGTGGAAGAACATCTATTGCAGTCACTATCATAGCGATGGGGAGAAACAGGGAATTATATTTAACCAGGCAGAGAACTTACAGCATTCTAGAACATCCTTTTATACTATTAGCATCTGGTTTTCATAGGATTAACAACATCATTAAAGAACATTTGCATGGAAATTGCCAAGTACTGTGATTGGCAGTTATTTTAATCACGGTAGTTATGTCCCATCAGAAGGCAGTCAGGTGAATGATTTTTACATGTGGGCAGTTTAGAAACAATGTACGTTCTATTTGCAGTGATTACAAATTAAGAAGATAAATGGAGTTGGGTAATAAGAGCAATGGATTAGGAATTAAAAGACAAGAGTTCTATTCCCAGCTCTTCCTCTGAATTGCTGCCAGGGGTCGCACAAACTGATGCAGGATCATCAAAGCTGGAGGGTTCAGATGTGGGCAAGGGCGGAGATATCACTGACCTTGAGAAATGCATCATCTTTGCCTTGCCTTTTGATATAGTTAGTGTTACAGGCAGCATCCAGTACCACAAAAATGCATGGTGGTATATGTCCTAGGGACATAAAATACAGGGAAATCACAAATACATCCAAGTTCCTCTGCATCAAGGAGTCTCACCTGACCCTCCTCATTTCTATCAAGGCAATTAACTTTGAAGTTTTACTATAGCTAGTTTAGGAATACTAGACTGGAGATTCTGAGGTTTTTTTCCTATATTTATCCAATGTCTTTCTGCAACATCAGATAGAAAGAATGATTAGGGTTGTTGGCAGCAGTTGCTACTTTCTTGTTTTCTCATGTTGCCTCAGATCTACTGCCTATCCACCCACCTTGCTGTAACACCAGTAATGAGATCATGACATAGTCATTTTACCTTTCTAAACCTCAGTTTCCTCATCTGTAAAATGAGGGAGAACAACTGCTGCTTTGTCTACCTCACAAGAGTTATTATCCTGTCAAAAAATCATGGTACCAATGTCAAGGACTATGGAATAATATTATGCAAATGCAATATTGAATGGAGTAGAAATAATGCCCATTTATTCTTTTTTTAATCCAAGCCTTCACTTAGTGAGCTCCCTGTTTTTTTGTGCTTTAGCAAAGTTATTTTCTTATAAAGACTTAATGCTTTTCCATTGTGTTTTCAACAAAAAAGGACAAACAGCTCCTATTATTCCATCTGGATGTCCAGGAGTTAAATAATTATTCAAATATTTTGTTTCTGTTTAGGATCTATTTTTAATTGATATGTGCTTATATTGTATATATGTATTAAGAAAGTTTTTACAGATGAAATTACTTTCTAAAAGTCATTAAACTTGTCACTGGAAAAAAATCAGAAGAACCTATTTTGCATTGCAAATATGAAGCAACACTAAAAACCTCCAGTGACCTCCAGTTGGACTTTTTTTTTAACAACATTGGCATAGACAGATGGGAATTGTCTAATAGCAATCACTATTTTAAACAAATTTCACTGCACACTGATCCCAGGATCTTAGTAGAGGATACCTAGAGATGAGTGATTTGTTCTCAATAACTCTTTAGCCAATAGATAAGCAATTCCTCTAGCAGTCTTACCTTATAAGGAAAATACTGAGCTTCAGATATCTGCCATCATCAATCAACACATCTGCCACCCATTCAGTTATTGCCCCAGGTGTTCTAAACAAGCATCTACCACACTAATCAGCACAGTTGATAGATAAGAATGATCAAATTCAGAGTCATTACATATCATATTAATGCTACCTCAGTCTATGGATTTTCCATAATTACCAATAATTTGAGAATGCACCAAAAACAGTGACCCAGTTGACAAACAAATATAGAACTATGTCTAGTATATGAAGTAAAGGATACCCCAAACCATTTTCCCTAATACTTAAATGTAGAAGAATACCATCATGGAAACTGTGATCAAATATGTATATTGATAAGACCACTACTTTCTTGGAATTGGGAGACAATAGCTCTGTGATCCATTGACCTGGAGCAAGCTATGTTAAGTATCACAATCAAACAGTCTTTTAATATCTATTATTTTACTTTATAATTAGAAAACTTCTTTAAGGTAGATAAAGAAGGCATTATTATTCACATTTGACAAATGGGGAACTGAAACATAGAGGCATTTATTCATAATTTCACAGTAAGTTAGGAATAGCACATAAGCAAGTCCTAGACTTCCTGGATCCTAGTTCTATGCCCCTTCCACTAGAACACCCCCCTATGTAAATTATTTTTACGGAAACATACTCCTCTTACCTTTTGTCCTTCAACTACAAGTTATCTTTTAGTAGAATACCAAAACTATTTGACTGACATCGAACTAAATATTAATCAAGAGAAAAGATAGTAAAGACCCAAATATGTCCATTGAGCTTTAATTAAAAGGGCAATAATTTCCCAGTAATCAAGGAAATAAGTATCAGGTGAGTAGTTTTAACCATACTGATACATGAGCAATTTCTGTAGACAATAGCTCCAAATTAAAAAATGATAAGTTCACATAAAAATGTTATTTGAAAATCCCTTATCTTCCCCATAAACAAGTCTCATAATCACATAAAAACATTCTAGATTTGAACTACTGTTTAATAATTCACACAGTGTGCTCTCAATAACATCAAAGGCTTTCAGCTATCCTTGGTAACACACTGGGTGTGAATTATTTTCTCATATTTCACGTCTTGACTTGCTTCATCAGTTAATCAATTCATTTGTTTTCTGTACAAATTGTTACGTTAGGATGTCCTGTGGACAAAACTAGAGTTTTGACAAAAGAACATGAGGGAGTGATTATAAAGATAACTTAGAAATTGAAAAATGTCCCTTAGGTATATTAAATACTTTTCTTAAGCCATCTTAAATCTTAAGGAAATTAAGCTTTCTGCAGAGATTTAAGTTTTAGAGCAACCTCAGGCTTCTTCTCCTCAAGTCTCTCTCATATTTCTCCTATTTCCTTTACCCTTCCCAAGAAAGCCCAAAAATCAAGGATAACTCAAAGGTATTTTCATCAGAACCCAAAAATTTTTCGTTTAGATTAGGTCAGCCTCTGGAAATTGCAGCATAAAGTCAGGTCCTCTGATATTAGAAGCACTATGAGATACTACTGCCAAGTTCAGAGGATCAGGGTTCAAATTCTAGCTCTGCCATTTAACATCTATTTGGCATGGGTCAAGTTATCTAAACAGTGAGCCACAAGATTCCAGAAATCAATGACAAATGATGCCTCCCTATGTCCTGACTAAAACAAATGAGTTCAAGATGCAGAATGGGACATAACAATTTTTGATATGGCCAATGATGACATTTGCTTTGTTTGGCTATCCACACTTCTTATAAAGATTTAACTTTTTTTTCCATTGTAAGGGTAGGGGAAAATAAATGCTTGTTATTTTTTTTAAGTACAACAAAAGAAAAGTGACATTAAAATGTTATAGCCAAAAAAGCTTATCGAAATATTATAGCTTATAGCTTATAAGAATATTATGGCCAAAAAGCTAAACTTGGCAATTAAGCAGGGGGTTTTGGATAACATCATGCCCAAGAGGGTCAGTTATCTCTCTGACTCAAGGTTCCAGGGACACAACTCCTGGCTGACAGCCCAGGGACACAACTCCTAAATGGAACAACCTTGAAGATTAAGAATCATGTCCTGTGGCACCTGAAAGCATCCCCTCCTCCCTCTGTCTAGCTATTAGCTCACCCTAAGACAAAGGCGCCTATATCCTGGAAACATATATATTCCCTCTTCTGAATGCACACTTCGGGACTCTCTTTGCTGAGTTTCCCCAGTGCGTACTGGTAATAAAGCTTTATCCTGCTCTGATTGCATTGTCTCGTGTGTTTCTCTGGAGGCCACCCATTTTGAACCCTAACAAAAAGAGAGAGAATTTGGCCTAGCTTACCATTTATGTCTAAGGGCTTTTTCCAGTTCTAGATCTATGATCCAATGTTGGTGAGAAGCATGACCTTTGAGGCAAAATCTGCTACTTTTAATATTAATGTGGAATAAAGGGAAATTGACCATTCTCCTGTTACACTAATTGTTGATGTTTGATTATTTAGAGCAATGCCATCTCTGTATTTCCCTTAGTTTGATACATGCATTTTTTGAAGAAAAAAGTATGTTTCCAGAAAGAAATGAAGAGTATGGATAGGGAGATCAGCTAGCATTAAAAAGCATTGAACTCATGTAAGAAAGAATGCCCAACAAGGCAGGATGGCATAATGGAGACAGAGATGACCTCACTTTGGAGTCAGGAAGATCTAGGTCAGAGTCCAATACCTTCTGCATGTTGGTTATATGATCTTCAGCAAATCATTTAACTTTTCGATACCTAGGCAACTGTAGAACATTCGCTATCAACTTCAGTAGAGGAAGTTTCCCAAGAGTTTCTCACACCAAGAAAACCATGGGTTCCTGAAGATAAGCAAACTTTTTTCTCAGGACCAGTTTTCATAAAGCAATGGCACAGGCAATATCTCCTAAAGCAAGACTTTGTGAAGCAAAATAACAGAAAAAGATAATTATTTATAGGGTCAGATCATTTTCAGTCATATAACTCAGAAACATTGGTTTCACATTGAGCAAATTATTCTTCTTTCAGTGCTATAATCCTCACCTTGTATAACATTCAGATCTGAATTGTGAAAAACAAACAGTCAAAAAAGAAGAAGAAATCCCTCACTCTGTAGCAAAAAATACATTTTCCTGGTTTTCATCTTTATCAATCTTGGAAAAAGAGACTAGATTTAATTTAAAAAATAATAATAATATGGTTTAAAGGTCTATAAAAAACTGGAAGATCTCATTTCAGTTCTATTTGGTGTAATGGAAAAAGGTTATACTACTGGGACTCTAGATTCCCCCGACAAAGAAAAGACTACTGCCTAACACAAGCATATGTATTATGCTCATCTGTCTAGAGCTATAAATGGCAAAAGAGAAATGGTAGAGGTAGAGCCCAGGGATTTTGACTTGAGAGATGTACTTTTGTGTAGTTACTCTCCAGTACTCCTCTCCTGCTCCAGAGGTACATGAACTAATCAAGGCTCTGGTGGAGCACACATTACTGGCAGTCACAGACCTGCATTTGGAAGTGGCTCACATGTCATCTTGTTCAACCACTTCTTTATGCAAATGAAAACACTGAGGTCCTATGACGTTAAGTTATTTGGCCAAGGTCACAGAGATAATAATCAGTGAGGGATTTGAATCCACATCCCCTGATTCTCAACTTTCAGAGCAAATGCTCTTTCTATTGTGCCATGTTGCCCCTACTCATATCCCCATAGGAATTCTCTTGCCTACTTATCATTGCAGCTTACCGTAGCTCGCTGTTCAGGTGAACAATGATACTATCAAACTCCAAAGTATTTATCTTTCAATTTCAACCAGAATTAATAGACTATTCTGGATGAGAAAATGCTTGTGCCTCACAAGAATCCTAGATGAAAATGTTTGGAGTTTTTTATTTATTTTCTTCTTTTTTATTGAAGGGAGGAGAACTGTTTAAAGCAGGGGTCGGCAACCTTTTTTGGCCGTGAGAGCCATAAACGCCACATTTTTTAAAATGTAATTTCATGAGAGCCGTACAGTGCTCACAGTGCGCACTCCTGTAACCACGCCTGAAAAAAAAAAATTGACTTTATGGCTCCTGCAGAAAGAGCCATATCCGGCCCTCAAAAGAGCCAGATATGGCTCCAGAGCCACACATTTCTGACCCCTGGCTTAAAGGATTGAATAAGCAGTGACCAAAAAGCAGATTCAGCAAAGATTTGTTTCCTTAAAAATATAGTGAAAAACAGGCAACTTAATGATGTAGAATGTCAGTGCTTATTAGTACCACCCTCAGTATTTCCTGACATATTGAAAAATTATATATGAATCCAAGAGAGGAAAGTTCTACTTTTAAAAAAACTAATTTAAACTACCCAAGACAGTATGTTATCCCATACTACCCATGGTAGTGAAACTTTTTGCTGTCAAGTAATTTTTCTCCACATTTGTCAGGGTACAGGAAAAGCAGAGTGAAGGGATTTGCTTCATCTAATATTTTTCCCTTGCTGCCAGGTTTTTGTTGACCTGATGGATACTATCAGGGTGGCTTCTTCTTTCAGTTTAAGTACTCCTCAATCATACCTATCTCCAAAAGTCAGAGAAGAGGAATTCATCTCAAACCTAGGGCAGCAGCCAAGAGAACAAATAAAGAAAAGGTAAAAGCTACTATAAAAGAAACTACATAATAGTAGTATATGGGGTGGGGTGGGGTTGACATTACCTCCTTCTTACCTTTCCTTGTAACCCAATTTCATATGCATGCCAAGACAGAAAGGATCTTAGAAATTGCTAACTCTAAGCCAAATAGTTGTCTGAGACATAAAAAAACAAAACAACCACCAAAAAAACCCAAAACACCGTGATCTTAACCCAAGTCAAAAAGAGCTAAAAAGAAAAAGTCAACCTGAGATTGGGATTAATCTACTTGGCTTTTGTTACTTGGGTGTTATATCAATATGACTAAAGCCTAGTCAACTTTATAAGGGCGAGGCTTTCTAGTCACCACACCCTAGTTTGTTGGAGTTGAAATAGTTGGCTGGATCAAGTAAATAAACCCCAGAAGCTGATAGCAAGGACCACTGCCCAGAAGCAACCATGAAATCAGCAGAGTGGTACATTCAATGGAAAATACAAGAGAGTCAGTGGCAAGCAAAGATGTCACAAACAATAAGGAAATTATAGAATATGGTGAGGGGCAGGGACAGAAGAGGCACAGAAGTCAGTAAGGAAGCCACAAATATATGGCATGTTGCCTGGATGTAGGCACAACAGAGAGAAATACAGTGACATCTCCAAAGACAAAAAAAAAAAAAAAAAAAAAAAAAAAAAAAATTAGCAGGGGGCAGCTAGGTGGCTCAGTGGATTGAGAGCCAGGCCCAGAGACAGGAGATTCTGTGTCTGAAAGTGGTCTCAGACACTTCCTAGCTGTGTAATCCTGACCGAGTCACTTAACCCCCATAGCTTAGCCCTTACCCCTCTTCAGCCTCTGGAGTCAGTGCACAGTATTGATTCTAAAACAGTAAACAAAGGTTTAAATTTATTAAAACAAAAACATCAGCAGCCCTGTAACAAGTGAGATATAAGTTGTCCCTCCATTTATATGATCCAACCACATTTGTTCCCAGGTGTGTTTTACTTGTGATCTGCATGTGCACTTCCCCCTGAGTGCATAAATATTTGTAAGAGAATGCATCCTAATATGGAAATAGGCCCTGAACAAGGACACATGTTACAACCAGTGGAAATGTGCCCCGGCCATGGGGGGGGGGCAGAGGAGGGGAGGTGGGCGGGAAGGGGAAAGTAGGGGCATAAAGTATGTAAATAGGTTAAAAATGAATCTTAATAAATGTTTAAAAAAAAAGAGAATGCATCCTAGATATAGGGTAGAGAATGTTCTATTGCTAAATTTCTTAATATTTCATTAAATACTTTATCTTTTTATAAACTGCATCCTTAGCATGGGCTATTGTTTTGAGTGAATACAGACTCTTGGAGTACCTCCTATCCAGGGTAGCATTTGCAGGGGAGGGCGGCATGAGGAAGAAAGGATGTGATCCTGCTAAAAGTTGAAAGTATTTCTTTATTATTTAAGTAAAAAAAAATGCTATTGAGGAAACTTTTATGGTAATCCTCCCTTTCTCCCACCCCTGTGCAAATCAGATGTTTTGCTCTGCATTTACAAACAAACAAATAAATGAATGAATGAATAAACAAACAAACAAACAAATAAATAAATAAATAAAACCACTTTCCTGCTCAAGAAACTGGAGGGACACAACACGTGCAAAATTGAGTAATCATAAACTATATAAGTAACACAAAGTAATTTCAAGGGAAATGTTAATACCTGGGGGGATCAGAAAAGGTTCTCCTAGAAATATCTAAGAAATGTTTTGAAAGAAACTGGAGATTCAAAATAGCAGAGGTGAGAATGGAATGCATTCCAGCCCCCAGCATACACTTTTGCAATCAATAAGCACTTAAATCATTACTTTGTGTGAAGCATTGTGCTAGGTACTGGGATACCAAGACAAAGTGGAGTAGGCAGAGAGTTAGGAGATGAAATGTCATGTGGAGAGGAGTTGTTAGACCAACTTGACTGAAATTAAAAGTGTGGGAAGAAGAGCAATATAAAATAAGACTGGAAGAGTAAGAGGGAGCAAGAAGGTGAAGGGCTTTAAATGCCAGACATGAAGATTTTATCTTTTATCCTAGAGGCAAGAGAGAATCATTTAAAAATGGGAAGAGGAGGGAAACCACATACTGACATGATTAGATCTTTCTTTTATGAATATAAAGTTGATGCCAATATGAAGGGCAAGAGAAAGAAGGAAAAACATGGACAAGGAGACTACTTGGGAAACCATTGTTATAATCTAGATAAGAGGCTGACAGAATTATAGATTATAGCTGGAAGGGACCTTAGATGTAGGTCATTTAGTCCAAAACTTTCATTTTACAAATGAAGAAATTGAGGTTAACAGATCTTGCTAAAGATACACAAAGTTGTAAACAGTGGAGCTAGAAGCAAGAGCTTTTAATTTCACCTCCAGTACTCTTTCCACTATCTTTTGATACAGGCAGAATTAAAATAGAATAAATGAAGACATGAGTGAATGAATAAAATCAAATATTTATTACTATTATGCTATGTGCCATGAACTATATTAAGTGCTAGGAAAACAATATAAACAAACAAAATAGTTCATGCTCTCAAAGAGCTTATATTGTAATAGAAAAACAGCACATGTAGGGAAGTGGTAGACAAGGAGTGTTTTAAGGGAGTCAGAGGCAATGATAATTAGAGTCACAGGGCAAATGTGTGAGATGTACCGAAATGACATTTGGGAAGCTTGGGAGAAGAGGAAGACAAAAGGAGGGCAGAGAGAATACTCTCAGATTAATACGGCATGGAGGTGTCCAGGAATTGGTATAGTAGGCCTTAGACCAAGACAAAATAAGTTAAATTCCCACAATCATATCCCCTTAGTGTAGATAAGAGAGGATATAAAGTAAGATGCGCTTTGAGAGGAGAATAGTACAAGTGTATACCTTTTCATGCCAAAATTCTAGGTGTCAATGAATAAATCAATCAATAGGGCTTTATTGAACATATAACATGCTACATGGAATGAGAAATACAAAAGAAAAATTATATATGCCCTCTTCTGGAGCATTTTCCTCCTACATAAAAGTATAAGAGTGTAGAGAGTAGTAAATGTATGGTTTAAACCAGTGATAGGCAAACTATGTCCTGAGGGCAGATGTGGTCCCCTGAAATGTTCTATCCAGCTGCGTGACATTATTCCTAATCTGACGAATACAACGAGTAGGATACAGCACAATGAAATTTCTAAGAGTTGCCTTAGAAACAGACTGACAGATGAACATTTCCTTTCCTTTGGCCCCCTCTTTAAAAAGTTTGCCCATCACTGGTTTAAACAATAAATGTGTCCTATCTTCATCTCTTTAGAACTGCTAATTTCCTTTAAAATTCAGTTCAAATGTCACCTTGTCTATGATCCCCTCAGCAATTAGAATCTCCCCACCATCACCACCACACTGCCTTGTATTTATTCCATATACATTGATTTGTGTACATGTTATCTTTCCAAATAAAATCTAAGCTCCTTGAAGGCAAGGACCATGCCATTTTTGTCTTTGTGTCCCTGGTACCTAGCATATGATGTTGAGGGAGAGCTTGATAATGTCTGGTTCAGTGGGTCCACTCTTAGAGAATTACCAGGCTCTCATGAATCTTTAAAAATGGTATAGGAATTTATTAAGTAAATGGACTGGAGGCAGTTGCAGGTGAAGTCTGCCTCCCTGAAAAAAAAGGGGGTCCAGAATTTTTATACCTAAAAAGGAACAGAGATGAGTGACCAGAAACAGAAGGTGGGGAGGGGACAAACGAGGGGGATTAGGCAACATTCCCGTGTGAGGTGCCTTGTTGTCTGAGATAGGATCACAAGTATACATTGCTTATGACATGTTAAGCCTTGATCATAAAAAAGGATGAGTTGATATCTCAGAGAATCTAGTGATGTTTGAGGTACAAACAGGAGATATATATCTACGCTTATCAGAAGGGTAGGGGAAATGCACCCAATGCAGAAAGGGAATATATCTTTCAGGGACTTCTTTGATCATGCAATTTGTCCCTTTAGTTGCATCAGGGCAAGCTTTCTTTAGCCAGCACTCCAGAGGACCCAGGATTGAGAAATTCCTCACATACTCTTTTGACCTGAAATTCCTCTAGAGACTTGGGGTGTCCATGGACCTTGTAACCCCATATTACTGATACAAAATAGATGCTTAATAAAATGCTTTGTTGAATGGTTGACTGGTTAACTAAAATAATCAAGGGGTCTTAATGAAGGATATTTAGCTGAACATCAAAAGGAAAGATCTATAGATAGATTCCTTGAAGTCTCTCTCAAGTATCTTTGTTTCTTCCTCAGTGTTTAGAAATTAATAGAATCAATAATGTTTGTTAAATTAATACTCAATTCTATAAAACTTGAAATAATTTTTAACAACGATTAGAGAGGTATTTCAGGGAGATGGAAATCCTATGAGTCCAGGGAAGAGGATTAGAAAGAACATGTTTTGTTCAGTAGCCAAGCATAGCATTTTAGACAAAGTAGATGTTCAATAAACACTGAAGCAGGAGAAAGAAGAGGAAGAAGACAACTTTGTTGGAGAGTGAATAGTAACAGAAAATACTGTCAAGGTAGAATGTAGCCAGATTATATGAGTTTTGCATTAGAGAGTCCTTAAAAAGCATCTAATCCAACATTTTCATTTTATAGATTGAGGAAACTGAGGCACTAAGCAATTAACTATCTAGCATTTAGGTAGTTCTAAATCAGTGGCCCATTAACTTGTTTTTTAAAAATTCTCTTGATAGCTGTATTTCAATATAATTGGTTTCCTTTGTTATTCTGTGTATTTTATTTTATGCATTTAAAAACTTTATTCTGAGAAGAGGTCCATAGGCTTCATCATACTGCTAGAGGAGTCCATGACCCAAAAAAAGTTTGAAAACCCTTGATCTGGTCCAAGGTCACATAGTTTATCATTAAATAAATCCTAGAACATGTTTACTAGGCTTTGTGATCTTTCTAGTTGGATCATCTTTGGCCAGGAAGCATAAGAGAAAAATACAGTTGGTTGTTCATGCTGCTAAAGATGCCAAATTAGTATAGGGCCAGAGAATCTGAGGGGTTAAAGAATGCTCATTGTGTATGATCAAAGGAAGAAAGGATCAGAACATAGTTAAAAGGATGCAAAAAAAAAAAAAAAAAAAAAAAGGATGTGAAGCTTTCAGCTCTATTCAAGTTGTGCCTCATCACTCAAAGATAAAGAGATAAAGGACCACAAGCTTCAGAGTATAGTGAGGCCAGTTCTCCTGTTCTCTGGTCAGATCCTTTTCTCTGCCCTTCAACAGCAAAATTCCTGATTCAGTCTACTAGGTAGTTAACTCCAAGCCCTTCTTTAAAATTTCTCCTTTTTGTATTTCACAGTCCTCTGGAATTTCTCAGCCCCAGAATTATATATAAAAATAATTTTGCAACACACTTGGTGTGATGCCTAATATAAACACACCAAAATTCAGGTTCTTTAATTAAGTGCCACTTTCAAAGTTACAAGACTGGCACACAAATCATGTGCCAATGCTGCCCCCTGTCGGCAAACATTCAGTCAGGCACTCTTCTGTCCAACATTTTCCAAATTTTTACAGAAAGAGGTTCAGGCTCCATTTCTTCTTAAATAAAAAGTCCTTCTCTTTCTTTTGCAATTAGCCTAGCCTCACCCTCATCAGAAACAACTGGTTGCAATTTTGTGAATAAATAATATGGTAATTTTTCAAATAGAAAAAGAACAATGCAAAGTATTAATGCAAAGTCAAGCAAAGTTGAAAAATTCTCAAGTAGAAATCAGGATAGGGCTCCTATTTCCTGTTTTGTGAGAGAGTTAAAGGTAAAATTCTCAAGATACAACCCCACAAAGCTATTGAGATTCTCTCGAGAGGTCAAAAGTTCGTGTTTCATGCTTGATATTTTTGGTAAAATAGCTTAGTTGTTACTACTTGGGTTTTCAAAAGTGCCCAATATTTCTTCTTCTTTGTGGCTATTTATGTAGTTAATTCCTATGGAATATATACTGAGTTGACACCCCTCATGTTTTTTAAACCCAAAACTGGGGCTTGAGAGATGACCAGGGCAAAACAAAGTTTTTTCTCTTTCTTCTCCCCTTACAATTCCCTTCTCCCCCAAAACAGTCACAGTTCTATATCCTGCTTATTAGTGATGCTCTAGAATAGTTTCCATAATCAACCTGGATGTGAGAGCAGAGATCTTTAGGGATCAATCCTGTGACTGACCCCTCTGATTACCCTGCCCTCCAACAGAACTATCAAGCCAAAAAGCATGTTATCATATGTTAAAGGCAGCAAATATGTCCTCCAACCCTTGAGAGAACAGACTGGAACCAATTAGTGAAAGTTGGATCTATCTTACAGTGAAATGACTTCCTGGAGAGGTCATAAGCTTGTGAAGATCACTGGAAGTATTCAGAGGTTGGATCATTGTCTATTGGGAATATTACAAAGAGAATTTTAACACAGAAGAGAAATTGGACTAGATTTACAATCTCACACAACACTAAGATTCTATGATTTTTATGAAATATTTATGTCCTGACCCATCCTCCCTCTGTCTACTCTAAAAAAATGTAGGTTGCTCCTCAGTCCTCTAAGAATGTCCCAATTGCCCTGGGAGTATTCCTTTCTGTTCTTTCAGACTGTATACTGTGCTATGTCAAAGCCTTCAGGAAGTACAGGCAGAGTGGGACTGAGAAGAAGAAAATGGAGAAAGGAGGAATATGTGCATTATAGTTCTCTCTGTGTCTCCTTCTTTTGTATAGGTAGCTGCAAAAGGAAGCAAATTTTCTACAAAGAGGGATTTAGCAGGTGATTGTGAGAGCTGAATGTGGATGTTTATGTGAGAACAGGGAAAGGTGTTCAGAGTAAGAGTTGTTGCAGTGTCTATTCATTTGGAATTCAAAAAACAAAATGTAGTGGCTAGGATGGGGACCTGGAGTCCTCAAGAACTAGGTTTTAATCCCACAGTAAACACTAGCTATGTAATCCTGGGTAAATCACTTAACCTCTCTAGCCCCTCATCTGTAAAATGAGGGTACTGGATTAGATTTAACAGCCTTTAAAAACTCTTCTCTATAAATATAAAATGAAATTTTGAAATCTATGATTTAAAAGACTGAATCATTGCCTATGACCTGACAGATGAAAATGTGGGTGGGTGACTATAGGGGCAGAGAAGCCTGAGGCCCAAAGACCTCACTAAGGATCATCGTCCTCTGTCTAGATAACATGATGTGGTCAATTCTATGGGGTTTGCATCTTAGTCACTAGGAACCCCCATTCTTAACACATACACATACACACTCACAGCATATTTTGCATGTACTAGTGTGGAGGAAACAATAATGAAGATGTTGAGATCTAGAAGAATGTATTCTATTCATTGTGGAATATCCGTGCAATCTGTATCTGAAGATGATATAAGAAAACTGTATTGGAAGTTGAATTGTGCCTTCTCTTCTCTGACTTCACTGTCATTCCAAAAGCAAATGAGGGTCAAAATATTTAGTTCAACAAGCATTTGTTGGACTTTCATGGTCAAGGTACTAGGGATACATAAATAAAAACAAAAAAGTCAACTGGAGGAATTCCATGAGAACTGGGACAATTTCCGAGAATTGATGCAGAGTTAAAAGAGCAGAGCCAGAAGAACATTGTACACACAGACTGATACACTGTGGCACAATTGAATGTAATGGACTTCTGTACTAGCAGCAATGCAATGATCCAGGACAATTCTGAGAGACTTATGAGAAAGAACACTATCCACACCCAAAGAACTGTGGGAGCAGAAACACAGAAGAAAAACAACTGCTTGATCACGTGGTTCGATGGGGACATGATTGGGGTTGTAGACTCTAAATGATCACTCTATTGCAAATATTAATAATATGGAAATAGGTCTTGATCAATGACATATGCAAAACCCAGTAGAATTGCTCGTTGCTTATTGGAGGGGGGAAAAAGGGGGGAGGAAGAACATGAATCATGTAACCATGGAAAAATATTCTTAATTAATTAACTAATTAACTAATTAATTAAACTTAATTTTTTAAAAAGTCCCTGTCCTTAAGAAGAGTACATTTTACAAGGGGAAATAGATAAGTGAGTACAAATGTATACAAAATTAATATAAAATAAATTAGAGCAAGAAGGGAGAACTAACAAATGGAGCATCAAGATGGACCAAGATGGAGGTTAAAATGGCTGCTTATCCCAAATGCAGATAAGATAAACCCTCAAACCACTTGCCAGGTAGGGACTAGCCCCTGGAAACATGGAGATTATTAGAAGGCTATTTGAGGGGGCAGCTGGGTAGCTCAGTGGATTGAGAGCCAGGCCTAGAGATGGGAGGTCCTAGGTTCAAACCTGACCTCAGACACTTCCCAGCTGTGTGACCCTGGGCAAGTCACTTGACCCCCATTGCCTTACCACTCTTCTGCCTTGGAGCCAATACACAGTATTGATTCCAAGATGGAGGGTAAGGGTTTAAAAAAATAGAAGGCTATTTGAAGATAAGATGGAGATGGAGACAGAGAAAGGAACATAGAGATACAGAGCTATATCCTAGTTTGAGTTTTACAAAAATGCTGACATTTTCATCCATGATTTGAATTGTGTACCTGGCATAAATGAGTTACTTTCAGTGTCAGACCATTCCATAGGCAGGAGATCTAAGATGCACAATACCCTGACCCCTTTGTTCAGTCATTTTTCAATTGCATCCAACTCTTTGTGACACATTTGTGGTTTTCTTGGCAAAGATACTTGGCAAAGGAATGGTTTGATAGATAGGGAGAGGGAGAGGGAGAGGGAGAGGAAGAGGGAGAGGGAGAGCGAGAGGGAGAGAGAGAGAGAGAGATAGTTATATGTACAGTTATATATATAGTTATATTGATTTTTATATTTGATATATATATATTTATTTATTGTTATATTCTCCAGCTTATTTTACAGATGTGAAAACTGAAGCAAACAAGGATTGGAGAGGTAGTAAGGGTCTGAGGTGAGATTTGAATTCAGGAAGAGTAGTCTTCCTGACTCCAGGCCCTACTCTATTCAATGTGCCACCCACCAGCCCTAATATTACCTTCTTTACCCACCAAAAGAATGCTTCATTAGAAACCTATTCATCTGTAGAGTGCATTAAGAGGAATTGAAGAAGTGGGAAAGGAAGATTACCCATGAGAAAAAAAAGAAAGAAAGAATTAGCCCAGAGATTTCACAGCAAAGTATTTATCCCAAAGACATCATTGCCAAAGAAGTGCTCCATATACACTAAATATTGATAGCCATACTTTTCATGTTAGTAAGAACAGTGTTTTAAATAATGGCACATGAGTGTAATGGAATATTACTACTATGGTATAAGAAATGACAGACATGATGAATCTAGAGAAGCATGAAAAGACATATAAATTGATACAAAATGAAGTAAGCCGAGCTAGGAATGCATATATGCATAATATCTAGATGGTAAATGGAAAGAATAACCAAGAAACAATCAAAACTGAATGTTGTCGAGTTATAAAGAACAGACGGCACTACTTCTGTAGTTATTATTTGTACCTAAATAAAGTGCTATTAAAAGGGCCAGTGACATGAGTGCCTGGAACCTAGAACTCTGTAATTTAGGAAAAGGTGACAAAAATAAAAGGAGAGTTGCATTAGACTATGGATGAGATCTTAGGAGAAAAATACTCTATATGCATCATGTTCTCCTCCATTGTTTCACAAAGCATCATTGAAATATGACATTCTTTAAATTTAAAAAAAAAGAAGAAGAAGAAAGAAAAAGAAAAAACATCTGGCTTAGTTTTTCATCCTGGCCTTAATGCAGGCAAAAATTCTGGATCCCATGTAGTAGCATCATGTCATGAACACAGCTTTCCCAGAGTACTGCATTGTCGATGGGGCCACATTTGCCTGACCTTTTGCATACTCCCATTAGGCGATGATGACTATTTCTGGACTGCAAAATACTAACTGAAGGACAGATAGATTATATAGTGTGTCTTCTAAGTGGCAGGTTGCTATGGTTTCCCACTGCAAGAACAAAATTCTCTCCATTAGGTTATCTGAAATCTGTAGTATTGCACCAAAATGTTCCATCCCAGAAACAGGCTGTCCTTTAATCACAGCTCGGTCTGCTTCAACCCAGATTCCATTGTCCTCCCAGATCAGCGGGGAACAGGATGTGGTTTTGAAGAACAGTTTCCAAATGCAGTGGGAATTTACAGGACTTTTGTAGGAAGACAAAAAAAAAAATAGGTTAGTTCCTGTTAGTTCAGATTGCCTCTTTCAACTCTTATTCTGCAAGCTCAACACAACTTTACCTTGCAAAAATAAATTGACAAACAAAAAGGTCCTGGACAATCTTAAAGGCTTTGAGTTCCCAGCTACCATAGTGAAAGAAAGGTGTACAAAACAGAAAGATTAGATATTTTCTCTTAAAAAGAGTTTGTTCTGGAATGACAGATATTCTTCATACTTTGCTTATTGACAGATTGATTAGAAAAATACTTTTGTCTCATAAAAATGGGATGCCTGAGACCAGATAAGGAATACAGTATTAGCCGGTGATGGCAAACCTAAGAGACATGTGTAGCCATTTTCAATGACACACAGCCGCATACAGAGAAGTACGGGGCCGCATGCCAAGGATGAAATATTTGTTGTAGTGTAGTGTAGACACTCTGTGCACTATAGATGACAATTCTACCTTTATTAATTTACCTATTTTGGTTTATTAAATACAGTTATATATTACAATTATACATTTTTGTTATTTAAACTATAAATATCACGAAATTATGGTTTTTTCTCAAAGTAACACACCAACCGAGTTATGCTCGTTTTTTTGGCAAATTTTGACACACTAAGCTCAAAAGGTTGCCCATCACTGGTATTAGCCAGGGACATTGCTAGGTTATCAGTCCAGTTTGGACCAGTTTTGTCTAGTTTTCAACTCATCTGCTTAAACTATTGCACTCTCACTTGTGTAATTAGCTCATACATAATTAACATACCACAATGGTAGAGTGAGCTCATGCTAATGAATGTAAAATGTATGTAACAGGAGGGGGAACATATAAGGAGGAAATAGAGAGAGACTTTTTGCGGGGAAGATTGTGCACTTCCTAGTATCCAGCCAATAGGGAATGGAGGTGAAAGAGCTCCCTTGGGAGTTAGGCATTAGGATTAGAAATAAAAAAGAACTGGCTGCAGCAAGCCAGCACGTTTGCCACTTTTTACAACACTGCCCATTCTTGTAAGAATGAAATAAAACCTTCACATACTCACCAAAGAAGCATCTCAAATTTTATTTATTACATAAGCAAACTAACATTTAGAAAAAGAGCACTTTGTTTTTGTAAGGATTTTTCTTTTTAATTTTACAAGTCAAATTCTCATTTGACAAATAAAAATTTCATGATGGGAAAAAGATATTCATGTTCATTCCAGACATACCTCACTTGTTCTACATAATACAGGCACGCCTCATTTTTTACAGCTATGATCCCAGCAGTCAATTATAGAACACAGTCTTCTGCCCTCCAGGAGTTTATAATCTAATTAAGAAATTAAGATATTTATGTCTAAAAAAGGAAGATTAATGATACCAGGCAATATAAGAACCAAATAAACTGAGATAATGATAAATTTTATAAGAATGAGGGAATTACTTAAAGATCAGCATTCACAACTTTTGGACTGGGATTAACAATCAGTAAATGATGAAAGTTTTCTAACCCTTTACCAAACATTTTTAATCTGTTGATGTGTTTTACCTCCCTGTAGCCTCTCTCCTCCTTTTATTCTTTTCTAATACCCTTATCTACATATGTCAATGCCTATATTTCCCCAGTGAAAATTTAAATTAAATTTATATTTAAAAATAAATAAATAAAATTCAAATGAAGCAATGGACCTGGAATCAGAAAGAACTGAGTTCAAATCCAGCCAAAGACATTTGCCAGCTATGTGATCCTGGATAATTCACATCACTTCTATATGTCATGGTTTCCTCATCCATAAAATTAGCATCTACTCCCAGGGCTGTTATGAGAATAAAACTGAATAATATGTGTAAAGCACTTTGTAAACCTTAAAGCACTACATAAATGCTATCTATTTATTAGAAGAAATGAGAACAATCTTGATAATGAAGTTCTAAACATTTTTGTGCTTAGAACAGTTTTAGAAATTTAAGGAATGTAAATATACTTAGTCAATTCACTACTTAAAAGAATCTTGTCATTAATCTTTTTATGAAATAAGGAAACTCTGTGATATATTAATCACTACCTCCACTAATATTTTGTCATGCCCACTAACTATGGGTATCCATCAAAGCTCTATCTTGGACCTTTTCCCCTTTTCTCTCTAGTCACTTGGTGACCTCATCACCTCCTATGGTTCCAATTATTATCTCTATGAACATAACTCCAAGATCTATAAATCCAGCACTAGCCTCAATCCTAAGCTCCAAGCCTATTCCTTAAATGCTTATAGAACATTTCTAACTTGATGTATTCTTCTGAAAAAGATGGTTTCTGAAAAATCAGCGTATCAAAAAGAAAACCTCTTTCCCCTCAAATGCATCCCTCTTCTCAAATCAATTCAATAAATATTTACTAAGCACAAACTAGGGCAATTAGATATATACAGAAGATACAGATACCAGTGGACAGAGAGCAGGGCCTGAAGTCAAGAATACTTGAATTCAAATCCAGCCTTAGATACAACTACCAGTATGTCCCTGGACAAGTCACTTAACCTTATTTGCCTCAGTTTCCTAAAAAAAAATAGGATCATGAAGAGTGGGACACAACTAAACAATAACAACAAGCACCTACAAATTGCCAGGCATTTTAGGGATACAAATGGGAAAAAAAAGAATCCTTGCCCTCAGGGAATTCACAATATCATAGAAGAAGACAATCCACAAAAGGAAGCTAAATATCAAGGAGAGTGGGGAGAGAGCTGGATGGTGCTGTTTAGTTGTTCAGTGGAATAGAAGCCAAGCAAAACTGCCTGCTGAGGGAGAACCAAGTTAACAAAAATGCTGTGAACGTGGGGGGGGGAGGGTCGCGCAGCTGGGTAGCTCAGTGGATTGAGAGCCAGGCCTAGAGACAGGAGGTCCTAGGTTCAAATCTGGCCTCAGACACTTCCCAGCTGTGTGACCCTGGGCAAGTCACTTGACCCCCATTGCCTACTCTTACCACTCTTCTGCCTTGGAACCAATACACAGTATTGACTCTAAGACGGAAGGTAAGGGTTTAAAAAAAAAAATGCTGTGAACCCTCTAAAGAAAGGCTTCAGGAAGAGCTGAATATTCTAACCCTCCAGTCCTCCAGAGGAAAGAGGCCATTGAGAATGAACTGAGACAGTCTCTTTTGATTTCTTTTTTAATCTCAAGGACATTATCATCTTTTTGGTCACTCAAGGTCACAACCTCAGCTTCAACCTCAATCTTTTACTCTCTTTACTCACATAATCAATCAATTACCAAATCTTGGTGCTTCTATCTCCGCAGCATATTTAGGTGCTTAATTGGTGCTTAATGATGGATTCATTCAGACTTTCATGTATTGAGTTTTCTTAAGCCTATGTGCTGTTTCTTGCAAAAAAATTCCACCAAAGCAAACAAAACTGAAAATTTGTTGAAAAGGAATTGGTTAGTGATGTCCGTTTATGGTTAAGCAATGGCTAACAGGTAGCCAGAAAGCTTCTTAGTAAAGAATAAAATAGCACTGTCATAAAGACCACGTTCTTTTTCCTTCTGTTTCCATAAGTTTATTTATTATCAAGACTATGGGGCACGCTCTCTCATCCTCAAAACCCTCTGAAAAGTTACCTAAAGTTAAAGGGACTCTGTCAGTCAGCATCCACTCAAAGTCATAGCTCACAAATACTTGGAAAGGATTATAATATTTGATTAAATGTAGTTTGTTTTGAAATAATATGACCTCTCACTTGACTTATAGAGACAAAGACTCACCAAAGTGAGTGGTGGCACTTCTATCAATAAATACTTTGGTGAGCATTTACTTCGGCTAGTCAATAAGAGATCATATTAATTCAAAATAAAATGCATTTCATCAAATATAGTGAATAAAGTAAAAAGAAAAGATCTCTTCTTACATGCCTGGGCTCTCCTATCCCTTACAAAAGCTCATGGATAGCACATGTTGAGACAATAAACAACAGAGCCTATGTAGCCAGGACACATACTTGCCAAAGCAAATCACCCATACAATGCTGAGAGATAATCAATATCATTATGCAGATCTCTGCCGGTCATTGCTTTTCTGCTCTACAACAAGTTCATCAACTTTCCTAGGGCTATCATCTATACTGGGTGCATTTTCCAAGTACAGTTTCTAGAAGGCCTCTCCATGATTAATATGAATAATATTCTATAGTTGATAACTGAGATTAGAAGACATCATATCCAGTTAAGTGTAGTCTACAATAGTCAAGTAGGTGGTATGAGGAGTAAAGGATTGGGCTTAAACTCAGAAAGACCTAAGTTCAACTCCTACCTCAAATGTTTACTAGTTTCATGACCATGGGAAAGTCATTTATTTATTTTCAAATGTTTGCCAGTCTTTAAAATGAGGGTTTGATCTTAGCCTCAAAAGACCCAAAATGGTTATCATAGCTATGGTCATACTCCAAGATAAGATTGTCCTCCAACATAAGATGTACTATCTAGGTCTTGTGTTTATTCAAAGCCCGTGGACCCAGACAACTATTTGATTTAGGATTAGGAATTTCCTGTTACTTCCTTTCAAGCCTCAATAGCTCCAAAACTGAAACTGTGGTCTCCGGTCAAAACTGTGTGCAAGCAAAAGTTATAAAGCCTACTTGATTCCCAAGATTCTCTTGACTGGCATGCATATGGATTTGAACAAGTATAAAAGCTAAGCAAAGAAGTCAGGGTCATTTTCCTCTATACTCTTGGCCCTTATTACAATTTTATTATGTATATCTGCCAATAACAAAGTCTTTGACTTTTACACTATATTCTGACAGGTTCAGAATATGGCATTTTCTCTAAACTTATATTCTTCAAACCAAAACCTGCTGATCTTGCCACTTCAACTGACAATGCAGTATGAGGAGAAAGACATGGGCATTAAGTGTTTGGAAAATTTTGTCACTTCTCTTAGGTTTAAAGAAAATCAAATTTATCTCTTAAAATTAGAAAACTTATGAATTTTCCAACCTTTCTCTTGGACATGTGGAAAGTTTTTTTAAAAGCCCAAGTATAAAAAGCAAACCAATTACATACAAATATGTTCAACCTACTCGATTTCAAGAGGCACTTGTATCTATATTCCGTTTTTGAGAGGCAACAGCAGAGCCCAACACTTATCTCTATCGTCAATTAATATTGATTGAACACCAACTGCGAGCTTGATATTCAGTGCCTTGGTGCAATCAATTGCTATGCAGTACAGGGGCAACAGCTACTAAGGTTTTGGATTTATGTTTCACCTGGAACATTTGCTTCAGCCAAGAAGAAAAAAAGATACAGGCTACATCTTAGTTATCTTCAAACATTTGAAAAGTCATCACATGAAATGGGAATTAAACTTAATTCCCTATTACTTCAGAGGACAGATATAGAACTAATAGAAGTTAGAAACTGGTAAATTTTTACTCAACAAAAGGAAAATTTACTAACTTTGAAAGTTATCCATCATTCCTTTGTGGGCATGACAACAGTGTAGCATAGAAGATAGAGTACTGGATTGGAAGTCTAAAAGATCTTCCACCCTAGGCATTTACTATTTATGGTTCCATGAACAAGTCACTTATTTTTTCTGAATCTGTTTCCTAATCTATAAAAAATGAAATAATAATTCTTATACTATTTGTCACAATCGCTTTGTAGCATAAAATGTAAAATGCTTTGCAAAATTAAAAATGTATATAAATACCAACTATCATTAAATTATATTTTTTTAAACCCATACCTTCTATCTTAGAATCAATACTTAGTGTCAATTCAAAGTCAGAAGAGCAGTAAAGGCTAGGCAATTGGGGCTGAGTGACTTCCCCAGTGTCATATAACTAGGAAGTTATCTGAGGTCAGTTTTAATCCTAGGACTTACCATCTTTGGGCTTTGTTCTCTATCTACTGAGCCACCTAGCAGCACCTGTGAGGTTACCTTTTGATATTGTGAGAGTCCCTTTAATAGCGGAAATAGTCAACCAAAGACTGACTGACTACCTGTTACCACTAGAGGGATTACTAAATCAGATGGAAGGCTAAACTCATGTCTTCTAATGTCTCTTCCAATTCTAGGATTCCAATGTTATTGCTAGCCAAAATTCTCTGAAGAAATGATTAAGATCTTCCCTAAAACATACATGGTGAGAAAGTCTAGATAGCTGGAATTAGGGGATGCTAATAGCAAAGTATCAGAATGTGCCTATGAGGAAATCTAATTCCCATTTCTATTCTTTTATTACTATTATTTTGACTCTCTTTTAAGGCCTCCCAAAAAGGTATCATTCTTCAGGATACATTAAAGAAAAAACTAAGAATCTGTTATATTAGATTGGGAACAGATATTTTAGATGAAGGAAAAAAGAGAAAAGAACATTAGCTTTATGTGAAGTGATGAATGACAAAATCTGTTGAAAAAAAAACTGTCTCAGTTTAGCATTCAAAGCACATAGGGTGGGTCACAAAATTCTCAGTCTCCAGAAAATCATTCTCAGCTGCATTGATCCATTGACTATTTACACGGCAAGGTCTTTAATAGATTGCTCATAGTTTATTTCATCTTGCACTTTTCAAAAAGTCAACTCTGTGCCCATTTAAAAAAAGGGAAGCAATAGATTCCATGACTCTGCTCTTTAAAATACTGAAAAATGTTAAGAGGTTTTACTTAAAACATAACTGTATTCTGGGACAAAAAAAAGGAGTTTTGACCACATTTCTTCATGCAATCTTATCTAGGAGTGCTGCTACATGCAAAATATTAAATGGAATCTAGTCAAACACTAGTCAAAAAGCAATGTTAATAGTGGTAATAGAAGGAAAGCTTTTATATGACAACCCATGCTGAGAATGAGAGAGAGAAAGAGAGAAAGAGAGAAAGAGAGAGAGAGAGAGAGAGAGAGAGAGAGAGAGAGCTGTCTCTTATACACA
>NC_058131.1:376166232-376188297 GCF_016433145.1 Gracilinanus agilis | reverse complement strand
GAAGGAAGGAAGGAAGGAAGGAAGGAAAGAAGGAAGGAAGGAAGGAAGGAAGGAAGGAAGGAAGGAAGGAGGGAGGGAGGGAAGGACGGAGGGAAGGAGGGAAGGACGGAGGGAGGGAGGATGGAGGAAAAATTTGAAATGTATTTTGGTAAGTATAAACATTCAATCTAATTTGGTGAACCCAGAACACAAGCTTTTGATGGACACAAAACAAAAACTAAGTATTCCGTGCTGCCAACCACCTTCCCTGGTGTGTTTCTAAGGTCAGCCTGGTTTCTACCAAAACCTTTGAATTAGACAATTTTCAATTCACATAAAAGCTACATTTGAAAAATATTGATTAATTATAAAATATATTGACCACAATATGCACTGTGCAAAAGAATTTTAAATATAAAGAATTGATAGGGTGCTAAAGGAACCTCTTTAAAGGTACCTGAACCTATAAGACAATAATCACATATGTATTCTTCAGGTAGGGTTATAGTGAGGCTCCAGCGTAGGATATATCTATAAGTAACTAGTTGAGGCAGCTACATGGAACAGTGAATAGAGTGCAGGGCCTGAAATTAGGAAGACTTAGCTTCCTGAGTTCAAATTTGGTCCTGTGTGATACTGGACAAGACACTGAACCCTGTTTGCCTCAGTTTCCTCATTAATAAAATTAGTTGGAGAAGGAAATGGCAAACTACTCCATCATATTTTCCAAAACATTCCTAAATGAGGGTCAAAAAAAGTCAGATACAACTGAAAATGGCTAAACAACAGCAATGAAAAATGGTTGGATCACTGACTGACTTGACCAGCCAACAAATCAATGAGATCAGTTAAATGACAAGCTTTTTGATGCAGTTTACTGGTTGTCTGAATAAATCAGTAGTCAGTCAGTTCAATTAAAATATTCTGGCTGTTCATGATGTAAGAGGGGGAAAGGGATGTTTGGTTGGATATTAATATTTAAAGATGTGGTCACCAAGAATTGAATAAATATCAATTCTAAAATGATTTTAGTAATTAATTTACAAAATTAAGAGAGAGTGGAGGTAGAAAGATGAGAAGAGGATAGAGTAAGAGATCTAACTTAAAGAACTAGTTTATGTACTCAAACACTGGGTTTACTCTGATAGGACTCTAGAGGTCCTAGCCAGAGAGCCTAAAAGTCAATTAATGAGGGGTTTAGCCACAAGGGCTTCTCCCAATCAAGGAGCCTCCAGGAGGTTGGTACCTCCAGGGAGGCTATGATAGTCAGACTTCTTCACTTGCTGTGTATAGTTCTAAGGGACAGATTTAAGAACAGTCTCACCAAGTCCAAGGTCCTAGCCAGAGCTTTGCCAGGTCCAGTTCCAGGCCAAAGAGAACTGAACTCACTGAACTGTACTCTCTTTTAAAGGGGCTTCTTTTGTGTCACTTCCTGTGCCTTCCTCTTAGTTTACATGTCCAATCACAACAGACTTTTCTCAGGACTGCCCAGGAGGCTGTCAGTAAATTTTTTTTTAACCCTTAACTTCTGTGTATTAGTTCATAGGTGAAAGAGTGGTAAGGGTGGGCAATGGCGGTCAAGTGACTTGCCCAGGGTCACACAGCTCGGAAGTGTCTCAGGCCGGCTTTGAACCTAGGACCTCCCATCTCTAGGACTGACTCTCAATCCACTGAGCTACCCAGCTGCCCCCCAGTCAGTAAATTTTGATTCTTCACTCTCTCTAGCACATGAGGGTCATAGACCTCCCAACTTGTGAATTAAGTGGGGATGTTCTCACCTTTGGTGATTAGATTAAGGATGGAAAGGGCAGATTTAATTTCATTATCACAATAGTCAAAGTCCATGTCAACTATGATGCCATTACAAATAAATGAAACAAGCCCTAAAAGCACTTAAAAACCATAAAGCCTGAAATAAATGTTGGTTTCTCTTATTCCATTATATGGCTGTGTAGAATTAGCCTTCAAAAATCTAGTTTGAAGTTTTCATGTCCCCAGTAACCCCCAAATAGAAATAACTAAATTAAGATATGACAGTCATTTCTGAATATTTGTTCAGGGGTTTAAAATGTGTGGTCTATTAACTCATTCATAGCAAACATAGCAGACAATAATATAATCTCTGTATAATCTCTACCTTCTCAAATATAGGTAATCAATTACTAAGGAATAATTGTGATCTTTATAGAAGCCTCTAAGAAATTAGTAGAGTGCTGATATGTTTTCCCACTATTAGCTATTAAGTATAGGTAATACATGTGTATTGTAATAAGGTAAATTGATACTGTATCTATTTGGCCAGTCATTATTGATCTAAAGTAGGCAGTTGTCTATCAGCTGGTATTAGTTGTGATTCCATTAAAGCAATTAGAGCCTAGTTGAAGGTTTGTTAGATGGAGACTGGCTGGAGACAACTTATAACAAAAACCTATTTATTTATATTGTTGAAAAGACCAGGGAAAGGGAAGGAAAGGATAAATATAGGATTGAGATAAATTTCCTAATCTAGGAAGTCTAAACTATATCCCAGTACTCAAACCTGTCTTGCGAGAGACTGCTTTGTGCTTGATGTCTCAAATCTGACTTAAACTCGTTATATATTTAATATCTAATCTTACTAAGCTATACTTGTTAATTATCTTCTTATAAATATTAGAAATCCATTGTGTCCTTCTTTTTTGTCTCCAGCTAGAGATTAGTCCAGCTACTACCAGGTTCCCAGCAATTAACTCCCTCCGGGCCCTGCTGGCCTACTCCTCCTTTGTAGTGCCAAAGAGAAAACTCAGCCAGTCAGTCCTCATAGATTATCTCCTCCACAAACTTTTCCAAATCTCAAAGTGTCTTCCAAAACCAACTGTCATAAACTCTTCCAGGATTTCCAGAGGAAAGATTCAACCATCCACCCTTTTGAGTCTCAGACCCTCCAAGAGAGTGTCCATTATTTCTCCACAGACCCCCTAGCTCCTTGGGAATTCTCTTAAGGAACCTCTAGGGAGATTCTAGCTGGCTTCTTAAGGTAACCCTTCACCACTCTTTCTCTAGCCTACTCTTACTTATCAAGAATCCCTAATTAATCCAAGTTACTTAATAATTCTAATAGTATCTAATAAGAATTTTTGTACCAAGGCAAATTCATTTGGGGAGAGGGAAAGAACCTGTATCAGATGATAGAATACCCCAACTGGATTCAGTGGCATCAACAGATATGGCAGCCTACCATTCAGTCAGGCTATTCTAATGTTCAGGGTATGTCTAACAAACTCAACTCTCCAAGACCTGGGAGAAAGGAAGTAGAGATTGAAAACAGAAGTCATTGTAGCAAGGTAAGGTGGGCCCTTGGAGCAAAATGAGATGCTGAGGGGCAGCACTACATGGAATTGGTCCAGTAGAAAATCATAAAGCAAAAGAATGGAAGTCCAAGGAACCACATCAGCCTAGATGACAAAAAGATTATTGCCCTGGATGTAGATGCTCTGGAGCAAAGCCTCAATTACATTGCCCTAGTTGCAGCTCTACTATATAAATAGCTTTTGGGCTGTTGAGTGGAAAAGAAAAGGTGGAAGCATTCTTATTCTCTTCTTTTCCACCAAGACATCTAGGCAGCTTTGGAAAATGCTTTGTCATTATTGCAACACCATCCTGACACAGTAAGCCTAAAGATCCCAACCAGGATTAAAAGAAGGAGACAAGGGGTAGGGAATGGTGGAAGATGTGGAGAGGCAGGGAGGAAAGATGTAGTAATCCCTATTCAGAGAATGAAAAATTTTAATTCTCAGCTGTTACCATTTGAGTATATTTTTTATTACTGGATTTGAACACAAATAGGGAATTTTTTTTAAAATGAGGGGGGAAGAAAACCATAACAAAGTGTAGCAAAATTCTGTAGTGATGAGAGTTGTCATGCCTAGAGCATTTGAGCTTAAAGGAGATAATGTGCCAGAAACAAATTGAAGGGAGTTTCCATGTACCAAACAACATAATGGGAAAAAGCTTTAACTGATGAGAAACCTAGTTAGAAAATGACAACACTGAATTGATTTGTATGCAACAACTACTATTAAAGGAAACAAAAAACATATTTTCTTCATGTCCAAAAGGATCTGAATGTCACATGTGTTGCTTTAAGCAATACTTAGACAACAGAACAATGTAGTAATAAAAGAAAGGAGAGTAGAGAGAAAATGAACGCTGATGAGTAAAGACATTGAAGTATAAAGGAGGTCTAGTCAGAACCAAGAAAGAGAAACTTTTTTCCATTCTTTGTGAAAAATGGGTGCAACTTTAGGGTAACTTCATCCCTAATCCCATATTTTTCACTAAGGGGAGACTAAGTTTTGGAGATTCTTCAAAGGTGATAAAAGATGAGTTTTTTCCCTGTCAGTCAATAAGTAAAGAAAGTCACAGCCTTTATCATTTTCTATAATACTGTAACATAACTTGAAAGTAAATCAGAACAAGCAAGCTTTGGGCCCAAGTCACTGAATTTGGTGGGTTTCTGAATTTAGAAGGCACTGATGGAATTTGCAGTCCTTCAGCAGCATAAAAAAGAGCTTTCTACCTAAATAGTAAGAATAGTTAAAATAAGAAGCTGCCAGATGGCCAGACTACAGTGATCTCTTTCTTCATTGTATATTGCACCTCTTCTCTTCTCCCCATTCTTCTCTAAGATGCCTCTGCACAGAATCTTTATGCATATGTCCCTGAGTCTCTATTTCCCACCTGGAGTGACTTTTTATCATCTCTTCCCCACATACTGAACTAAGGACATAATTACTTGCCCAAGGCGTGGATACCCCAGACCCTCCAAAAAAAATAATTTTGGAGTTTTCACTATATCCTGTTGTTGCTTGCCATGACACCATAGAACTACCCAATAGCAAAACAAAAAAAAAACAAAAACAAAAAAAGAAAAAGAAAAAGAAAAAGAAAAAGAAAAAGAAAACACTTCCTTGGGAGGCAGTGAGTTCCCCTTCATTAGAATTTTTCATGCAAAGTCTATGTACTTGCCAAATATATTGTAGCTTCATTTTAAGGTATGGTTTGAACCAAATGACCACTGAGGTTCCTTGAAACTCTGAAAATCTATGATTCAGTGACTTGATGAAAATTTCCTGTCACAAACGGTTTTCAAGAATAAGTCAACTAGGTCAGTCAACTAAAATTTATTAAGTGCTTACTATGACCAAACAGTACACTAAACACTAGGAATACAAATTTAAGTAGAAAGACAGTTTGTGTTTTCAAGGATCTAACATTCTAATGTAGAAAGACAGAACTGAAGAAGAAGCTGAAAAGAAGATGGGAATACAAAGATGGGGAGTGGTGCTTGGAAGTCCAGAATGCAGCCTTGTGATCCTCCTTCTGTGGAAGTCCTCTTTTCTGTGGAAAGAGCCATCCAAGCAGGGGAAGAGGCAGCAAAAGCAGAGCATATCTCCAATATGTGAAGAAAGGTTCAAATCTATCCTGATATTCATATTAAATATAAACTGGTCCATACCAGCCAAGATTCTCACATCACTATTATGAAGGAAAAGTTTACTATTACTTATTTGCAACTACTAATGAGGAACAAACTGGGCAACTCCAAGTGCCAGGCAGCTAGATGGTAAAGATCAATGTCGTTTCTTCATTGTTGCTCTCCTAAGTAAACTCCACTTGAGAATAACTAATCTGTAATACATAAGGAAAAGGAGTTCATCTTTTCAGATATTATTCACAAGTAAATTCTTCTTATAAAACATCCATCTACCTTCACATTCTATACAACTGCTCTGAATAAGAAGCTAATGGAAAAATACATTTGAGATTTGAATAACTGTTTATAAAATAAATGTGAAAATTAACCAAGATTTGTTCCTTTATTCTTTCTGCATTTTTAAGTAACATCTCCATGCGGAGCACAATGCTAAGCACTTTACAGGAAAAAAAATATTAAAATGTCATCCTTGCCCTCACAGAGTTTGCATTCCATCTTTAACAGATCTGACTGAGATTAGAGAAAATCAGACAATGGTTTTGTAATCACTTTGATATACCCTGCCTCTCCCTTCAATTCCCTTTTCATCCGATGTTTATGGAAATCTGCTTGTAGGTGGAGGAAAGTTTTCAGCTTATTTGCTATAGAGAAATGCAGAAATTGGACTGGGCAGGGATAAGAAGGACATGGGCTCTCTGGGGATGTGTGGGATTCTTGGTTTGTGAATTTTGGCATCTATTTGCAAATCTGTTAAATAATATTATTTTCTACCTGTACTGAACCCAAACTATAGACAATAATTATTTTAAGCAGTATGTTTCCTCTGCATTATTTTCCATATATGAAACTCCAACTTCCAGTGTATTGTGTTAGGGAAAGATCATGAGATAAAGAGGAGGCAAAAATTAAATATAGCCTCCATGACCACATTCTATTCTCCCCTACTATTATTCCCTCTTCAGAGTTGGCCTGTATATTTCTGATTTGGTTTCTGGAGAATTCAGTTTGAATTCTCCTCTAAACTATAGTAATATGTTTTTTACAAGAAAAACTGTAACCTATTCCTTTCCTTCTCTAATCAATCCCTCCATGATAAGGAATAGTTTTTATAGTCTTATATAAAAACTAGAAAGCGACGTTCAAAAGTACTACTTTTTTCCCATTTCTCATTTTTCCCTCCATAACCTATGAAGAATTTCACCTTGACAAGGTTTTCAAAACTGAGACAAAAATGATTTCATAAAACCTTTCAAAGCCTTTACATCCAACTCAGATCAAAGAATGATTAACTCTGTCCCTACAGTACAGTCCAATGCATAGATATATCTGAAACTTTCCATTTCAACTTCAAAATATACCTTTTCCTAGGACTTATATAACTTGATGTGCAAATTTATTAGCAGGTATATTCATTACTTGTCATTAAGAGAAGAATATGTTCCTCCTGAGTAAAAAAAAGCAACCAAATAATACCAATTTGTGATTTTTAAAGATAATTAAGCATTGCTCGATTTTTCCCTTCCAACTCAATTAGTATTCTAGTTAATTACATTCTATCATGTTCAAATACAAATGTTTATATCAGCGATTGGAAGTTATTTTTCTGCCCTTGTTGGAAAACACCGAAATCAAATTTTTAAATAAGCTTTAGAGAGGGAAACAAAAAACAACCCTGGTTGTGACAAAGCTACTTGTGGCTAGTTAAAAATTCCTTAATTAAGAATCAAATTGTGGAATAAGACTTCCAGGCCTTATATTTTATTATAAAGCAGTAATCATCAAAACTATTTAGAATTGTTTACAAGTTAAAAAGTAGATCAATGAAACAGACTAGATAAGAAAGAATAAAAAATAATTGAACTCAATAGCCCAGTGTACAACAAGCCCCAAAACGTAAATTACCTAAGAAAGAACTTCATGTTTACAAGAATTGCTGGGAAAAAATGAAAAGCAATATTGCAAAAATTAGGTTTACAACATTTTACACCTTATACCACAATACACTCAAAATGGATATGTGACTTGAATATTAAAGGTCATGTCACAAAAAAAGAAAAGAAAAATAGAAACAGATCAGATGCCTATGACTAAGGAGTAAATGCTTAAATAAAAGACATAGGCCATTATAAAAGATAAAAGAGATAATTTTGGTTCTATGAAATTGAAAAGCATTTTTATGAATAGAATTAATACAAGGAGGATAAGAAGGAAATGGGAAAATGAAGGAAAAAAATCTTTGAATTAAGTATCTGATAAAGTTCTTATATTCAAGTCATAAAGCCAACTAGCAAATACATATTAGCAAAATCTTTTCCCCAACAGAATATAGTTAAAAGACACAAACAAATTCTTCTCAAAAGAAAAATTACAATTTATTAAAAATAATATGAAAGAAAAATTCAAATTATTATTAAGAGAAATGGAATTCAAACCAACTTCATTTTTCACTTAACAAATTAGTAAATATTAACAAAGGATTGTATAGTTCAAATCAAAAAATTGTGGAAAGGCACACTAATGTATTGTTGGAAGAATTATGGAATGGTCCAAATATTTTGGAAAACAATTTGCAAAAAAAAACGAGCAAAATGTCAAAACCACATGACCTAGAGTTTCTAATGCTAGGCATCTACCCATCAAGGTCAGTGATCAAAAGAAAGGATCCAATAACTTTTTTTGCAGTAGCAAAGAACTGAAAAAACATAGATGACTTTCAGATGATGGAGTAGTTAAAAAAATTGTGACACATGCAAGTTATGATAGTCTACAAAACTGTCAGGGCATCTAGGTAGCACAGTCCAAAGAATGCCTGGCCTGGAGTCAGAAGGACCTGGATTCAAATCTTACCTCTAACACTTCCTAGCTTTGTGATTATGGGCAAGTCACCTAATCCCAAATGCCTAGTCCTTACTGCTCTTTAGTCTTAAAGTTGATACTAAGACAAAAGTTAAGGGTTTTAAACGGGTTTTTGGAAAGAAAGAAATTATAGATATTATGCATAAAATAAGCATGGAAAGATATAGATAAATATTCATTCATGCTCAAAATAAAGAAAGCAGAGTTAGGACAATAATATATACAATGACTACAACAATGTAAGAGGAAAGTCCATTAAAATACTTGAAACTGAAAAATTATAATAATCAAATTTGACCCCAAAGAAGAAATATGGATAGGTACCTTCCTGTTTTTATAGAAGTGAACACTATAGATAATTGTTCATCTTTTTCAGTTTTTCAGTTTTATTATAACTTTTATTCATTGTGATAAGAGAGAAATCTTTAAGGAGAGACAAAAGGAGGCATAAACTGAAAAATGTAAATAGTGTAAGAATAAACAGAGCCATTACCCAAATGTTAGTTAGAAGGGAGAGAGAAAGTTGTAGAAGGCTGATTGGAGAAATAGGGTCAAGATAGGGCCTGTTATCAGGATTCCCTACATGACCAGTCCAGGGTGAGGCAGTCTTTGTGTTTAGTCCTGATCACCTGAGCCCTGAAAAGCTCTGGTACCAGCAGGTAGGTTAATCCAAAAAACAACTTGACCCCTCCAGGAGGCTATTGTGAGTCATTTAGAGAAATAGAGTCTGTAATAGATATTTTATCTGGATCCCATTACAAAATCATCAGCAAGTAAAACAGTGTGTATGATTTTTTCTGCACTGCATGTCAGGATGGAGACAGAATGCGCCATCTAAGGTAAAAATCTGAGACTCCTCTTTTGACTCATTTTCAGATATCCACCTTTTCTTAATATTCTTATTGGAAAGCTTTGAGTCCTTAGCAGACCAGCAGCTACTGAGTTAACCCTTTTTCTCCTTGATAATTAAGAAGCCTGAACTCTAGAAAATATAGTCAAGGCTGAACACAGACAAAGCTAGACAAGACTTTATCTGACCAGGTGCAGTCCTATAAATTAAAGAGGACAGGACTCAATTAGTAAAAATCTCTATGAAATATATTTCTGCTCCCAGAATTAACTTCTTACTAATTGGTGGTTGGAATTTGGCCTTGGTCTCTGTTCTAGCTTTACTCTGAAGCCTCCAATGATTTTCTTTTATGTGATTTGTAACCCCTTCACAGATGTGATTCTTTCTTAGTGTTCTTTGTATGAAAACAGTATATAATAAACTCTGACTTCATAGCAATTAGAACAGATATGAGCTAAACATTTAGTCTGACTGTTCTCAGTTTTCTGTTTCTGGTCTTTTCAATCCAATGCCACTAAACGCCACTCAGGACCCCAAAAAATATAGAGCTGGCTCTCTATAGAGTCTATGAAGTGAGACTCTCTTCCAGCTCTCCCCTCCACCAAATGTACACTGGGAGACTTTGAGGGGGTGGCACCCTGAAACTGGGTGACCTGGATGGTCATGCCACCCCACAGGAGTTGGGGATGAGGCTTCCCTATAAGAGGAGGTATGGGGGACCCCAATCCAATTCCAAATGAGGGCGGGGTTCACACAAGCCTCCCCCAAGATCAGTCAACTTCACAGAAGGTGATCTGGCTCCAAGATGGAAGCAGCCAGACCAAGCTGTGATTCCCCTCCCCCTTGTCTCTCAGGCACTCTGGAACACTATCTGACTAATTAATGTCTTTTATTAATCCCAATTCAGGAATTGGGGAAAGGGGTGAAGGGCAGAGAGATTTGGGGTGCCCTCTTCTCTATTTCTATGGGGTCCATCACTTGGGTGGGAACCTTTGGGGTTCCCACTCCTAAGCATCTCTCCCCTCTTCCCTTCTCCTTCTGTTTCTATTTCTATTTCCTATTTCTATTCTTTTCTATAATTGCAAGTCAAACCAGAAAGGGTCTCTCAGCAAGGCTGGGTAATGGGGGAAGGAGCCTAAGAGATTTCTCCCAAAATGGAGTCCCAAAACTTAGCTAACTCATTGGTTGAAGTCTTGCTGGGTGAGATGTGATGGAATCTTTGACCAGGGAATCAGGGTTTCAATGTCCAAAGAAAAATCCTCAGGAAGCCCTCAGGCCTGGATTTGAGCTGAAATGTTCTCCTCCTCCCTCTCTCCCAGTCCTTCGATGGAAGTACTTTTTTTTTTCTCCCACCCCTGGAGCCTTACCCAGAATTCCCTCTGGTATCAACTGTCAGTAACTGTCACTGACAGCCTTCTTATGGCTCTTTTTGTCCCATCCTCCATCCTTACAATAGTATAAAAACAAACTACAGCAATAGAATTAATTTTTTTAATAAAAGTTTACCAATGAAATCTCGTTTACCAATGAAATCTCATCACTAAAAACTGAATGACATTCTTGGAAGGCAGCCAAAAAAACTTTTAAAAGTGTTTTGTTGGTGGTGATTTTGAATTAATTGTCATTTTCTAGTCACTGAGATAGAAAAAAGCAATACACAGGGAATCCAGAGTCCCACATTCCAACTGAGGCTCTTCTGTTAACTAGGTATATGACTTTGAGTAAGTCATTTCCCCTCTCTGGGATCCAATTTCCTTATCAATAAAATGACAAGGTTGAACTAGATATCAGTAACATCTCATCTAGCACGGAAATCCCATGATTCTACGGTCATTGCTATTATAGAGCTTAATGTTGCACAGAACCTAATTTAGTTCCACTTGCTCATTTTACAAGAAACTGAGCCCCAGATTGGCAAAGTTACTTGCAATGTCTATAAGCAAGTTGACTTTAAACTTTCATTTTATAAAAACTTGGAGAACAAAAAAAAAAGATATACATAAACATGTGTCTATAGATGTATGTATATTAATCTTCAGAATGTTAAATAACTGAATGGATTTTCTTCCACTAACAAGATAGTTAAGGAAAATAAGGATAAGGACACAGTGGCAGACTATAGACTATATATATATGTATATACATATATCTGTGTGTATGTATGTGTGTGTATATATATAATTTATGGCATTACTGTCCAAGAAATGAGACTGATTCTGCTATCATTTGAGGTAAAGTGATGGATCCTGATGCAAAGAGGCACAATTTTCAAACTAATCATTAAGAAATATTTCTAAGAACTTGTCACTAATGTTTACCTTTTGAAACCCTTGCCAGGCTTTCTCTGTATTTTTAATTAGACTGATATAGCATAATGGATGTTTGTTAAGGATTAGAAAATAAAATAGATCCAATGAAAATTATTCACAATTTAGTCTTTCTATGTCTTTCATTTTGTAGGGAAAGCATTTTCTGTAAATCCTCTCACATCATAGTCTCACAAATTGATTTAGGTAATACTTCAGACACTTAATAGCTGTGTGGCCATGGATAGACAAGTCATTTAACCTTTGTGAATCTCAGGCAACCCTCCAAGACTAAGTTACAGAGGCTTTGGAATCTGTTTAGGAAAGGGAATTCTCATACAAATAAAATCACAAGTTTTAGACAGATCTTGGCTTTGCAACTTACATACTTTGTGACCTTGGGTAAAAAATCTTAACCCCTCTGAGTCTCAAAGCCTTCATCTTTAAAGTGAGTAAGTAAACTAGATGACCTCTAAAGCATCTTTCAGCTCTAAATTTATGATTTATGTGAGCCTGAGTGGCATAAGTAATGCTGAGTCCATCCTCTTTGCTCTGGAGAACATTAGAATTGAAGATACTCTTAAATACTCAGGAGCAATAGTTGAAGTTCCCTGCAGAGTGCTATGTAGGACAAGGTAAAGATGCTTTTTCTCTGATTTACTAACATGGGAGGGAAGGAGAGGTATCCTTCCCTGGCAGGAACATAGACTTTTTCCCCACTCCAACTGATACCTCACTTCATAGTCCTCCAAAGGTTTATACCACGGGGCAGACCAAACATTCCCCTGGGAAGCTACCCTCAATGTCTCCTCTCCCTAGGCCTCACCCAGCTTCCAAAGAGGTAAAGGTTGGGAGGAGGGAAGGAAAGGATACCTCCTTTCTGACAGAGTCAGATTACCCTCGATGTCCTGTGTTCTCCCTCCTATTTCCACTCCCAGCTGCTTTTGCCATGGGTGAAAAAATTCTTAGTTACAGCTCTAATTTTTATTCTAACTCTCAAAGGTTTTTGTCTTCCTAAATCTAGAACTAAGCCTTCCCCCTTTCAGCCCCCCCCCAAAAAATGGTAATAATGGCCTATTACCCAATCCTAAACAGAAGCTGAGTTGCTCCAGACCTCTTTATGGGCTTTCCAGTGGTGTTAAATGGATCAAAAGAAGTATCAAGAGTAAACAGATTCTCTTAAGAATTAAATTAGAACGATTAGGTTTTGTCCTACTGGGGAGTGAAGGAAGACTCAATGTCTTCTATTAGACTCCCTTATACTGCTTAAAGATTATCTCTCAGACTTGCATAAATATGTAGGTGTTTACAACAGCTTTAGTTCGTATTGCAGTTTATATAGTCTAAACTCTTCATTATATAAATGTGCAAACTGAAACCAAAAGAGAAGTTAGGTATCCAGTGTCATATACTAACTAGTGGCAAGGTTGAGGTCTGGAATGAGATCTATTCCTTCTAAAGCTAATGTTCTTTTCCCAAAAGATTAGCAGGCAATATTCTATGAAAGTTGATCTTAAAGATGTTCTTCTGGATTCAGGGACCATAGATTTAACATTTGAAGGGGCCTCAAAGGTCATCTAGCCTAATCCCTTCATTTTCAGAAGAAGAAGCCAATGGTCTACAGTCAGATAGTAGGTCGTATGGTAAGAATTTGAATCCAGATCTTTGATCTCCAAATTCATTGTTTTCCTTTATGTCTTATTGCCTCTAATACTGGTACAGTAATTTTTTTAAAACTTGGAATCAAGTCAAGTATCCCAGACATGATTCTTTCATGTGAAATGACTAGAGATCTGATAACTAGAGACAAAGCCCATTGAAAGCCATACGTAATTCCAAGAGGCTTGTTTCCAAGACTTAAAAATATGAGAACCCATGGTTCTAGTTAGAGATTTAATTATGGTGAGACAAAAAAGGTTTTGCCAGAGAGGGTTAAAATTTAGAGAATATTAGTACTTCATCAGGTAGAAACAGTAAATCCTACCCTGGTAGAATCTTCCCACAGGTCTTTTCCCACCCACACCCCTGCACCTCTCGTTCTAAAGTCTGAGGTCTCTCCCCACCAAACCAAATTTGTCCTTAAATTCTGATGTGACCACACTTTTCATGCTGCTTTTCACAGTATATGACTTGCCCCTGGCATTAGAATTGCTACTCAGGACTGTTTTTAATTCCACCAATGAGGATGAATCTCAAGGCCTAGAAACAATGGTAATGCCCTGGGGACTAAGAAGAATTGGTTTAAGATTTGGGACAGTTAGGGAGTGAGAGGATAGTGCCAGTCAGTGTTTCCTTAGTCTAGTTTTAAAGAGGATTTTGGAAATGAAAAACCTATTTAAAACAAGCTCTCAGAAAGGCATCATTTTCCTTGCATGATTATGTGTATAATGGCAGGAAGGCCATTCCCAGGGATATTTTCCAATTGTTAAAATAAAAGGCTCTGCTGTTCTCTTTGCAATACGTAATTTTGTATTTTTAATTTAAATAACTCAAGTATCTCTAAGCAGAAATGAGTTGAATATTTATGAGGCCTGATTTGCTATAATCATTTCTGATGTTCTGCATCCATAAGACTTTAAGTACTTGTGTTTCCATTCTTGGTCAATTACTTGTGAATTACATAGGAAAGCAGAGATTGACTCAGATTTCTGGGACTTTGGAGAACTAGGGTCTCAACTTTCTTTTTTCTCTTTGAAGTGATTGATCAGAGATCATTTTTGTTCTCACTTCTAGGGCTAATCATTCATGGCATTGTTTATGAGAGAAGATAAAAGAAGAATTAAATAAGAGAAAAGAAAAAAAAAGAAAATAACTTAGGAATCTGTTTAAAATTTTAACTAGAGAAATGTCCCATAGGCCTAGACTTAGCATGGTATCAATGAGTTTTTATTTTTTTAAAATCCCAACACAAGGACAGAAGGGAAAGGACTAGGCAAATGGATTTAAGTGATTTGCCCAGGGTCACACAACTAGGAAGTGTCTGAGGACAGATTTGAACCTCTTCCAAAACTAGCCTTTATTAAATGCTGTGGCCCAAGAATACAAGAATAAAAAATTAAACTGTACAGTCCCTGACTCAAGGAACTTATTAATTTTTGTTATCAAAGGGAAAATTGAAGAGAAAGTAAATATTTAAAACAAACACAGTGATGACACAATACATTAAAAATATTCTAAAAATTCTAGAAATATAAACAAGAATAAGTATAATATAAATGAATCCCTTAATGATATGTTATAATAATATAGAATAAAACATAATAAAAGAATTCCAATGCCAAGACCAGGAGAATCTCTAGAATCTAGTTAATCTACTTGTCTACACCTGACTTCCCTCTGCTATTCCACCTAGCTAGCTACTCTTAGAGATTTCTAAGAAGTTTACTTTTTCTCTATCCATTCTAAGCATTTCTTTTAAGAGTAATGTTATGTTTTTACTATTTTCCCCAAACCATGCTTCCTAAAAGTATCTGGAGTTATCTGAACTCTTGATCTCTTCTGGTCAAATTTTGTTTGCTCTCATATGCTTCAAATCCACAATATTTCCTGCCTCAGATCTGTGAAATCTGCAGTCCATTCCAAACTACCTTTCAGGCTCAAGTGCTTGATTTTCATCAGTTGGTAGAGCACAAAAAAATGTTAAGTAGTCCTCACCAGTTCACACAGAAAGCCAACCCAATAATATAAGATTCTGGCTCAAAACCATTATACCTTGGTTCTTTGGACCACTGGAATGCTTTATGCCTTTTTTAAGAGTAATTTTAAATATACACGTGTATAAGAGCATGACCTGAAACTGGAAAAATGGTTTGCCCAATTCTCCAATGTTGAAGACAGATTCTTCTAAATACAGGATAAAGAATATTTCTGCATAGAATCCCATGAAAATCTACAACTGATGGTCATGAAGATCACAGCAATAACAAAATAGTCTTGAGTGTTAGGGTCCTGAGATTTCTGCCTTCCAAGAACTTGAGACCTCAGAGGCAGGCATAACCAAGGGAATGAAGAAGGATTCAGTTAAGTTTTGTCAAGGATTCAGCTGATTCTTATGTTCTTGATACAGAGTTATCAGCACACAAACCTGTTTTTGTTTTTGTTTTACCTGATTGAGGCCTGACATCTCATATTGGCATGGGCCTCGGGGTGTCCCTTTCTGGACATCCCAAACTTCAGAAGATTTCAGGTCAGACAAAGAGCAGGAAAATTCCTTTCCTTCCTTGTTATTCTTGTGAAGCTGAGGAAAAGGTGACTTTGGGCTTACTCACGATTAGAAAAGACCAATGAGAGAAATATTCCTCTTGGATTCTCCCCTAGATTTCAAGATGGACACAGATATACATCTTCTGGTTATTATGCCCTGATACTATCTGGTTGTAATCTAGAATATCTACCTGTCCCCTAAACTATGCCCAGCCAAACCCTATGTCTTCAGGACACAAACACCACTTTAGCCCCAGTCAGGTGACCAACACCCCCATTTCTAGCTAAATTCATACCATCACCATCCTTTTTTCAGCACCTGTTGTCAATAGGGTATTAAAAAAAAAAACAACAGAATCCATTCCTGAGGAGGAAGTGCTCATCCTTGAGCCCGTCTCCCAACCTTTCAACATTCTTCTCTAAATTAATAAATTTATCTTTTTATTTTTAAGCTAAGTTTTGGAGTCTTGTATTCTTGCAAAGGACAACCTGTCCCAAACCCAGGGTTTCAGCTCAAATCCCTCCATAACAAAGTCACAGCACAAACCAAGGAGCAAAACTTCCACAAATACCAAGAAATCAAGTTTAATACAAAAAGATGTTTTAAAAAAAAACATGATGCACACACACACACACATAGTTCTATTGTTCTACCATAAAGAGGTCACACCTAGCTCTCCATATCTCTTGATCCAATAAACATAGTATAACTACTTCAGTTTAATAGGACAAGATAAGCATTAGCTCACCAGCAAGACCAGATTTTTGCTGCTTTTATCTGTTACTTATATCTGCTTTGTTGATAAGTAAACATGGAATCCTAGATAGAAGAGTTGGCCTCAAATCCACTTAGACACAGGTTCAAGTCTTGTCTCTGACACTTACTAACTGTAGGATCCTGGGTACTTCATTTAACCACTCAGTTCTCTAGGAAAGTCTCAAAAATTATAAGCTGCAGAGAAGGTGCCAAACTGCCCTTCTAAGGGAAGCTTCCTCATCTGGAAATTCTACAGATTAATGAAATCACAGGTCAAACCCTTATCTCTCTCTTCTAGGTACCTTCAATGCAAAAGAGATAGTAGCCTCATTAAAACTATTGGAAACAACTGCTATCTTTTTGCCCTCCAAATCAATCTTCCTAATCATATTAACGGATAACCACAAAGCCTGAAATGTGAGTCAATTAGGTGCCTGGTTTTAAACTTTTTTAACCTGACCTCTATTAAACATCATATATAAGGGAAAGAAGCACCTACTCTAATAGTCTGTGACTCTGCCCACACTCATATACTATATATATATATATATAAAATGTATATTTACATGTGTATACACATGCATATAGATGTATAAACACAATACCAGTGTGCATATACATATGTGTACATATATCCCATTGTTATAAATGGGCTAACCAGGCTTATAATAGAGGTAGCTGGTGGTACTCATGAGTCTCCTGAGTCAGGGAACTAATTTTGTTGATCTAAGACAGTCAGGGATGTGAGGTCCTGAAGAGAGGTGACCAGTCAGTCTCCCTGCTGCCTGTAGACTCCTTTAAAAGGAGGAGTGAGGAGCCCTCCTTGCTGGTGAGAAACTGGAAGCCAACAGAAGTGAACCTGGTTAACTTCCTGAAACAAGATGGATGCCTGGTCTAGACCCTCTGGAACAAGTGATATCTATTCTTCTCCTCAGCCCTTGGCCCTGGTTGATGTTTTAAATGAATCACTGAACTCTCAGGATCAGGCCAAGGGGTTTATTTAAACTCAGGGGTAGACTGAGGGAGGAAGGTTAGGGTCTGGAGTAGCTGTTGCTATGGGTGATTGGCCAGTGCTGGTAGAGGGCCTGAGAAGGTAAAATAAGACTGAGGGAAGCAGCCCCTCAGCAAGGGATAAATTCCACTGCCCTGATGTAGAGTGGTCTATCAGCTTGACAAATGAGGGTAATGATCTGGTTTAGGGGTGTCCCTGCCTGAGCTAAGTAAACTAAATTCCCATGTTCTATCTCCCAACCAAATCCCTCCTTCCAGGGCCCAACGGGGAGTCCAAGGGAAAAAGCTGGATGTCTGGGTCAGGTCAAGGAAATCAGAACCCCCAGGTTGGTTCTCCAGGGATATTTATAGTGCCAGCTCCAATGGTCTGGTCGTGAGACCCAGGACTCGCTGGGTCAACATTCCATTTCCCTAACTGCCAGGATTGCCTCGGGTGATTTTGCAAATGCAAGAGAACTTACATCAATCCTGCATTACACTCTCTCTCTCTCTCTCTCTCTCTCTCTCTATATATATATATATATATATATATATATANCTTAACAAGTTAACAGCCTTTTTTTCACTCAGCAGAGTAAAGCTGCAGCTGTGCTCTCTAACTGCTACAGGCATCCCAAGGTCATGGAGTGGCAAGCTCAGGCAAAATAACTTTTAGATAAAGTGAGGCTCATTTTTAGCCTTGGGAGTTTTTTCTCATCTGGCATTATCTTCATAAGAAAATTATCTGTAAAATTATAACTTTATTGTGCTTTGATGTTGTAAGGGGGAAAAGGGGGTCTTATGGGTTCAATATATTAAAAGGTGGTCGCCAGAGGATTGAACTATTATCAATCCTCAATTAAGAATAATCTCCAATCAAAATTGGCCTTTATGTAAATTTATTTACATGAGAGAAGAGAGAAAGACAGTAAAAATCTATCTTACTGATTAGTCCAGGTATATCTTAACCCTCAGCCGAGAGTTAAAAGGGCCTGAGGCCCGGAGGTGAATGGAGCTAATTCCACTCACAGAGTCTATAAAAGGAAGTTTCCCAATAGAAGTTCATGAAGATCCAGTCTTTAAACTCACCACGTGGAACAGTTTTGGTCATGAACCAGCAAAGCTCCCTCAGGTCTCCTTCACCACACCACTCGCAGCCTCACTCCCCTCCTCTTTGGAAGGGGTCATGTCACTTCCAGTGCCTTCCCTTAGCCTGTGTGTCTGATTACAATAGACACTTTCTCATAGAAAGCATAGGAGGTGGTACCTCAATTCTGATTGGTTACTCACTCTAGCACACATGGGTTAGGACCTCCCAGAATTGGAAGGTGCTCTCACCTTTGTGTAGACTTAATTTAATTATCAATAGATAGATAGATAGATAGATAGATAGATAGATAGATAGATAGATAGATAGATAGATAGATAGATAGACAGACAGATAGATAGACAGATAGATAGATATACATATATGTATGTATGTATAAACACACACAACAAAATATATGCATAGTTTTCATTCTAAGACTAGCTCTTTACTAGAGAAAAAAATATTCACTTATACTTACTTCAAAAGACTCATGACTATTTCTTCTATCACTGCTGATCACAACCCCTCATACCTATATCAGAAAATTCTTATTCTTTTTTCCTTATTTTATCTTACTATATTTCTTCTCATTAACAAACAGCCCAATAACACAAATGATTCACTTCTTTTGACTCTATGAACAATGGAGCAATGTAAGAAATATCAGGTGTCCAGAGTGAATTATCTGCCTAAAATAGGAGAAGAATCTTAGAAGAAACAAGAACAGATTTCCTATTTGTCTTATGTAAGTGATAGAAAATATGGATTTATTGGGTTTGATTTTCTTTTTTCCTTGCTTAAAAAAAAATCCAATTCAATACAAAGGGGTTGTTTAATATGGTGTCTGTGCTTCCATCTCACATCTGAGCTACCTGTAACTCCAGGTCGATCCCAGACGACTGGGTGAAACTCACTAAAATCAAGGTTGGTAATTGGATTGGGGATTTTTGTGTTCCTTTTGAAAAGTGAACCTCACCTGCTATTCAAGATATCAGCACCTATATTGCAGTTTGTTTCTTGTTTGGCTACAGAAAAAAAGCAGGTCAATTCATGCTGCTATGATTAAAACTGTCTTTTTTTTCCTTTCCAGGGCCTTTTTCTATAAGTGAAGTGGAGCTGACAACCCTATTACAACAGCACAGTGCTGCAGTATTGACTAAAGAGAAACAACTTCACACATCTCCTGTTTTTTAATGATAGTAAGAGGACCAATGAACTTTCTTATTTTCAGCTTTTCCCCCTCTGATCCTAAACAGCATTATGTTATTATGCAAAAGGAAAGGGCAGGCCAGAGCTTAAATGCAGGTATCAAATCTACCCACAACTCAGGCTAGGTGCCTGCCCAACTTGGGTTTTTGGTTAATGCCCCCGAAACCTACTAACATCAATTGTGGTTTCTAATGAGATTAAAGACAAAATGCTTCCACACAATAATTGCAGCAGCCTGTTGTTGGCTTTAAAGAATTGCACAAGTTGTTTCATCTATGGCAAATGAGGAGGAATTAAAGACTGATTAGATTTGTAGTCCTATGGTTGTTTGAAAATATCCTGCAATTGTTGCAACATAATATTTCCCATTGGTCTTAAAGTCAAAAATGCCTGCCCTGATTTTGTCACAAACCAGTACATGGCCTTATATGACTCATTTAGCCCCTGAGGACCTCTTTCCTCATCTGCAAATTAAGGGTATTGGATTACATAGATTCTAAAGTGTCTCCCTGTTTTAGTGTTCTGTGATTCTTTGTTGTCTATAAATTTGGAAATAGAACCCATGGCCCTGAGTTTTGGCTTGACCTTGTCAACCTGGAACCTAGAAACCCCCAAACTTTTAGGCTAGTGAGATCTGATGATCCCCCAGTCTAGTTAGCTTGAAGGTGAAAACTTCAAGTTTGACCTTGTCACATAAGAGTTTCTCCCTAAGGGAAAGCCCAACTTCACTCCTAACCATAGACCTTAAAAGTAATTTAGAGATGGCTAATCCCATCAGGTATCAAGTATCTCTTTTTGTCCCAATAGGTTTCTCCCCTTAAGCCAAAGTCCTTTACCAATGGAGCCAGAAGGGATTGGAAACCTTCAGCCAGAGGACAAAGTAGTGTCTTTAGCAAGGGTTCCACCAATGTAGCTTCCTCCAGGAAAGGAAAGCCTCTATGCAACCAATCTCTCCAGAAGCCAGGAAAGAAAGGCCAGCTATTCACCCAACTCCCCAACGCAGAGTCTCCAAAGGCAAAGTTCCCAGGAGAAGTCCTTCAAAGAAGCAGTCCAAAGGAGAAGAACCAAATCCAAGATCCAAGATATGAAAGTCCAAGCTGAAAGGTCCCTTGGACAGGAAGTTCAGGACTTTTTATAATCCTTTTTCCATGTCACTTCCTGTCCCTTCCTCCACTTTACATGGTACCAATTACAGTCTTTCAATTTGCCTTGTACTGCCCAAGGGGTAGTCAGTGGCCTCTGGAGTTATCACCCACTCTGGCAAGTGACTTGTGAACTCTCCTATTTAGTGACTGGTAAGGGTTCTTTAAGTTTTTGATGGATTAATTTAAAAATTGCTGATTGATAGGCAAAGAAAGTCGAATTCACACTTCACAATCCCCCCTGTGATTCTTTTGGAGACTAGTCTCCCCAATGAATCATTTAACATAAACAGCTTATACCTCTAAAGATCTTCTAGCTACAGGTGCATACAATATTGCACTTTTCTAAGAAGAAACCACAATAGTTGGAGATAAGAGGGAAATGAGAGAGAGAGACAGAGAGAGAGAGAGAGAGAGAGAGAGAGAGAGAGCGCAAAACCAATGTTTGCTAGGCACATTGAAAAAAAGCATATTAGGGGTCAGTCCCCTTTGGTATAAGAGTTTACATTCAGAACAAATGTGTTCGACCCCCTTCAGTTCAATCAATTACATCCCAAAGTTCATTCTGGCTCTTCTGATGCAGTGTAGCTTTCTTTATGGCACTTTCTCCAAATAGTTCATTTTATTGATTTGAGCAGTTAGTGAGCTTCTTTTCCTGAATTTTTTTTTCAAAAAATTTTTGTCTTGGATTTTACAAAAAAGTATAAAATTAGAGAATCAACTAAGAAGCTTGTAGAAATAATCAACAACTTTAGCAGAGTTGCAGGATACAAATAAATGCACATAAATCATCAGCATTTCTATATATTTCCAACACAGTAGAACAGCAAGAGGTAGCAAGAGAAACCCCATTTAAAATCACCCTAGACAATATAAAATACTTAGGAATCTATCTACCAAAACAATTATATGAATTGTTTTGAATTATATGAAAACAACTACAAAACACTTTACAAACAAATAAAACTAGATCTAAACAATTGGAAAGCCATTGATTGCTCATGGGTAGGACGAGCTAACATAATAAAAATGACCATTCTACCCAAATGAATTTACCTATTTAGCGCCATACCTATCAAGCTACCAAAAAACTTCTTTACTGAATTAGAAAAAACTATAACAAATTTCATTTGGAATAACAAAAGATCAAGAATATCAAGGGAAATAATGAAAAAAAAATGTGAAGGAAGGGGGCCTAGCAGTACCA